>NC_064564.1:71401551-71719408 GCF_937001465.1 Orcinus orca | reverse complement strand
CCATAAGACAGGAATTTGGAGACATGGTGCTCATTTGAAAAGTCTGACTCACTGTTTGGGGCTGTTAAAAACACACGGCCAAATGAAGGAAAACTTATATCCACATAATATTTTTCAGATATTACATTCACTGTTCCTTTTCTATAACACAGAAGCCAGAGCCTCCGGGGAAGACTTCCTTCGGCAGCTCGGCAGCTCTGAAGTTTCTGAGCAGGCACACAGCTGCCCTCACCCCTGCTGTTTGTTTCTCCAGTTTTCATCTGAAAGCAAAAGCATCAGCTGCTTCCAGGAAACGAATGAACAGGAGATGAGTTTATATAGAGGCAAATCTGCTGCTGCGGGCAGACATCTGAACCATTTAATCTTTCCTTTGCCACCAAAATTGATGGAGCTCAGGGAAAATCAATATACCTGGTAGAAGGTAAATGTAATAAGAAGGCAACCTCTCTCTTGTTTAGAGTATTGGAGGGTTTTTTTTTTTCCCCAAGAGCGATCTTGGTCAAACCTTTGAGTCATATGAGCACAGAGCTTTTCAAGTAAAACATTTTAGAATTTTTAGAACCCATCTTTTTTAGCCCTGTCCTATGCAGCAGGGAAGTCTTAACATAGGAGTCTACGTGTGAGGAGTATAAATGAGTGTGAGTGTGTGTGTGTGTGTGTGTGTGTGTGTGTGTGTGTGTGTGTGTGTGTGTATGTGTGTATTGGGTGGAAATGAGAAGGCTCTTTGGCTACTGACTGGGCAAAACCTCACTCCAAAAGTTGAAGAGAAGTCAAAGTGAAATAGCAGAGAAGAGCTGGAAGAAGTGAGTGGAAAGTAAGTATTCAAGATTCCTGATGATCATAAGCAGAAACATAACCTAGGATCTAGGGCCTACTCTGCCATCATCTTCCATACTGGCATTCTCAAATACTCCCTAGACATCAAAGAAACCATTCACTCTCACGCCTGTACACCTCTGCATATGCTAAACTTATCTTCTCCTTATCCATCAGGCCAAATTCCAGTTCTGATATGACTTCCTGTAGAAAGCCTCCCCTGAACCCCAAAACCAAGGTGGTCTTTCACTTCTCTATGATCCCATATCATTTATTTCATACCTCTATTGATCATACATCACTATGCATGTTTACATAGCATTTCAGTATTTGAACATTTTGAGAAATGCCATAATATACATTAACACAGAACTATATTAAAGGCACTGAGAAGTCCTGAAATAAATCTGTTTAGCTTTCTTTAGCTCTGGGTTTCCACAGTTTATTTGATCACATATATAGCCCTTCTTCTCTCATATAAAGACTTTTATACTCAAGTACTGGTATTCTAGGGAATAGCACTTTGGAAGAATTGGTTCCTGTGATCTCTTTGAGGTCAGTGACAGTTTTTGTATCACCAGGATATGCAAGAATACCTGACCTATAAAGAGTGCTCATTATGTGTTTGTTGAATGAATGAATGAATGAGTGATCAATGAAGAAGCGTCATTCTGATGTTCAGGCTCTGACTAGGATGACTCTATAATCAGATGCTTTGCTGGAAGGGAGATAAAAGTCTTCCTGGATTCCTTCCCTTCAGGCTCAGGATCAACGACTTCTTTAGGCCTTGGTATTGATGTCAGGGGACTAAACAATGCTAGAGGGCAAAGCTGCCTGCCTTTGTCAGGTGTTTTAGAATAGCCAAGGAAGAAGAGAAAAGATAGAAAAGATGCAGAGGAGGAGATGGGATGGAGAGAGGGAGGGGAGAGGAGAGAGGCGAGTGCCTACAGCAGGGGTAATACACCCTACTACCAAGTCTCTGTGCTCCTCAGGGATGACCATGTCATCATGCCTATCTCTTGATATAGATATTAGAAAATCTCCTGGTCGAGATATTAGAAAGGCCAGGTCCTCTTTTCCCCATTCCTTAGTCCCTTTAGTCTCCCTTTTTCTTTTTTTCTAATGTCAAATGCAATGTATTTATATGTACTCAAGAGGGACCCAAAGCACTCGTTTTTTTTTAAATAGATCTCTATTGGAGTATAATTGCCTCACAATACTGTGTTAGTTTCTATTGCACAACAAAGTGAATCAGCCACATGCATACACATGTCCACATATCTCCTCCCTCTTGAGCCCCCCTCCCATTCTCCCTATCCCACCCCCTGGGTCATCACAAAGCACTGAGCCGATCTCCCTGTGCTATGCTGCTGCTTCCCACCAGCCAACTATTTTCCATTTGGTAGTATATATATGTCAATGCTACTCTTACTTTGCCCCAGCTTCGCCCTCCCACCCCATGTCCTCAAGTCCATTTTCTATGTCTACCTCTTTATTCCTGCCCTGCAACTAGGTTCATCAGTACCATTTTTTTTTTTTTTAGATTCCATATACATGCGTTAGCATATGGTATTTGTTTTTCTCTTTCTGACTTACTTCACTCTGTATGACAGACTCTAGGTCCATCCACCTCACTACAGATAACTCAATTTCATTTCTTTTTATGGCTGAGTAATATTCCATTGTATATATGTACCACATCTTCTTTATCCATTCATCTGTTGATGGACACTTAGGTTGGTTCCACGTCCTGGCTATTGTAAATAGAGCTGCAATGAACATTGTGGTACATGTCTGTTTTTGAATTATGGTTTTCTCAAGGTATATGCCCAGTAGTGGGATTGCTGGGTCATATGGTAGTTCTATTTTTAGTTTTTTAAGGAACTTCCGTACTGTTTTCCATACTGGTTGTATCAATTTACATTCCCACCAACAGTGCAGGAGGGTTCCCTTTTCACCACACTCTTTCCAGCATTTATTGTTTCTAGATTTTTTGATAATGACCATTCTGACTGGTGTGAGGTGATACCTCATTGTAGTTTTGATTTGCGTTTCTCTAATAATTAGTGACATTGAGCATCTTTCATATGCCTCTTGGCCATCTGTATGTCTTCCTTGGTGAAATGTCTATTTAGGTCTTCCGCCCATTTTTTAACTGGATTGTTTGTTTTTTTGATATTGAGCCCCATGAGCTGTTTGTATATTTTGGAGATTAATCCTTTGTCTGTTGTTTCATTTGCAAATATTTTCTCCCATTCTGAGAGTTGTCTTTTTGTCTTGTTTATGGTTTCCTTTGCTGTGCAAAAGCTTTTAAGTTTCATTAGGTCCCATTTGTTTATTTTTGTTTTTACTTCCATTACTCTAGGAGGTGGGTCAAAAAGGATCTTGCTGTGGTTTATGTCAAAGATCTTGTTATGGTTTATGTTTTCCTCCTATAAGAGTTTTATAGTGTATGGTCTTACATTTAAGTCTTTAACCCATTTGGAGTTTATTTTTGTGTATGGTGTTAGGTGGTGTTCTAATTTCATTCTTTTACATGTAGCTGTCCAGTTTTCCCAGCACCACTTATTGAAGAGGCTGTCTTTTCTCCATTGTATGTTCTCGCCTCCTTTGTCATAAATTAGGTGCCCATAGTGCGTGGGTTTATCTCTGGGCATTCTATCTTGTACCACTGATCTATATTTCTGTTTTTGGGGCAGCACCATACTGTCTTGATTACTGTAGCTTTGTGGTATAGTTTGAAGTCAGGGAGCCTGATTCCTCCAACTCCATTTTTCTTTTTCAAGATTGCTTTGGCTATTTGGGATCTTTTGTGTTTCCATATGAATTGTAAAACTTTTTTGTTCTAAGTCTGTGAAGAATGCCATTGGCAGTTTGATAGGGATTGCATTGAATCTATAGATTGCTTTTTTTTTAAATGATTAGTTTGGCATTATTTATTGTCTATTTTTGTTACATAGTCTAATAATATTGTTTCTCAGTCATTGTCAGTCTTCCATATTTTCAGTAATTTTCCTTTTAACATCTTTATTAGAGTATAATTGCTTTACAATGGTGTGTTAGTTTCTGCTTTATAACAAAGCGAATCAGCTATACATATACATATGTTCCCATATCTCTTCCCTCTTGCATCTCCCTCCCTCCCACCCTCCCTATCCCACCCCTCTAAGTGTTCACAAAGCACCGAGCTGATCTCCCTGTGCTGTGCGGCTGCTTCCCACTAGCTATCTACCTTACGTTTGGTAGTGTATATATGTCCATGCCACTCTCTTGCTTTGTCACAGCTTACCCTTCCCCTTCCCCATATCCTCAAGTCCATAAGATATCCATGAAATATCTGGTCCATATGACATTTGGTAGATGCCAAAGGTCCTTGATATTTGGTCCTGTCCAAAACCATTTGGCATGGACCAAATATGCTTATGGATGTTTTGTAGAGGACCAAATTTCAAGGACCTTATGGCATGGGCCAAATGTCTTACTGGACGTTCTAGACAGGACCAAATGTCCACTGATCACCCAAAGTAATAGAGGGCTCTGATAACTAACTGGGTCTGGAGCACAAGCCTTCTGACCTCTAGCCTAGTCCTCCTTCTCTATCTCTTGTTGATGCAAATATGGTCAGAATGTTCTGTGCTCACAAATGAGAGTGAGGAAGAACTAGTGGTGATGCATTCTTCAAAGAATAGATGATACTCAGGTAACATAGTCAAGTGGATGATTTGACACTAGTCCAAAGGTCTGCTGTCTCTCCCAAGAAATACGTGTTCTCCAAGCCACCTGGTCCTTGCCATCATTGAGAATGAAAAATGATGCACTGAACAAGTAATTATTAGGTCATGATATTGGTTACCCAGAGGATCTGACTTTGGAACTAATTTTTAAGTAACTTGGGAACAGTTATCTAACACTGACGCTTGTACATCTGTGATAATGCCACCAAGGATTATTGCAATTTTAATGCATTAGTCTTTCAAGATTCTCTCTATTCCTTGTACTAGAATTTTTAAATATGGCAGAAAAACAATTTCAAAATCAGCCAACTTCCATAAATTAAGAAAATGTCATCTGGCATTTCTTTTTGAAACCCCAAGACATTGTTAGTTGTTTTATTCATTTAAACAAAGGTTTCAAGAGGTAGTAACATTTTATTGTTTTGAGTTAACCCAACTGTCATTTAAAATACTCATTCAGATTCATGGATTAATCTGTCATAACTGCTTATCATTCACTCTACACATAACACTCATTAGACGTGTGGTTCCTACAATGGCCACAAGTAGTGATGGGCTGTGTCTTTAGGACCAAAATATGGATATACATACGGAAACCCAAATCTTTTGTCATCTCCAAGAGTGCTAAACCTTACTTTTAAAAGAAGGAAGTGAATACATTTTTGGTCTTTTTCTAATTTCAATTCCTTATGTAAGTGACCATAGATGTATCTAAAGAAATGGTTTCTGGGTCATTTTTCGTTCTCTTGTTCTACCTTTCAGTCCTGTATCTACTGAGATAATCACCATCTGGTTAATCAAACTAACACACTGCTGTGATTGCAACTCTCTCTTCTCAAAGACCTCCAATGGCCTCCCATCATCAATGGAATAAAGTTAAAATCTCTTTCCTGGCATTCAAAGCCTTTTAGAACTGCCCCCATACTGTTTTCTCACTCATCTCTCTTTCTCAGCTGCTACCGCTTGCCAGAGGCATCATGGCTCCTGCGTCTCTTGTCTCTGCCTGTCCAAATCATGCCCATCCTTCAAATATACTTGACTTCTCGCATCATGTCTTCTAGAACATCCAAACAGTAAGTGATCCCTCTTGTCGCTGAATACCAAGCACCTTTCTTTTTTTTTTTTTTGGAAGCACTCGACACATACTACTTTGTCTTACATCCATTTGTGGTAGAAATCTTTTCCTCTTTCTCAAATGTACGTTCCTTGAAACCAGGCAGGGGCCATAGAGGACCTGTCATTTTAATTGTCATTTTTCCAATCATACCTAATACAGTGTTGAGTGAATGAAAATGCTAGATCCAGGGCTTCCCTGGTGGCGCAGTGTTTGAGAGTCCGCCTTCCGATGCAGGGGACATGGGTTCGTGCCCCAGCCCGGGAAGATCCCACATGCCGCGGAGCGGCTGGGCCCGTGAGCCATGGCCGCTGAGCCTGCGTCGGAGCCTGTGCTCCACAGCGGGAGGGGCCGCAACGGTGAGAGGCCCAAGTACCGCAAAAAAAAAGTTGGCTTTGTCTTAAACAGGTAAACCACAGGAGACAGGAGACTCCAACCTTTCTTATATATGGTTACTTATAAATATGTTGTTCTAAGAAGCCTGGGCATGTTAAAAAAGAAAAGGAACTTACAAAAAACGTTGCAAAGTAGAAGTTGGCTAACTGGGTCTGACCTGAAGATGTGTTTGGTTGGCCTTGTGGTGTTTTTTAAGAGAATATTCACCAAGTTAAAAATTGGGGAAATTTCACATAAAACCCATGCCTTGCTGATTATCTTGCAAAACTGAAAGACCTGGTTCCCTGGGCTTGCATTCTCGCATGGTGGCAACTAATTGAAGTTGAGTACTCTTTGTACGTGGTCCATGCTCTCTAGTTTGCCACCGTCCTCACCCAGCCTATATGTCACTCTCTTTATACCATCTGCCTGGCTCCTTTGGGAAATTGAATCTGAGATTCTGGATATAAAGGAGACAGAACAGGAGCAAAGATAACAATAAGGACAGAATGAAGACTGTCCAAAGCCAAGATAAGCCATAGGATGGACACTTTAAAAAAGTTGGAGACGTGGTTAAAAATATTCACATGAAGAGAAACTACAGTGAATGAGGAATGAAGTAAAGAACCATAAAAAGTTGCCATGTCTTCAGGCAGCTGAAGGGGACACACTGTCATCATCAGCAATTTATTGTGACTGAGCAGATCACCTCAATATCTGCATGGCAAAGGAATGAAAGGGAAAATGTTACCCGTTGCAGCAGAACCAACATTCCTATTCTGTCCTTGATGGAAAGCCAGTCACCAGAATCTTCTTGCTGGTCAACAAGAACTTACAGTTGATGACTGGAATGTTTTGCAACTGCAGGGAGACCTAGGCTTTTATGAAGCCTACCAAGGTCCCGGTGAGAGCTGCCATAACTCACAAGGATGCAAGCCCTTGCCCTGTCTCTGTGGGGACTTTCTCCTCCAGCCCACTGCTCACTGATGACCTCTCCTCTCTATTTTCCCTGCAGAGAACCAGCCCGCTTGGCCACTAGGGGGCCCTATTGCTCACCGCATTCAGGACTGACCATCAGTACTATTGGCTCCCCTCCCTGCCACCAGGGAAGTTCTTAAAAACTTATTCCCACCACTCCATGTATTTTTAGTGAAAAGTAACCTAGGATTATTCCAGCCTTGTCTTTAGAAATAAGAAATGTTGAACAGCAAACAGAAGAAAGTCAAGCATAATATGGAAATGTGAAAATAGCAAGACCTCGGTGCTTTGTGACTGCCTGGAGGGGTGGGATAGGGAGGGTGGGAGGGAGGGAGATGCAAGAGGGAAGAGATATGGGAACATATGTATATATATAACTGATTCATTTTGTTGTAAAGCAGAAACTAACACACCATCGTAAAGCAATTACACTCCAATAAAGATGTTAAAAAAAAAAGAAAATAGCAAGACCAGGTCACAGGGGAAGAAAAGCTGTTATCTGGGTGGCCTTCTCCTTAGTTACAGAGCTCGTGTCTGCAGTTTGCCTCTCTCTCACGGCTTACTCTTCTCTTCCGCCAGGCCTCTCGGTCCCTACTCACCCTCCTCTCTCTGTCTCCTTCTCTGTCGACAAGCCACAGTCAGGTCAATGTAGAGAGAGATGGCAGAAACAGTTATCCTGGAACAAGGACTCCATTTGTCCCCAGCTCACCCAGTTCACTCCTGAAGGTGTGGTCCTGAGGAAGAATGGAGTGGGAGTTCCGCATATTTCCTCCTCCAACAAACCAGTTCACGTTGGGGTTCCAGCGGTTCACAAAGCCACAGAGATGATTTTCTTCAAAGTCACATTCTGGCAAGAGAGAAATAAAAACAGACTTCATGTAGATGTAGTTATGACTGGGTACACCCAGGCTTAACTGCAGTTTGCTATTAGATACTCAGATATGTTTCTCACTCCCTTTGACCACTGGGATCTTCGTACCAGGACCCCTGGACAATGTCGGTCAAGAAGAGAGATCCTGTAATGAACAGAGATTATAATTCATCATTGCTTCTTTGGATTGTGGCCCTTCTGCCTACTTGCCTTGTGGCTTGCTGTGT
This sequence comes from Orcinus orca, assembly GCF_937001465.1. Taxonomy (NCBI): domain Eukaryota; kingdom Metazoa; phylum Chordata; class Mammalia; order Artiodactyla; family Delphinidae; genus Orcinus; species Orcinus orca. The sequence goes on along the minus strand of NC_064564.1, from coordinate 71,711,293 downwards.
GACCTCTCCTAGCCTCTATTTGTTCCTAGGAGAAATAGGGGGGCACTCCCCCTGTACAGGGCTGTGGTAAGTGTGGACAGCTGCCAGCACAGTGCCAGACACATGGTTAGTGCTTGGTCAATCAGCCAACTCTGTGTCAAAGCACTATTTAGAGCTATGCTTTTAGCTCCAGAAAGTTTATCCATCACCTTTCTGGTAGCCCATTCCCCCATCCCCTTCTCTCTTGATAGTAGACAAGGTGCTAAGCTAAGGGCTGAGGGGCATGTTTCCTAGATGCTAAAATCATCTGCTTTGCTTATAAACAAGAACCTGGTCAGCGTAGTCGGGACAGGAATATCTTAGGCACTGGGTCCTTCTGCAGCTCCGGAGTGGAGATAAAAGAGAAGACAAAGAGACTCTCTTTCCCCTTTTCAATAGCACTGACATGTTTGCACAGATAAATTGTTCCCAGTCAACAGACTCCTTTACGGGGAACAAGAAACTCACAACCCAGTTCTTTCATTGACCCCCATAATTATCAATTAAAAATATGAAGTGTGATTGTGCTGGTCATCTCTTATTGGCCCCTCCAGTCCCACCCACCTTTCTTCCACGGGGCTCCATTCTCCAGAGGCTGACGTGTACGGCCTTGTATGGACTTCCCTGCCTTCTGGCTTCTCATTGGATTCAACCAATGGAAGGTAGGAGGAGAGCAAGGTTGGGGGTGTTTATTCCTCCAGCTCCCTCTCTGCCAGGTTGCCATGGGTTGGCTGTGTCTCTCTATTGAGGGACCGTACAGCTACTGTCTCCAGGTTCTGGTAACCCCTTCTCCCTTGCCCCTTCAGACCTAAAGATATTGATGGCTCATGAGTCATCACTCTGACTAGTCCCGGATTACTGCACTAGCTTTGACTGGTTTCCTTCACCCACCCACACCTTTGTAGTCCCTTTAGTGAGTTTTCCTCAAATTACTCAGGTTGAATGTACTCTGTTTCCACTTCCCTGCCAGGGTCCTGACTGATACAGTTATCAGTGTGCTTTTGTATTAACAAGCACTGAACATTTTTAAGATTTTCATTTTCAACTTTTCCACTACAGCATCCGCTAACCCATGCCCAAGAGTCGGTGCCAAAGGCTGCCGCAGAGTAAAGGAAAAGCAAAATATTCCTCAATGTGCCAGGCAGTATTCTGAGCACTTTATACAAATTAAATTATCTAATCCTCAAAACAACCCTACAAGGTATGTACTATTATTAACCTCATTTTACAAACAAGGGGAGCAAGAAGAGTGCACAGAAAGAAAGGTAAGGTGAGAGTACGATCATACAGTTCAACAAGAAGAAATATCAGCGCTCCTTTTGTGTTTTAAACAAACTAGAAGCCATCAAGTGATTTGGAGAAAAGCAATTAACATTTTTGAGTGCCAAGCACTGTGACAATAACCTTCACATCCCTGATCTTATTAGTCCCCACAACAATCCTACGAGGGAAATATTTTATCCCCATTTTGCCGGTAATGAAACAGAGGCTGAGGGCAGCAGTGCATTGACTACGCCAGCAGGTGGCGCTCCACTAGGTATGTACGACTCAAGTCGGTAGGGTGTTAAGATCCCCGCAGCCGCCACTAAGGAGCTCCAAGGAAGATACAGTCTTAACTCAGAAAATGGTCACAATCTTCAGAAAATGGTCGCAATCTAGGTCGGTTTTCTTTCAGAACTGCCCTTGACTCTCTTGCCTCTTTCCTTTCCACAGCCATTCAGCCTCCAAGTACGGTCAGTGCTGAAAAATCCCTCAGATCTACCACCTTTATCCCATTCCACTGCCAACCCCAATTTTAGACCCTCGTATGTCCCCTCTGTAAGGTCACAATCACTTCCTAAGGGTTTTTCTATCTCCGACCTATTTTCTTTGTTTCCAACTCATTTTCCATGCGGCAGTCAGTCATCATCTGAAAACGCAGCTGCAGGCCCCTCCCCTGATGACTGACTTCTAACGCCTCCCAACCACATAATCCCGGAACCCAAGCTCCACAGCTGGGCTCCAGACTCTTCCTTAACAGACGCCCTTAACAGTGCTGATTCTCACCTCAAACACCACCCAGCCTCTCGCCTTTGCCTGGACACACTCGGTGCTGTCCACCCACTATGGGGTCTGCCCAGAAAGAGTGCTTTCCTTCCTACCCCGCTCCTCTACCTGACTAAATTCTACTCCTTCTTGAAACTCCGGCTCAAATGCATCTCCTGGATTCAGTCCTGTCCAATTTTCTCCCCTCCTCCCGACACCTCCACAGCACAGCTTGTCCTTCTCCAGCAGAATTTGTCATATACAGAAACAGCTTCAGTAGGAGGCGAATGGAAGGTGAGTGACCTCAGGACATAGAGTATGTCTGCTTTTGATGCCCTCTCAGAAGCTGACACAGAAGAGGCACCTACCAACCCTGCTCAAGTGGAATCTAAGTGACAACTGTGAGTATAAAGACAGAGCAATGGTGTGTAAGAGAGAAATGGAGGAAAGTGAGGAAAGAGGTAATAAAGAGGTAACAGGATGCCTGCTTTCTGGCAAAAGCTACAAAAAGCTGAATATGCAGCAAACTGGATGTCACGTTTATTAGAATATGTTGAGCTTAAGGCAGCAACTCAGGTTACAGTCGCTGCATCTACTTTTCTTTCATCAACCCAGTCAATCGAGGCAAACTCTAATGAGCCTTCCTCTGCTAAAGACAGAGAAACATCATACAACACGCAAGTGATGCAAAATTCAAAATGCACTGCATGGTGTCGTTTATAAAATGCCCTGCTTTTCAGATTGATTCAATTCCCCTGGCAACAGGAGATTTTAGAAAAAGATGCATGTTCGGATGCAATGAAAAGGAAACCCACTTACCGATACAGTAGCCAGTTGTTATCTTGATTTCAAAGAGTGCGATGCTGGCTGTATTTCCATGTCCTAGCACACCTTCTATTAAAATCTGTACAACACATGCGGGAGAAGGGAGTTAGACTTCAAAACACCACGTGTCCTTTATTAGTATTTCAGCTACTTGTCAGGAGCTGTTCAGCGATTCAAGGCAAAACGAGATTGTTTGTCTCGGCTCATTGCTATAGGATATCAATCTCATGATGGACTTTACTGAAAGAAGGCGTGTGTGTGTGTGTGTGTGTGTGTGTGTGTGTGTGTGTGCGCGCGTGTGTGTACACAAGCTCATACACATATTCTCAGAACTTTGAGGTGATCAAGGTGTCCAATAAGAGCTCAGAGTCAGCTGTCTTCCATCGTAAGCACAGTCACCACCTTCTCCAGTGCTTGTGGTGGCACCAGTTGGCTGCAGATGGACAGGAGAGCTTCTGTCCCTGGCGAAATCCATTCTGAGACTAGCCAGGAACTGAAGGCAGAGGCCTCAGTGGGGAAAAAAAAAATCCCTTGCAGGAGGAGGTAGGGAGTACCATTTGACTAGTGGTGGGGGATTTCTGCATGAGATGGAAGACGCTCAAAACTCATCTTGCAGTTTCTATATTACTGAAAATTTGAAAATTTTACATAAAGAACAGAGAGAAGCATAACAACTTATGTGGCTGATTTCAAGCACTGTTCACAGTAGGCCCTGCTTCTGAAAATATTTGCTTCTCCTTATGTGATTTTAGTCCAATATTTTGCAGCTATGCTGGTAGACCTAGGGTGTGATACACTGTCCGGAGGATGCTGTGAAATAGGGAGCTCAGACCTTCAATGCTCCGTCCCTTAATCCACCCTGCTGCCTGATGGGAGGGACTACAAGTAGATAGAGAATGTAGGAGAATACCGTATTTCAAAGCTTGTTGAGGAAGAAGAGATATGGCATAGGGAATTGAAAAGCGGACTAGGAATGGAGAACGTTTTCTTGAAGGCTCCGCTTTGTCCCCCATGACATGTTCTCACTAAATATCACACTTCATGGCCGAGTTCAGATTACATCTTCCTTCCCTGCTCCAATACACAACCAACTTTATCTTACTTTCTCTACCTTATTTTCCCATTACTTCTGATGGAACAACTTCCATCTCTGAAAAGGAATCAGAGCATGTCCTTTAAGTATCTTTCCTCTTTCAATGTATTTTCATTTTTTATTACAGTTAATGTCTTGTTCAAAATTTATAGCAAACAAACCATCAGGAAGACAACATAAACACATACCACACATAACTTAGGAGGATGAAACAAAATTATAGGGAAAAAAATTATAAGAAATGAGAATGCTCCCTAAAGCCCACTGGAAAATAAATTCCCATTGAAGAGGTTGGTTTGAGCCCCTTTTAGAGTCTTACAGAAATCCCACTTAAATACACACAAAACAAATCTGGGAAGAAGCTCTTTTAAGGAATCAACAAAATACTAATTTACGCTACTGATATTTTTCTATGATGCAGCTCCCATAAGATGTCACATCCTAACTCAGGAGATAACTAACTTCAATAGCAGAAGTTTTCATAAGATCTTAGAATAGCATAATGCCAAATAAGAAGCCCTGCACATAAACTCTACCTACCTTGAATTTCTTGGAACTGTTTTGCAAGTCCAAGCTGGCTATGAGCCAGCTGTCCGAAGGTTCCTTGGCTGACCAAAGCAAGCGATCAAAGCTTTCATCATCAAATCTCACATAGAGGTTCAGCCGGCTGGGCTCTGATGGAGACCCCGAAGATGTGGCTATCTGGTAGACCAGTCGAAGGCAGCTCCATTCCTCAGTCTGTACATCAGAACTCAGCAGCACGGCTTTCTCCCCCTGCTTGGCAAAGGAGGTGTCCACGTAAATGTAATGGCCTGGAAGGAGAAAGGGACACAGAGAAGAGATCAATCTTCTGCTCACAACTCAGGAAAATACACAACTGTGGTCCAGTAAATCTGAGGGCAGATACTGCCTGCAGATGCATTTTGTGGGGCCACTGAATGTTGCCTGAACATGGGGTCTCTGCTTCTGGTGAAAAATTAGAAGGTCCAGTAACACTGAGGCTACTTGCACATGACACATGACAATAACAATCCAGAGCTGAGCAGTGCTGCCTCTTCAGAGGTGGTATGCGGGCTCCATTTTGCCATAATCCCCACTACTCCCTATAACCTTCTGACATTGAAGCCAAGTATCTGTTGCCTATTATCACCTTCTAACAGGCCCATTTAGTACATTGCATTCATCTTCCTGGTCCCCATAGGCATATGAGTTTGAGAACCCAGGCTAAGGGGCTTCAGAATCTGGAGGAGCAGCATTCCTCTACTGGAGTCAGAAAGTCTCCCTTCCCTTTCCATAGCTCCCCTCATCCCTAATGACTCAATCTGCATTTGACTTGCCTCATTATTGTAGATTAAATTGATTTGGTTACCTTAGATCTTAGAGCCTAGGCAGAAAACGTTCATTGCAAGTTCATTAGGCATAAGACTCTCCTCCTCTAGACTCTTCCACGACCGAATCTCATAGTTCTGATAACTAAGTTAGAAAGTATGTGCAAAACATGTAGGACAGGGCTTGGAAATCAGTAGACACACTGGGCCCAGCAAGCATTATTTCCCTCTCCTCCCTTGTCCCCTTCCTCGCTCCCTCCTTCCTCCCCTTCCCTTCTGTCCTCCCCTTCCCTTTTCTCCCATCCCTCTCCACTCCCTCCTCCTTTCCTTTCCCTCTTTCACTCCCCCTCCCTCCTCCTGCCCCCTCTCCCCTCATCCTCCTAATATGGACAAGGGGTGCTCTGCTGGCTACAGCAGGCTGTAAAACAGCATTTCTATGACCAGAAAAAGGGGTTGGAACCGAGAATTCTCACTTGAGCCTTCCAAGTCTAACTCTGGTCGTTGGCTTCCTTAACACTGATCTGATCTGCCTGTGGGTCTTGGGGACCCTCTGCCTTTCTGACCTGAACCCTCATGCTTGCTCAGAGGTTCCCACATTCGTGGCCAGCATCTAATAGGCAGTCTTCTGTCATGTGACCACCCACCCTACCCCTTGCATTTGGGGCTTCCCAACACTAAATTCTTACTGGAAAGGCCCTAAAAGGCCTCTTTGCTTGATGTTCTTCAGCCCCTCTTCCCACACTTGCTGCCCCAAATGCTCATCCCAGCCCCATCCTGTGGCAAGTGCAGACAGGCCAGTGGCAGCTCAGCTGATGACCTCCCTCACAGTTAAGGAACAGTTAGGGCGTTGACTTCAAGGAGCCTCACTTGCCTGTGGAAGCTTTCAAGATCAAGATCTATCTCCAGCTGGCAGTCTTCTCAACATAGCAACTACCCACTGGGTGCAAATACAACTGCTTCTAGATGCCAACCCAGGCACCCTCTGTGGATAAACCTGGCCCTTGCAGTAATCACCAGCAACACCATTACCGCCTAGGTACAGCGAACACTCATGAACCAGGTGCTGCTTTAAGTGCTTCACATATATTTACTAGCTGTGGGGTTTGTTGGGTTTTGAAGCACTAACTAAGCTGGGGTTCTTTTTTTTTTTTTTTTTGCGGTACGCGGGCCTCTCACTGCTGTGGCCTCTCCCGTTGCGGAGCACAGGCTCCAGACGCGCAGGCTCAGCGGCCATGGCTCACGGGCCCAGCCGCTCCGCGGCGTGTGGGATCCTCCTGGACCGGGGCACGAACCCGTGTCCCCTGCATGGGCTGGCGGACTCTCAACTGCTGCGCCACCAGGGAAGCCCCTAGCTGGGGTTCTTGATGCCAACCCTTTTTTGAAACATAATGTTGCTTCATTATGGCACGAGGGAATGAATAAGCACCATCCTCCTTGTCCCACCCTGCTACTACCCCAAAAGAAGGGACTCTAAGCAGACTGGTAGTGGGGTGGGGTGGAGATGGGAATTGATGGAGATTCCTGAGAGCACTTCGAACCTTTTCTGAGGAAGTAGAGGGTTGGTACATGGGATATAAAAGAAGAAAGAAACAAAGAAAGTCCGTGCTGTGTCCTAGGGATGTTTACATTGCTTGCCAACTTGGTTGCCGTACGAGGCCCACTTCTCCCTGGGGCACTTGCCCAATTTCTTTCCCTCCTTCCTTTCCCCATTCTAGAAAGGAACAACTCACAGCAGGGCCTCTCAAACTTGAGCCCAGAGTCACCTGGAGGGCTTGTTCAAACCCAGATTACTGGGCCCACTCCTAGAGTTTCCGATCCAGTAGGTCTGGGGTGATGCTGCACATCTAACAGACCGCATTTCTGAAAAGTTCCAGGTAATGCCGATGCTGCTGGTCTGTGGGTCACAATTTGAGAACCACTGATTTACACATCTGACAGAGAAATAGGACTCATTCTCAGGACACTTCTTATCTATCAAAGAAAGGTCAGGCATGTAAGTACTGATAGTATGCAAAGGAGGGAGGAAATAGTTTTACATGGAGGTAGAACTCAAGCTTAAGTAAATGTGTGTTATAGTAGGCTCAATGAGTACATCTACTGGTGATTATCTTGATTTGTCAGTGAATGCCATAAAACAATCTTTCTTGACATAATCTTTTATTATATCAGATTTTATTATAAGCATATGCTAATGCTCTTATGTTAAAAGCCTTTGAGAACACACAGTATATAAAATGGATTATTTTAAATACCATGATGTTATACAGTATGAAAGTTAATGCTATTTATTGAGTGATTTTGACATCTTGGCCATAAATATTGGCTGTTTCAAATTATTGAGATTCTGCATGCAAATTACAGAACTCAAAATCGCTCTTAGGTCATGCTGTGTGGATATGCCTATTAGCTGCATTACAGTCCATCCAAAGATTTATCCACCCAAGTGATTTTGCATCCACTTAGCTGAATAATGCATTTTCCTAGATCAAATAACTAGCTCAAGAGCTACCCACCTCCACTACCACTGCCAATCTCAAAACAGATTTTCTTAGTTAATCACTACAGTTTTTTTTTTTGCTCAGCCTGGATATAGCCTCAGAATCCTTCTAAATACAGTGTTCCATGTAATCACTACCAATTAATCTGAACTGGCACCTAAGCTGGAACTATTTCTTATCCTTGCTTGTGGTCAGATTACATCTTGTGGTCGTATTAGAGCCAAATTGAACTAAAAGGAATGTGGCACATTTTGAAGAGCTTTTAGAAAATTAAGAAAGAATGAGGAAGATACTGATATCAGGGATGGTGACTTTCCCTGGACTGCCACTAATAAAATTGCTATTCTAGAAAAAAATGATAATGTTTTTGGTGAGCTGTTTATTTCTCTTACTTTATTAAAAATAATCATTTCAATAAACAAATGGGACCTAATCAAACTTACAAGCTTTTGCACAGCAAAAGAAACCATAAACAAAATGAAAAGACAACCTACAGAATGGGAGAAAATATTTGCAAACAATGCGACTGACAAGGACTTAATTTCCAAAATATACAAACAACTCATACAACTCAATAACAACAAAAAAACCCAAACAACCCAATCAAAAAATGGGCAGAAGACCTAAAAGGACATTTCTCCAAAGAAACATACAGATGGCCAGTAGGCACATGAAAAGCTGTTCAACATCACTAATTAGAGAAACGCAAATCAAAACTACAATGAGGTACCACCTGCCACCGATCAGAAAGTCTACAAATAGAGAGGACCTTCAAGATGGTGGAAGAGTAAGACGTGGAGATCACCTTCCTCTCCACAGATATATCAGAAATACATCTACATGTGGAACAGCTCCTACAGAACACCTGCTGAATGCTGGCAGAAGACCTCAGACCTCCCAAAAGGCAAGAAACTCCCCACGTACCTGGGTAGGGCAAAAGAAAAAACAGAGGCAAAAGAATAGGGACGGGACCTGCACCAGTGGGAGGGAGCTGTGAAGGAGGAAAGGTTTCCACACACTAGAAGCCCCTTTGCGGGCGGAGACTGCGGGTAGCGGGAGGGAAGCTTCGGAGCCGCGGAGGAGAGCGCAGCAACAGGGGTGCGGAGGGCAAAGCGGAGAGATTCCCGCACAGAGGATCGGTGCCGACCGGCACTCACCAGCCCGAGAGGCTTGTCTGCTCACCCGCCGGGGCGGGCGGGGCTGGGAGCTGAGGCTCGGGCTTCGGTCGGAGCGCAGGGAGATGACTGGGGTTGGTGGTGTGAACACAGCCTGAAGGGGGCTAGTGCGCCACAGCTAGCCGGGAGGGAGTCCGGGGAAGAGTCTGGACCTGCTGAAGAGGCAAGAGACTTTTTCTTGCTTTATTGTTTCCTGGTGCGCGAGGAGAGGGGATTCAGAGCGCTGCGTAAAGGAGCTCCAGAAACGGGCGCGAGCCGCGGCTAACGGTGCAGACCCCAGAGACGAGCATGAGACGCTAAGGCTGCTGCTGCCGCCACCAAGAAGCTTATGTGCAAGCACAGGTCACTATCCACAGCTCCCCTCCTGGGAGCCTGTGTAGCCCGCCACTGCCAGGTTCCTGGGATCCAGGGACAACTTCCCCGGGAGAACGCACAGCACGCCTCAGGCTGGTGCAATGTCACGCTGGCCTCTGCCGCCGCAGGCCCGCCCCGCACTCCGTGCCCCTCCCTTCCCCCTGGCCTGAGTGAGCCAGAGCCCCCGAATCAGCGACTCCTTTAACCCCGTCCTGTCTGGACGAAGAACAGATGCCCTCAGGCGACCTACACGCAGAGATGAGTCCAAATCCAAAGCTGAACCCCCAGACCTGTGCGAACAAAGAAGAGAAAGGGAAATGTCTCCCAGCAGCCTCAGGAGCAGCGGATTAAAGCTCCACAATCAACTTGATGTACCCTGTATCTGTGGAATACCTGAATACACAATGAATCATCCCAAATTGAGGAGGTGGACTTTGGGAGCAAGAATGTATATATATATTTTCCCCTTTTTCTCTTTTTGTGAGTGTGTATGTGTATGCTTCTGTGTGTGATTTTGTATGTATAGCTTTGCTTTTACCATTTGTTCTAGGGTTATGTCTGTCCTTTTTTTGTGTATAGTTTTTAGCACTTGTTATCATTGGTGGATTTGTTTTTTGGTTTGGTTACTCTCTTCTTTCTTTCTTTTTTTTTATTACTTAAAAAGTTTTTTAAAATTATTTTTTATTTTACTAATTTTATTTTACTTAATTTTATTTATTTTATATTATCTTCTTCTTTCTTTTTTTTCTCCCTTTTATTCTGAGCCATGTGGATGAAAGGCTCTTGGTGCCCTAGCCAGGCGTCAGGGCTGTGCCACTGAGGTGGAAGAGCCAAGTTCAGGACACTGGTCCACAAGAGACCTCCCAGCTTCACGTAATATCAAACGGCAAAAATCTCCCAGAGATCTCCATCTTAACGCCAAGACCCAGCTCCACTCAACGGCCAGCAATCTACAGTGCTGGACACCCCATGACAAACAACTAGCAAGACAGCAACACAACCCCATCCATTAGCACAGAGGCTGCCTAAAATCATAATAAGGCCACAGACACCCCAAAACACACCACCAGACGTGGACCTGCCCACCAGAAAGACAAGATCCAGCCTTATCTACCAGAACACAGGCACCAGTCCCCTCCACTAGGAAGCCTCCAAAACCTACTGAACCAATCTTAGCCACTGGGCACAGACAACAAAAACAATGGGAACTACAAACCTGCAGCCTGCGAAAAGGACACCCCAAACACAGTAAGTTAAGCAAAATGGGAAGAGAGAGAAACACACAGCAGATGAAGGAGAAAGGTAAAAACCCAACAGACGTAACAAATGAAGAAGAAATAGGCAGTCTACCTGAAAAATAATTCAGAATAAAGGTGGTAAAAATGATCCAAAATCTTGGAAATAGAATGGAGAAAATATAAGAAACATTTAACAAGGAACTAGAAGAACTAAAGAGCAAACAAACAGGGATGAACAACACGATAAATGAAATTTAAAATTCTCTAGAAGGAATCAATCACAGAATAATTGAGGAAGAAGAACGGATAAGTGACCTGGAAGATAAAATAGTGGAAATAACTACTGCAGAGCAGAATAAAGAAAAAAGAATGAAAAGAACTAAGGACAGTCTCAGAGACCTCTGGGACAACATTAAACACACCAACATTCAAATTATAGGGGTTCCAGAAGAAGAAGAGAAAAAGAAAGGGACTGAGAAAATATTTGAAGAGATTATAGTTGAAAACTTCCCTAATATGGGAAAGGAAATAGTTAATCAAGTCCAGGAAGCACAGAGAGTCCCATACAGGATAAATCCAAGGAGAAATACGCCAAGACACATAGTAATCAAACTATCAAAAATTAAGTACAAAGAAAACATATTAAAAGCAGCAAGGGAAAAACAACAAATAACACACAAGGGAATCCCCATAAGGTTAACAGCTGATCTTTCAGCAGAAACTCTGCAAGCCAGAAGGGAGTGGAAGGACATATTTAAAGTGATGAAGGAGAAAAACCTACAACCAAGATTACTCTACCCAGCAAGGATCTCATTCAGATTTGACGGAGAAGTTAAAACCTTTACAGACAAGCAAAAGCTAAGAGAATTTAATACCACCACGAGCTTTACAAGAAATGCTAAAGGAACTTCTCTAGTCAGGAAACACAAGAGAAAGAAAAGACCTACAATAACAAACTCAAACAATTAAGAAAATGGTAATAGGAACATACATATCGATAATTACCTTAAAGGTAAATGGATTAAATGCTCCAACCAAAAGACATAGACTGGGAGAATGGATACAAAAACAACACCCGTATATACACTGTCTACAAGAGACCCACTTCAGACCTAGGGACACATACAGACTGAAAGTGAGGGGATGGAAAGAGATATTCCATGCAAATGGAAATCAAAAGAAAGCTGGAGTAGCAATTCTCATATCAGACAAAATAGACTTTAAAACAAAGACTATTTATTACAAGAGACAAAGAAGGACATTACATAATGATCAAGGGATCAATCCAAGAAGGAGATATAACAATTGTAAATATTTATGCACCCAACATTGGAGCATCTCAATACATAAGGCAAATACTAACAGCCATAAAAGAGGAAATTGACAGTAACACAATCACAGTAGGGGACTTTAACACCCCACTTTCACCAATGGACACATCATCCAAATGAAAATAAATAAGGAAACACAAGCTTTAAATGACATTTTAAACAAGATGGACTTAATTGATATTTATAGGACATTCCAGCCTAAAACAACAGAATACACATACTTCTCAACTGCTTATGGAACAGTCTCCAGGATAGATCAAATCTTGGGTCACAAATCAAGCCTTGGTAAATTTAAGAAAATTGAAATTGTATCAAGTGTCTTTTCCAACCACAATGCTATGAGACTAGATATCAATTACAGGAAAAAATCCGTAAGAAATACAAACACAGGGAGGCTAAACAATACACTACTTAATAACCAAGAGGTCACTGAAGAAGTCAAAGAGGAAATAAAAAAATAACTAGAAAAAAATGACAATGAAAACACGATGACCCAAAATCTATGGGATGCAGCAAAAGGAGTTCTAGGAGGGAAGTTTATAGCAATACAATCCTACCTTAAGAAACAAGAAACATCTCAAATAAACAACCTAATCTTACACCTAAAGCAATTAGAGAAAGAAGAACAAAAACCCCCAAAGTTAGCAGAAGGAAAAAAATCATAAAGATCGGATCAGAAATAAATGAAAATGAAATGAAGGAAATGATAGCAAAAATCAATAAAACTAAAAGCTGGTTCTTCGAGAAGATAAAATTGATAAACCATTAGCCAGACTCATCAAGAAAAAAAGGGAGAAGACTCAAATCAACAGAATTAGAAATGAAAAAGGAGAACTAACAACTGACACTGTAGAAATACAAAGGATCATGAGAGATTACTACAAGCAACTCTATGCCAATAAAATGGACAACCTGGAAGAAATGGACAAATTCTTAGAAATGCAAAACGTTCCGAGACTGAACCAGGAAGAAATAGAAAATATGAACAGACCAATCACAAGCACTGAAATTTAAACTGTGATTAAAAATATTCCAACAATCAAAAGCCCAGGACCAGATGGCTTCACAGGTGAATTCTATCAAGCATTTAGAGAAGAGCTAACACCTATCCTTCTCAAACTCTTCCAAAATATAGCAGAGGGAGGAATGCTCCCAAACTCATTCTACGAGGCCACCATCACCCTGATACCAAAACCAGACAAAGATGTCACAAAGAAAGAAAACTACAGACCAATATCATTGATGAACATAGATGCAAAAATCCTCAACAAAATACTAGCAAACAGAATCCAACAGCACATGTAAAGGATCATACACCATGATCAAGTGGGGTTTATTCCAGGAATGCAAGGATTCTTCAATATATGCAAATCAATCAATGTGATACACAATATTAACAATTCAAGGAGAAAAACCAAATGGTCATCTCAATATATGCAGAAAAAGCTTTTGACAAAATTCAGCACCCATTTATGATAAAAAACCCTCCAGAAAGTAGGAATAGAGGGAATTTTCCTGAACATAATGAAGGCCATATATGACAAACCCACAGCCAACATCATCCTCAATGGTGAAAAACTGAAAGCATTTCCACTAAGATCAGGAACAAGACAAGGTTGCCCACTCTCACAACTATTGTTCAACATAGTTTTGGAAGTTCTGGCAAAGCAATCAGAGAAGAGAAAGAAATAAAAGGAATCCAGATTGGAAAAGAAGAAGTAAAGCTGTCACTGTTTGCGGATGACATGATACTATACATAGAGAATCCTAAAGATGCTACCAGAAAACTACTAGAGCTAATCAGTGAATTTGGTAAGTAGCAGGATACAAAATTAATGCACAGAAATCTCTTACATTCCTATACACTAATGATGAAACATCTGAAAATGAAATTAAGAAAACACTCCCATTTACCACTGCAACAAAAAGAATAAAATACCTAGGAATAAACCTACCTAAGGAGACAAAACACCTGTATGCAGAAAATTATAAGACACTGATGAAAGAAATTAAAGATGATACAAGTAGATGGAGAGATATACCATGTTCTTGGATTGGAAGAATCAACATTGTGAAAATGACTCTACTACCCAAAGCAATCAACAGATTCAATGCAATCCCTATCAAACTACCACTGGCATTTTTCACAGAACCACAGCTAAAAATTTCACAATTTGTATGGAAGCACAAAAGACCCCAAATAGCCAAAGCAATCTTGAGAAAGAAAATCGGAGCTGGAGGAATCAGGCTCCCCGACTTCAGAGTATACTACAAAGCTACAGTAATCAAAACAGTATGGTACTGACACAAAAACAGAAATATAGATCAACAGAAAAGGATAGAAAGCCCAGAGATAAACCCATGCACATATGGCCACTTTATCTTTGATAAAGGAGGCAAGAATATACAATGGGGAAAAGACAGCCTCTTCAATAAGTGGTGCTGGGAAAACTGGACAGCTACATGTAAAAGAATGAAATTACAACACTCCCTAACACCATACACAAAAATAAACTTAAAATGGATTAAAGACCTAAATGTAAGGCCAGACACTATCAAACTCTTAGAGGAAAACATAGGCAGAACACTCTATGACATAAATCACAGCAAGATCCTTTTTGACCCACCTCCTAGAGAAATGCAAATAAAAATAAAAATAAACAAATGGGACCTAATGAAAATTAAAAGCTTTTGCACAGCAAAGGAAACCATAAACAAGATGAAACGAAACCCTCCGAATGGGAGAAAGTATTTGCAACTGAAGCAACTGACAAAGGATTAATCTCCAAAATTTGCAAGCTGCTCATGCAGCTCAATATCAAAAAAACAAACAACCCAATCCAAAAATGGGCAGAATACCTAAATAGACATTTCTCCAAAGAAGATATACAGATTGCCAGCAAACACATGAAAGAATTCTCAACATCGTTATTCATTAGAGAAATGCAAATCAAAACTACAATGAGATATCATCTCACACCAGTCAGAATGGCCATCATCAAAAAATCTACAAACAATAAATGCTGGAGAGGGTGTGGAGAAAAGGGAACCCTCTTGCACTTGGGAAGTATTCCTTGGGTGGGAATGTAAATTTATACAGCCACTATGGAGAACAGTATGGAGGTTCCTTAAAAACTAAAAATAGAACTACCATACGACCCAGCAATCCCACTACTGCACATATACCCTGAGAAAACCATAATTCAAAAAGAGTCATGTAACAAAATGTTCATTGCAGCTCTATTTATAATAGCCAGGACATGGAACCTACCTAAGTATCCATCAACAGATGAATGGACAAAGAAGATGTGGCACATATATACAATGGAATATTACTCAGCCATAAAAATAAATGAAATTGAGTTATTTGTATTGAGGTGGATGGACCTAGAGTCTGTCATACAGAGTGAAGTAAGTCAGAAAGAGAAAAACAAATACCATATGCTAACACACATATATAGAATTAAAAAAAAAAAAAGAAAAGTTCTGAAGAACCTAGGGGCAAGATGGGAATAAAGACACAGACCTACTAGAGAACGGACTTGAGGATACAGGGAGGGGGAAGGGTAAGCTGGGATAAAGTGAGAGAGTGGCATGGACATATATACACTACCAAACCTAAAATAGATAGCTAGTGGGAAGCAGCCACATAGCACAGGGAGATCAGCTCGGTGCTTTGTGACCACCTAGAGGGGTGGGATAGGGAGGGTGGGAGGGAGGAAGATGCAATAGGGAAGAGATAGGGGGACATATGTATACGTATAACTGATTCACTTTTTTATAAAGCAGAAACTATCACACCATTGTAAAGCAATTATACTCCAATAAAGACGTTAAAAAAATGTCTATAAATAAGTAATGCTGGAGAGGGTGTAGAGAAAAGGGAACCCTCCTACATTGTTGGTGGGAATCTAAGTTGATGAAGCCACTATGGAAAACAGTATGAAGTTTCCTCAAAAAACTAAAAATAGAATTACCATATGATCCAGCAGTGCCACTCCTGGGCATATATATGGACAAAACTATAATTCAGAAAGATATATGCACCCCTATGTTCATAGCAGGACTATTCACAATAGCCACGACATGGAATCAAGCTAAATGTCCATTGATAGATGAGTGGATAAAGAAAATGTGTTATTTATATACAATGGAATACTACTCAGCCATATGTAGTATGGCTACTTTGCAGCAACATGGATGCAACTAGAGATTTTCATACTAAGTGAAGTAAGACAGACAGAGAAAGACAACTACCATATGATATCACTTATATGTGGAATCTAAAATATGATACAAATGAACGTATCTATGAAACCGAAACAGATTCACAGACATAGAGAACAGACTTGTGGTTGTCAAGGGGGAGGGATTGACTGGGAGTCTGGGGTTAGCCGATACAAACTATTACATATAGAATGGATAAACAACAAGGACCTACTGTATAGCACAGGGAACTATATTCAATATCCTGAGATAAACCATAATGGAAAAGAATATTTTAAAATGTGTATATATGTATAACAATCATTTTGTTGTTCAGCAGAAATTAACACAACATCGTAATCAACTATACTTCAATTAAAGACAAAAAGAAAGAAAAAAATCATTTCACCACTTAGTTAATGAAGTTTCCTCTGTGTATGAAATATTTCATTTATTCCATCCTAATGAGATTGACAGCTGGAATTTAATCTTGGACATAATTTACATACAATAAAATTCACCCTTTTAATGCAGTTCAGTGTTTTTTAGTATACTCACAAAGTTGTGCAACCATTACCACTATCTATTTTCAGAATCTTTTCATCCCCCCCAAAGGAAATTCCATACCCATTAATAGTCATTCCTCATTTTTCCCTCCCCCTAGCCTCTGGAAACCACGAATCTACTTTCTGTGTATATGGATTTACCTATACTGGAAATTCCATATGAATGGAATTATATAATACGTGGTCTTTTGTGACTGACTTCTTTCACTTAGCACAGTGTTTTTGAGGTTTATTATGTTGTAGCATATATCAAAATTTCATTCTTTTTTTTTTTTTTTTTTTTTTGTGGTACGTGGGCCTCTCACTGCTGTGGCCTCTCCCGCTGCGGAGCACAGGCTCCAGACGCACAGGCTCAGCGGCCATGGCTCACGGGCCCAGCCGCTCCGCGGCATGTGGGATCTTCCCGGACCGGGGCACGAACCAGTGTCCCCTGCATCGGCAGGCGGATTCTCAACCACTGCGCCACCAGGGAAGCCCCTCATTCTTTTTTGAAGCTGAATAATATTCTATTTTATGGATATATCACTATTATTTATCCCCTCATCAGTTGGACATTTGTGTTGTTTCTACTTTTGATTAATATTAACAATGCTAATATGAACATTTTTGTGCAACTTTTTATGTAGACATAAGTTTCAATTCCCTTAGGTATATGCTTAGGAGTGAAATTGTTAGGTCATATGGTAACTCTACATTTAACCCTTTGAGGAGCTGCCAAACTGTTTTCTGAAGTGGCAACACCATTTACATGTCTACTAACAGCGTATGAGAGTTGAACTTCTCTACATGTTCACCAACACTTGTTACTGTCCATCTTTAAAAAAATTATTACAGCCATCCTAGTAGATGTGAAGTGGTATCTAATAGTGCTTTTGATTTGCATTTTTCTAATGGCTAATGATGTAGAACATCTTTTCATGTGCCTATAGGCCATTTATGTATCTTCTTCGGAGAAATGTCTATTTAAGTCCTTTGCTCATTTAAAAAAATTGGGTTATTTATCTTTTTATTGTTATAAGAGATTCTACATAATCTGGATACTAGATTTTATCAGACACATGATTTGCAAATATTTTTTTCCCATTCTGTAGGTTGTCTTTTCGCTTTCTTAATGGTCTTCTTTGAAGTACAGAAGTTTTTAATTTTGATGAAGTCCAATTTTCTATTTTTTCTTTGGTTGTGTGTACTTTTGGTGTCATAACTAGGAATTAATTGTTTAATTTAAGGTCATGAAGGTTTACACCTATGTTTTCCTCTAAGAGTTTATAGTTTTAGCTCTTACATTTAGGTCTTTGATATATTTTGAGTTAATTTTTGCCCATTAAATTGTCTGGACACTTCCGTTGAAAATCAATTGAGCATAGATATAAAGGTTTATTTCTGAACTGTCAGTTCTAGTCCATTGATCTATGTCTATCCTTATGCCACTACCACACAGTCTTGCTTACTATAGCTTTGTAGTAACTTTGAAATTGAGAAGTGTGAGCCTTCTGACTTCATTCTTATTTTTCAAGACTGTTTTGACTATTCTGGGTCCCTTGCATTTCCATATGCACCTAAAGATCAGGATAGGATAGGGTAAGTTAAAATACCACAAAGTTCACTGTTCTTACTGATACTCAATCCTTTTCCTTGAATAAATGTTTATGGGGAGAGGATTTTCTGAAGTCCTTACTCTACCATTCCTGCAGACATCACTCCATTTCCCAACTTTTTAACCAGTAAGAATAGAAAACAATGCTTCAGAGATGTTAAACACAAACAAGAAAAAGGCAAAGGATGGCAGAAATCACATGTGTACTGGGTTGTTGACTATGACGCATGGGGCCAAGGGTCTGGGGGAGATTTACTAGCCACAGTGTTGGAAACATGATGACAGGAGGGGAGGGAAGGACCCTTTTCAAATACTGCTGCTTAGGTAATTTGAACTAATTTATGAGATAGTTATTGGAAATGATAAAATCTTTATAAGGGGTCAGAAAAGGGCCATAAACTTCCAAACAGATTTTTTTTTAAAGTCAGCAGTCAAAACCAATAATTAAACCATCCTGCCAGAATGGACAGGCTCCACATGCCTCAGGGTCTGAAGGTGTCTTCTAGTCACATGCAGGCATCAGAAAACAACAGAAAAGGCTTTTCTGTTCCAGTGAAGGCAGACATAAAAACTGAGTCTTGAGGTCATCCTCAAATGTTACACATATCTGCACAGCTCGAGCTCAATGTATTAATGACTTCTATTAGCCAAGCCACAGTGTGATGGGACTAAATCCCAGGCCATCACTATGGTGGTATGGCCAGGGCATAAATCACGAGGGACTTCTTGGTATCCCTGCAATTCTTTTTGCTAATGAATGTACTGGCATTCAGGTGTGATAATCATGCTGGGGTGACCATAAGGAACAGTGGTTGCAAAGCATAACCTTGGCTTAAAACTTCATCGTGCATATGCTAAATGCATCATCAGTTTCTTTACCTGCAAAATGGGAATAATAAACAGTGGAGTCCTATTACATATACATTCAATATTTGAGAAATCACTCAGTATACTTAGAAAATGACAAACCAACTAAAGCACTCCAACCAGTGCAATACATACATACTTGTATGAAATAGGTTTTTCATACGAATAGCCACTAAATGAAATTTATTTTATGTATTTCAACACAAAAAGGAAAATCGGCTGTGTTGTACATAGTAATGGTATAACATATAGAAAACCATGTATGCTATACTCTGTAATTTAAGGAACTTTCAAGGGCAATTTTGACGGTATCCAATTTTCACTTTTCATGCTGACTTTAGAATGTAAAGCTCAAGTGAGAAATGATTTCATATCTACAGAGTTGTTGTGGAAACCTGATGAAAATGATATATATAAAAATGCCTTGTAAAGTGTAATGTTAATCGTTAATTATTTCTCTTCTCATCGTGGCGGCAGGGGTGGGGGGAGTCCTTTAGTTGTTCAACAGAAAGAAATTTATATTGTCTTCTTACTTTTTTTCCACTATGGTTCAGAGGTGATACTCGTTCAGGTAACAGACCAGCAGCACATTCACAATGCTGACATGAGAACAGTCTTCATTCTTTTCAACCTAATTGACTCTGCTGTTGAAATCTACACCTTTGTCCTCTTGAGTACTAGGGCTCTCCTGGCTGCCCATCCTCAGCAGTTCCCATCCTCACAGCTAAGCCCCATGGCTCTCACCCAGGATTAACCACCATCTGAAGTAGAATTCAATATATTTACCCCTGATATCGTTCTGGCTGAAACCTTGTGACCCAGGTCTGATAATGCTGCCTACATCTCTGTTTGTTTAGCTCTTAGTGTCTCGCATGTGTAAGACAAGGACACTGCCTTCTTTTTGGCAGCTTCCTTCCCAGGGCTGAAGTCCAGTCCCTGAACTCAGGCAAGGATCTTCTTGCCAGATTTCCTGAATGCCCTACTGCCTGCCTGTCTGGATTGGGCCCTGTCTGTGGAAGCAGAGTGGTTAAAACTCTGTGGCTATCACTCCAGCCAGATATTGGTTGAAATCCCAAACACACTACTTACAAATCATGTCACTTTCAGCCAGTCACATATGCTGAGACTCACTTTCTTCACAGGTAAAATGAGGATGCTAAATACTGACTTTGCAGAGTTTTAAAGAAGATTAAATAAGATTAGCTCTTAGCACAGTGTCCAAGGGCATGTGGTAAGCTCTTAATGAATGTTAGGTCTTATTTTTCCAAAGATCTGATCAGCATGGTTTTCCTGATGGCTAGCCCATCTCATCTTCTCATACCGGACCTCCCTGATATTAACTGCTACTAGTTCTGCCTGCTGCCTATTGTCTTGCCCTTCTGACACCAACTTCTGCCCACTGTATGGAAGATCCGTATGCAGCTGCATCCATTCTCCCGAGTGCCTGCTCTACTACTCTGGGCACATCTTTTTCTAGGTCCCAGCCCCTCCCGGTCTGTCCCGTCCCATTGCCCAACTATATTTTCTGTTGGCTATCATCTTTAGGCTCCACCAGCTGATCAAATCAGCCTGGACAACAATACATGCAAAGCATCCGGCAAATGCTCATAAAGTGTTTTGCAAAGAACCAGATTCCTTTCATGGGGAGAGGAGGCTTCCATGCAACTGCATCCTGAATTATGTATCAGCCATCAGCTTACATTTTGAAGGAGTCTTGCTTTCTTTGCACATCAAAGACTTTGCAAAAATTAAAAAGTATAGAAAATGCAATGGGTACAGGGGTTCTCAAAAACAGTTGATTGTGTTATTAGAAAACAAATGGTATAGCATTCCCCAAATGTAAAAACTGTATTAAATATTTGTTAATCAGTCAGATTGACAATTATTTATAAATGTACTGGTTACCTCTGGCAGAAGAATGTTCTGTTCTGAAAATATCTAAGAAAAAATCACAAATGTCTCTGTCTTACATAAACTATTCTCACCTTCTGTTTGAAGTTTCCAACTTTACTATTATCCTCTGTAGTTGTTTAGTGAATCACTATATAAGTATAATTTTGATCTTATGAAAATGAAGACAGCTTTCAAGAATTCATCTCGGACTTCCCTGGTAGCACAGTGGTTAAGAATCTGCCTGCCAATGCAGGGGACACGGGTTCGATCCCTGGTCTGGGAAGATCCCACATGCCACGTAGCAAGTAAGCCCGTGTGCCACAACTACTGAGGCTGCGCTCTAGAGACCGTGAGCCACAACTACTGAAGCCCACATGCTCCACAACAAGAGAAGCCACCGCAATGAGAAGCCCGCGCACCACAACAAAGAGCAGCCCCTGCTCGCCGCAACTAGAGAAAGCCCGCGCGCAGCAACGAAAGACCCAACACAACCAAAAATAAATTAATTAATTTTAAAAAAACAGAATTCATCTCAAATCATCTGTTAAGAAACAAAGTTCAAAGGGGACTAGCATTCATTGCACTGCAGGCACTAGGTTCTCGACATACATTCTTCTCTCTTAATCCTGACGAATGATCCTGTCAGGTGGGAATTATCACTTTACAAGGGAGGAAACAGAGCTTCACGAAGGCTAATTCAGCAGTCCAAGGTCACAGCTAGTAAGTGAAGGTTTGGCTCTGAGTCCATGCATTTCCCTCTGCTCTGTGCTGCTTCCAAATATTTCCCTGTATGTCTCTTTATTAATTTACCTTTTCATGAGTGTACTAACCTTCCTATGTCAGGAGAGCAAAGTTTTCCTCCTTTTCCTTACACTGGGATCCTGAAGGGATGGATAGTTTTATATGGTAGCCCGTATAGACTTTTCTACAAATGCTTACTGTGTTTTCCATAACACAGTAAGCAGATGAACTTTTCTATCACATTGCCTCACATCTAAAAGGGTTTTAAATACATAGTTTTCTAAAATTAGGGTATGCCTTATAACTGACCCACAGTAGGGCACATTTCCCCCACCAAAAGGATGTTAACAAATCGATGGTTAGAATCAATGCATACAGGATAAGTTTTTGCACCTGCACTCTGGTTAGTGACAGTGGACAGAGAGACCCCACAGTCTTGGGCTCAGAGGACCCTAGCCAATTTCACCCATAAATATTGCTGGGAAGTGGGGAGCAGGGCAACATGGAAATGAAGGGTTTTCAAGCCACTCAGAGTGAGGGCAACATTGACAGACCAGAGACCTGTAAGTAAAAGGCACAGCCCAGAATTTCAACCCAGTGTCTTAATAAGTATTTACTAACTTATACAGAGCAGAAGGCACCATGTGTGCTTCTCATGGGTAATCCATTTCCATGCTGTATTTGGACCCCTAGGTGCCAGACGACAGGGTGCTCTGTACTGTCTAACATAAAACAAGTCCATCAGGCTCCCAATCTCCCTGCTGGGTTAGAAAGGATCGCTCTACAAATTTTGCAAGTCATATCTGTTTTCAGTCAATGTTTTTAATGGGAATAGCTTCCTTTCTTCTTTCTTTTTGCCATATGAGGTCCTTAATAATGACACAGTTTCAAGAAACTTCTCATTCCCATTCAATGAAACTGCACGAACCACCTGGCTTTTGGTTAGCTTCAGTGGATAAGGAGATGAATGAGGTTTAAGAGGCATGAGCTTAAATCTAAATCCTCCCAGAAATCAATATACCAAGGGTGGTTGATTTGTAGCACAACTTTATACACAGGACCCGCTTCTGAAATGCAACTTATGGAATAATCTATCATTGAGAAGTGAGTAGCATTTGCAGTTTTATTTTGGTCCCAAGCGGTAAGAAACCCCTCCCAGAATGAAACCTTCCATGGTGCAGCAAAGAGGCTCTACCCTTTGCTCCTACCTTCTACTTCTGGCTCTTCTCTGTGGGGATTTCCATCTTTGTTTGTCTCTTCAGGGTTTGTACTTCACTTGGTCTGGGTCTGGTTTCTCTGCCCTGATGAGTCTTCTTCATTGTGGCAGGAACTGCTAATTGCACACCCAGTATCTCTGCTTTCTCTCTAAAGAACCATAATTTGATTGGGCTGCCAATGTACCCAGCCACGACATTGCTGTTGCCATGCCACCCCTGCACGTGGAGGTGGCCAATGACTGAGTTCTAGACAGAGATGTAAGAGAAAGTTGTTGGATGGGGCTTCCAAGAAAGCTCCTTAAAGAGGGCCTCAGTCACCTGGCCTGTCTCTTTTGTCCTCCTCCCTTCCTTCTTCTTCCTGTCTGAGGTGTGGATACAGCAGGTTGGAGCTGCAGTGGCCATCACAAAACTAGGATGTGCAGAGGTAACCGACTCATTCCAGGTAGCCTGGGACTTTCCTGGTTTTAAAATGGAAAGTCTCATGTCTGGGGAACCCCTTCAGTCCCAGGCAAACCAACACAGTTGGTCAACCTAGCAGGCAACCCTGAGGATGGAAGCCATTGCTGTGTGTAGGGCAGAAACCCAGAAGGAGCTGGACATTCTTACTTATATTGTCGAGTCCTCTAAACATTCTGACTTCCTACCTCTGCACTATTCATTATGAAAGAGAAAAACAAATCTCAGTTTAAACCACCGTTATTTAGGGTTTTTTTCTGCTTCAGGCTTCCAAACTACCTGATTCACCACTCCTATGTCTTCCAGCGTAATTTTTATACAGGTGATTCCCAAGTCTAGTTCACAAACTGGGTCCCTGATTATCCTCCAAACCCATACATCTAACTTCCTGCTGGGTGTCTCCATTTGGACACATCATAGACACAAACTCCTCTCTTTCCTCAAAATCCTGCTCTTCCTCTGTGCTCCAAATCCAAGTGAATGGAGCCCTGACTATCCAATGACCAATCGAGAAAACTCAGTATTTTCATTGATTCCTCCACCTCCTTCCTTCTCCAAAATTGTATCAATCTTGATGACTTAACTTCCTAAATTTCTCTCACAGCCATCCATTCCACCAAGTTCCCTCCACTGCTCGAGTCTGGAACACCATCTTTTGTCTATATTGTTGCCAGAGACTCCCAATAGGTCTTACTGCTTCAGTCTTGCCCTACTCGAATCTGATCTCCACACTGTGTCCAGAGTGTTACTTCTACTGTGCCTAACTCATCATATTACTTTCTGGCCTAAAACACTTGAGGGGTTCCCCACTGTCCTTGATTTATAAGGTCCTGTTTTTCTGACTTTCATATTTTAACCACCATACTCTTTTCACAGTCTACGTGGCAGCCACAGAATTTCTTTTAGTTCTGCTAAGCTAAGGCATCACATACTCTCTTGCTTCCAGGCTTTCTCACATGCTATCTCCTTTACTTGGGATGCTCTTTCATCAGCTTTCCTTTATACGTTCCACTCCACTACTTCCTGCCTCCTTTCCTAGGTCACTCACCACCACACGTCATTAAGGTCTTAACTTAACAGAGCCAAAAAGTACAGTTGTGCAATGCACAACCTAGACAACTGTACACGGTGGTCCTGTTTAAATACTGTCTTTTCCAGCAGCCTTTGCTAACCTCCACCTCCAAACCTGGTTAAATGTCTCTTCTAAGTCTCTTTTAGTATCAGTATTAAAATTTATGTGGGATCTTCCCGGACCGGGGCACGAACCCGTGTCCCCTGCATCGGCAGGCAGACTCTCAACCACTGCGCCACCAGGGAAGCCCCAGTATTAAAATTTTTATTCTTAATTTTTTGATTATCTGTATTCCTCACAGGCTTTAAGCAAATAAGGGCATATACCACATCTACCTGCTTCCTTGTAGATACTTTCTATATTTTAAAATAAATGGGTAATGCCACCGAGCAACTAAGCCAGTGCGCCACAACTACTGAGCCTGCGTGCCACAACAACTGAAGCCCGCGCACCTAGAGCCCGTGCTCCGCTACAAGAGAAGCCACCGCAATGAGAAGCCCGCGCACCGTAACGAAGAGTAGCCCCCGCTTGCCACAACTAGACAAAGCCCATGCACAGCAACAAAGACCCAACGCAGCCAAAAATAAATAAATTTATAAAATAAAATAAAATAAATGGGTAAACTCCTTCCTAATGATAGATATAGTTATGTTTACACATAAAGGATGCATTAAAAGTTTTTTATTATGGAGATTTCTCATTCGGTTTGAACTTCATAAATTACTCAATTTACTATTATTCTGGAAAAAATAATATTTAATGAGAGCTGTAACTTCACTGGCAACTCACACCACACTTAATATTTTCACATATGCTCCCACTGTTAATACTTTCTGAAACACAAATTCTCATTATGTCAAGATACATAAAGGATTGTTAAAGTGCATAATTCTTTGCCTTCCTGGAACGCAGAGTCTGTGAGAAGCATTCAGGAAATGTTTCAGTGTGTGACATTTCTAGATTAAAGAGAGCTATAGTTTTATCAGCTTCAAATTTCAAGGAGTTCCGAAGTGCAGGGATCAGCAATACATCAGGAAGTGATGAGGTCAGCATTGCTCAGATGTCTCAAATGTCATTTTCGTTCCCCCTGGCAACAGGAAAATTACTCTTATATCCTGGCTAACACCGCAAAAGTAGTCTTAAAAGATTACGAAACATTAAGCCTAGCAAAAGTAAAAACAAATGCCAGGAGGCAATCTCCAGTGTAAACAGTACACCAACATTTGAAGCCACTACCACAGATGTTTGCTTCACTCTTTTTCACAGGGTCTGGGAAGGGCGTAGCTTTGAACACTTTTGGCCCCAGTGGCAGTTTTAGAAGAGAAGTTTACCTTAGCAACTACAACAGAAAACCAAGAGATGAGCCCACAGTGAAAGGTCATGGGGTATTTGGAAAGGGAGCTACACTTTACGTAGTATTTAATAAAGAAGTACGAAAGTATAAGAAAAGGCTGCGTTACCAGATAGTGTTTGTTCTACCAAAGACCAGTTCTCAGAACACATTTTCCACTACATCAATTGCCAAGTAGGTAAGATATTCCTTGGAAACTTGGAAGTGTCCCTCTATTTAAGATAAAGGAAATGCAGAGAGCGATGACATCAGGGGATGGGTATGCATAGGTAACTGGATTCTCTCTTCAGTTTCCCTGAGTGTACCTGGAAGGAAAAAAGTATTCTTCTTCCATGGAATATACATTCATTTATAAGGAAGTTTTCTTATTTTGACTTACAAGAGACTCTGACTCTCTATCTTACAGTTTTGCTAATAATAACCACCGAGAGCACAGCTGAATATTTTTGCTTATGCATTATGCAAGGCAATTTTGTCAAACAAAAGGAGTTATACACAGTCTAGCTTCATTCAAACCAGAATAAAATAGGAGTGCCTATGAAAATTTCACCGCAGTACAGGTAAATAAATAAATCTGAATTTAAACAAATATTTATACATATGTGTATATATATATATATGTGTGTGTATAGATATACACATCACTTTTATTTGCACTTCCTCATTTCAAATTCTGCATTTTACACCTATTATAAAGTATTAAAGCAAGTAGGAACAAGAATGTTCAACTTGAAATTATAGCTCTAGAGGTAAACACATTTTATTTTGTTGCCTTACAGAGAAGATACAACTTTCACTGGTGTGAGCATAATAATAGAAAGAGGAGTTTAGATGAAAGTAAACCCTGTAATATCTGTAAAATGAGTGATCTCATCTAGATTTGTGGCTTCTTTTTGTTTCTCTAACATAACTGAACACAGATGTCCACCTATTAACAGAACAAAGTGGCTGTGACTGTCAGGTGGATTCAAGAGTTTGATACAGTCATTTGTGGTCCAGGGCAATTTTACCTACCAACTCTGTTCCCTTCCAATCAACCTCCTTTCCAGGGGCCCTAAAACTTGCCCTCAGGACCAGGTGTGGACACCCTGGACTTAGACAGTCTTGGGTCTCCACAGCACAGCAGACTAGTACACTACTGACCAGAGCCACTCCCCACACTGCCCACTCCAAGCTGGATTCCTGCTCCTTTCATGTCTGTTTTATCCAGTTAGCTGGGCGTTGGGTCTAGTGCACGCATTCACTCTCTACATGTCTATGTAAGTAACCACATTCACGCTGGCTGAGAGCTTCTCATTTGTCAAATAGACTCTATTGAGTTTGAGAGTCAACATGCTCTACGCTCCTTCTAAGCCAGGAGTTCTTAACCCTGGGTGCACTTTGCAATCACCAAGGGAGACCTGGGTCTGCAGTGTAGTCTAGACATCAGTCCATGTCCTGAGGAACCCCTGCATCCTGGACAAATTGGCCTGCTTGTTCACCCTACTAACAGTAGAATTTTCAGAATCCCCCCAGATGATCTAAAGTCAAGCCAGGCTTGAGAAACACTCATCTTGCCTGTCTACCTCTTCCTTTGGCCCTACCACTGCTGAATCTCAGCCAGACCATGCATTCAGGGAAGTCAGGATCTGTGTCTGTTTTACTCACCCCTTCCTTCCAACGCCTGCCACATACTAGGTGTTCAATAAATATACGCTAATTGAATTAAGCAGGACATTCTGCCACTCAACTTACGATAAATATGGTTAAAATAAAGGCAACAAGTTTAAGTCCAAAAACAATAATGAAGTCCCAGTTAAAATATTTTAGAATCCTCCTTAAACATGAAAATAAATGTATGACTATGTGCCTACGGCTTATGAGAAATCACAGCAAAGTTGGTAGAAAACAAGACAGTGGGTTTCAATAAGTTGTCTGCCATGGAGACTAGGGTTTTGATAACAATGATGCCGAGAGAAGCTGTGTTCGTTCTTTACGATTTTAGAAGACTTAGTTATTCACTAAGCACCGGGGCATGTTTAAGCCTCACAGCAACCCCACGATAAAGCTGGAGAGTTAGTACCCTTCATTTCATAGATCAGGAAAGCCAGGCTCGGAGAATACATGCAGCCTGGTGAGAAGCCAGGTTCAGGATCCCACTTGGATTGCCAGATTAAGCAATTAAAAATACTGATGTACGTCCCAAATATTGCATGGGGCATACTTATGCTAAAAATTGCCTGTTTATCTGAAATTCAAACTGAACTGGACTTCCTCTATTTACTTGGCAACTCTACGCTCCAGGCCAATTCTTTTTCTGTGAAAAGAGAATATTAGATTTGAGGGTCACTGGGGACCCTTTCAGATAAAAGGGCTGAGGCTGTGGCTCTTTTCCCCTCCCCTTCTGACCCTTCCTGAAGGTTCTGCACCTGCTGGTCTGTGACGTGTGCCTTACTCCAGCACAGCAGGGAGCCAAGCCAGGCAGGGAAAGGGGTGGCAAAGAAGGACACGAGC
This sequence comes from Orcinus orca, assembly GCF_937001465.1. NCBI lineage: Eukaryota > Metazoa > Chordata > Mammalia > Artiodactyla > Delphinidae > Orcinus > Orcinus orca. The sequence continues at coordinate 71,682,952 of NC_064564.1, read as the reverse complement.
CATGAGTCTCAGGACTCCAGGGCCACACACTCCATGTGGTTTCAGTATTTTTTAATTTTATTATGATTATTTTTGAATAGGTGGTACTGAATTATGCAAAACTGAAAGATATAACACAGTGAAGGTAAGCCTCTCTCTTACTCTCAATTTCTGGGACATCCTTCCACAAATACTTTATTCACATACTAATACATATATGTATATTTAAACATAGCTTTTGAGTTTTTATACAAATGTATAATAGTATGTCCTTGTAGTTGTAATTTGAATTTCTCTCATTATGAGTGAAGTTAAACATCTTTTTACATGTTTTAAAGTCATTGATTTTCCTTTTTGTGTTGTCTTTGGCCCATTTTTCTATTCAGTTTTTAGTCTTTTATTATTAATTTACAGAAATTCTTTACATAATAAAGAGATTAGCCTAATATCTGTCACTTGTTGCAACGCTCCCCAGTTTATCATTTGTCCTTTGATTTATGACTTTTTTAGCATGGAATTTAATGAGTTTTCTTTTTTCTAAATAAATAAATTAATTTAATTTATTTATTTTGGCTGTGTTGTGTCTTCGTTGCGGCGCACAGGCTTCTCATCGCGGTGGCTTCTGTTGTTGCGGAGCACAGGCTCCAGGGCTCGTGGGCTTCAGTAGTTGTGGCGTACGGGCTTCAGTAATTGTGGCTCACGGGCTCTAGAGCGCAGGCTCAGTAGTTGTGGTACATGGGCTTAGTTGCTCTGCGGCATGTGGGATCCGCTCGGACCAGGGCTCAAACCTGGGTCCCCTGCATTGGCAGGTGGATTCTTAACCACTGAGCCACCAGGGAGCCCCTTAATGAGTTTTCAAAACATCTTATATTTACAGGAGCATAAGACGTGTCAAGGTTAGAAAATGATCATTTTCAACAGCACACATAATTACCACCATAACTATAATAGCTACCATTTTCAGGAGGGCTAATTATGGGTCAAGCCCTAATCATTTAAATGTTTATCTCTTTAAATCATAACAGCAGACCTATGAGGAAGGCACAATTGAGTCATTGTACCAATGGTTCCTAAGATTTATTTTGGGCCTAGAGGTAGACTGAGAGAAAATTACAAAACCATGGGGGCTTTGTCTTTGGTGTCTTCCCAAGTTTTTAGTCAACCTTCATCCTTCACTGTGGCACTTCTTCGTTCTTCTCTCTTCCCCCACCATCCTTACTCCCCTCCTGACACATCCTCCTGTGTACACGCTGAGGAACAGCCTGTTTATAATTCACTGCGTTTTCCTGCCAGCTCTCACCCATTCCCTACTAGGGTGTAAACTATACGGTAATCTCAAACTTGCAGAGCGGGAAGACAATCTTCTTGAGATGCAAAAATTCAAACATATATGAAATTAGAGCTATAACGATGAATTTATAGGATAGACGAAGGGGAGTACTCGCAGAGTCAGACAAAGTAGGAAGCTTCATGTCCTGTCTGCTCATGTGTCCAGCCCTGTCTAGGCTGTGGAAAGCATCAGAAAGCCCCTCTGGAATTTGAAGCACTGTGAATTTTAGAGAAAAACTTGCCAGGAGTTGAAGTCAGAAGATATGAGGTCCTGTTCTGGTTTTACTTTTCTGTCAGCCATGAGTCCTGGAGTGATAGTGTTGTTGGTGGAAAGAGCATGGTTTTAGAATCAGGTAGTTCTTACTTAAAATAACAACTCAGCCAATAACTGCCTGACTTCAGAAAAGTTAATTAACCTCCTCTAAGCTTTAGTTCCTCAGGTGTAAAATGGGGATAAAAATATGTACCTTGAAGGATGTTTGTAAAAATTCAAAAATCTCATGCATGGGAAGTGCCTAGCATAGCAACTGGTGTAGTGTAGGTTCTCAATAAAGTGTGGTCTCAGATTTCATATTTGTCAAATCATTTTTATACTACTCTAACAAAATTTTTAAAATTTTGAGGTTATGTATATCAGAGTTTTCTTAAATTGTATAATTCATGCACCATGCTTGGGGTTTTTCCACATCTGTGTACCACAGGTTCTAACGTTATATTATGTTTTTCTTTAACTGTACTCATCTTTGAAAAAATATAATACTTATTTTATCTGGTTCCTTAGCAATACTGTTCATGAAACTGGGGAGTTGCTGTGCTGGTTAATCTAGTATACATACATAAATTATATGTCAATTATATCTCAATAAAACTGGGAAAATACAGAATTATCAAAATTGTAAAATATGGCCATGTGCCACCTAAAATAACCTTATGAACTACTATGGCATGCATACTCCACTTTGGAAAACACTAATTTTTATCAAAGTTAGTTGTTATTATATTTTCAACCTTTCCTTTTGGAAAGGAAACTAAGAGCCAAAGAGGGTGAGAAATTTGATCAAAGTCAACCTGATAATCTATTGCAGAATTGAGACGAACCCAAGTGTCTGCATTTCCAGGTCCACATCTCCATTAATCAGTCTCCTAAAATACCTCTAGTTGAAACTAAATTAGAATCCTGCTGTAAAACTACAGGATTAACATTGTAATATCCTAAAGCAATCTTGTTTTTCCACCACTGTTATTATTTTGTCACCTAGGAAACCTGAAAGGCAGCCTTTCCCTCCCAGAGTGTGTACACCTGAGCTGACCTAGCTATGAGCCTTGCTCAGTTCATAGCTTTGCTTGGTATGGGAAAGTATTCCATCCCAGTGGGTGGCGGGGTGGGGGTGGGGCTATAGACAGAGAAGAGCAGAGCAATCTGGGGTTATCAATACTACATACTGTTTAGAGACTTTTCTGGAAGTTTTCTGACCTTGTTTCATCCTCTCCCAACCAAACACTCTCAAATGTATCAAGCCTTCTAATGGATTATCTGGACATCTCTACCAACTGTCTCCAAACATATAGGGTACGTTTAAACTCTGTGCTTTTTTTGTTGTTGTTGTTGTGGTACGTGGGCCTCTCACTGTTGTGGCCTCTCCCATTGCGGAGCACAGGCTCCGGACACGCAGGCTCAGCGGCCATGGCTCACGGGCCCAGCCGCTCCGCAGCATGTGGGATCTTCCCGGACCGGGGCACGAACCCGTGTCCCCTGCATCGGCAGGTGGACTCTCAACTACTGCGCCACCAGGGAAGGCCCTGTGCTTTTTTTAAAAAAATCAAGAAATCCCTGTATGTTCTCCAACTGTGTAATAAATAAAGAGTTCATAATAGAGGTGGGTCTGGGGTCCTACAGAAGTAGCAACTGTGCAGGCAGCTAGCTCTGTGGCGAGCCCTCTCACCTCTGTTCCTAAGTATCAGTCTGAAAAGCCACCTAAGAGTTGAGGGTGTTTCAGTAGATCCATGTTGTTTTTACCTTCCCAGCATCCATTCCCTCCTAGTTCTGGTTAACAGCAACCTGTTTCTTCCCTGAGAAACCAGCCCTTCCTTATCTTCAACCTAAATGGTTCGATTGGGACTGACTTCAACCTCCCGTTGCAGGGGTGGCCACTTGACCCAGTCTTGACCAATCAGATCATTTAAACCCTTTTGGCCACAGAGGTTGGTTCAGGAATGAGCACATAGACCAACTCAGGTAAATGAGGCTCAATCATGAGAATTCTGAGGAAGTTAGGAGAAACTTCCTTTTCACAGGAACTATCAGTTATAAGAACGTTGGATGCCTCCACCTGCTGGAGTCCATGATGAAAGGCCCCTTGGAAATGAAGCTAGCACAACAGAAGCCAGAACCAAGAGCTATAAAGAGACAGAGATTGAAATGGATGGAATTTTTAAGCTTCTAGTTGCACCTGAAGTCAGATATCCCTGAACTTCTAATTTATGTTAGGTGATAAAGTCCTTTAATTGAAGCTAGTTTAAATTAGAGTATTTTTTGGTTGAGGACAAAAAAGCCCTATCAATACAGAATCCAGAGTGAGTGCATGATGTGTGGTTTCAACCATGAGGCGTCAGGGAATGGGAAGGGAGGAGGCAGAGGATGTGAAGTGGGCAGCAGAAGGTGGTCAGGAGACGAGTCTTTTGTCTCAGCTTTACTCCTTCTTAGCTATGTGGCCTCGAACTGTGAGTTCATCTCTCCAAGCCTGAGTTTACCCATCTATAAAGTAAAGGAACTGAACAATCAGTAGTCCTCAGACAGAGCTTTGTGGAGCCCTGTAGTGTCTCAAGCGATGGGAGGGTAATGGGGACCCAAGTTCCCAGACTTTCCTTCGTGGAACTCAATCTCCTTTTATCTATATTATTCACCAGGATCTCTAATAAGGTTTTATTGGAAGAGTGGGCTCTACTGCTACAACGGATTAGTTGACCATTCCAGTTCTGTTTATATTGAAGTCTAAAATGAGTCAAGGCTTGGGACTTCCAGTGGTAAAAATCTGCCTTACAATGCAGGGGACGCGGGTTCAATCCCTGGTCAGGGAACTAAGATCCCACATGCCGGGGGTCACCTAAGCCTGTGCACCACAACTACTGAGCTCATGGGCCTCAACTAGAGAGCCTGTGTGCCACAAACTACAGAGCCCATGCACTCTGGAACCTGTGCACCACAACTACAGAGCCCACGCGCCCTGGAGCCTGCACACCACAACTAGAGAGAAGCCTGGGCGCTGCAACGAAAGATCCGCATGCCTCAACGAAGATCCCACGTGCCACAACTAAGACATGATGCAGCCAAAAATAACTAAAAATAAATAAATAAATAAAATGAGTCAAGGCTAATCTGGGATGTGGTCCCTCTATGCTAAGAGTTGGTCAGAAGCCAAGGTCAAGAGCTCAGTCCCTGGAAGGCTTATTAGCTTCATACAGACATAAAAATTTGTTAAGGGCAATGATCTGTACCTCTAATCTTGAGAACTATCTTAGAGATGTGGGTCATTGGTCACACAGGGACTGGGAAAAGGAATGCACATAGTTCCATGCAGTCATTAGCCTTGCCATAAATGCCAATACAAACACCACTGGTAATACTCAAGGCAGACAATCTCTTCATAGCTAGAAAACAGAGGCTGTTGTGCTTGGAGGTTTGTTTGTTTTTCTTTCTCAAGACAGTGCAATCATTGCAGAAGAAGCTGAAAACAGCAGAGTACTTGCTACACAATCAATTGCACAACACCTGATGTGTATCCACAGTGCTATAAGTTAATATTTGCTTTTCCTTATAGAGACAACGTACACATGTAGAGGAAATCAAATGAGACAATTTTTATGAAAGTACGTAAAAGCACTTTTATGGGAACATAAATTACTAATCTTACATTAAAAATATATTAACTTCTAGGTAAATTTGACACTGTATATAAATTTGGACTGTTCCAAATATTTTTAAAATGTATCTTAAAAATACATTTTAGCACCAATTGCCAGAATGGGTTGTCTACTACTATAGTCAAAACAATTCTCTTTGTTCTATTTCACATAATAATTGCCAATGTGACTAGAGTCTGTATGACAAATATATGTTCCTAGAATAATGTTGATCTTGCCCACAGTAGCTGAATATTGAATTTACTCTAGCAAACATGCTGAAAGACAATAAATTAAGAATGAAAATTATTTCTCAGTGTGTCCTTCTAGCCTGTATACCTAGAAGTTTTCTCATTAGAGAGCTTTTTGTCAACCATATATATCAATAACTTAGGCAATTTATATTAATACAAAAATAAAATCATATATAACTTGAGGTGTACTTTCTCTTATTGATTAACTTCTGATTTATATTACTGTGCTTACATGTGTTATAGATACAGAAGGCCCAGATGGGCAACAGGGTGAGAGAGGACAAGAGTTAAGTCAGACTAGGCAGAGTCAAGACAAGACGCAGGCAGAGGGTTAGTTGAGGGCGAGCTATGAATGTGTCACAACACATCTCAGGATTTGGAAGCAAGTAGTGGTCAGGAAGGATCCAAATTGGGAAAGACAGATTGTTTCAGGATTAGACAAATGCAGAAGGGTGAGGCTTAAGAGAGGCAGAAATATATGACAATACCGGGACAAAATATTCAGATCTACCAGAAGACAAGGAGTTTCAGACAGCACCTTGGATAGCTCCCTGGGCAAGAGGTGCTCTGACAAAGCTAAGACCCTAAGAAATAAAGGATCTCATCTTCTACGGCCCAGAATTCCCAACTGGTACCATCCCTGATGGAATGAACTTGGTCCCTGGAGGCTTAGGGAACCAATTGCAACACTCTACTGGAAGGTTTGACTTAAAGCTCTAGGGTAGATGTCTATAGCCTGTGGTAATAGCCTCTTTGGTGATGGGCCAGGAAGGCTGGAGGGGTGGGGAGTGGATGAGGTTGTGACAGGAAATATTGTCCTCTCAAAGTTCATATAATTTGTTTTTCAAGAGTCTATCCCACTTAATTTGGGAACAGAAGTTCATCCCAGGACCAACGTTGCTGTGAACAACAAGGGGCCCTGTGGTGCAGTTTTAATGTGTTAATGTTCACCTTTGACTTCATATTGGCTCTTCTGGGCACCTACACTTGTAGATTAGAGGAAATGGGATATAGTATTTATTAGATGTTAGAAAGTCTTATATTAAAACAAGTTTAATTTTTCCCATTACTACAACTTCACTGATAGTTCATAATAATAACAATCCCTGGGTGTGACCTTTATGCAGGCAACTGTTAGACTTTATTGCCCTCTGACCAAGTACTATTAATAGTGTAGAAAAGTTTGCTTCAGTTGACTCCTCACTAGTAGAGCCCAAAGTCTCTTGGGTTCAAGGACAAGCAGTGTCATTTATCTCAAAGTTCTTTGGCTGTATTTGCCTTATGGAGTCAGTGGATCATAACAATAATTGGGAAACCAAACTCATTCCAAATGGCTTATTCACCAAATGAAAACATGACATTTAGATTATTAATTAAGTGGATAGGAAATTTTTATAGATTAACCTAGGAAATGAATCAGGCAGAAGGAAGAAAAAATAAAAAAACAGGTTGTAAGTGGAATAATAGTTGCGCATGGGGTGGGGTGGTAACAGAGAAGAGAATGACTGGTGATACCTATCCAGTGTGTGATTGTGACTATGTGGGGCCCAAGACATCATGATGTGGTGCCAGCTCTGAGCTCAACAATACTTATTGAGCATCTACTCTGTACCAGGCACTGTTCTAAGGTCCTGGAGATATAGCTATAAACAAAATAGATGCTCATGGCATTATTTACTCCTCCCTGGTGAGCTTAAGTCAGGTCACCTTGAGTGAGAGCTGAGTGGCAACTCTTCAAAGACTATAGCCAAGATACAACATAAGAAGGTGGCAAAATAAGAGGTGGAGATGTCAGATCTGGCAGTGGGGGATGTGAGAGACCTGGATAAGAAATTTGGGAGTTATAAGTCCCTCACAAAAACCAGCCCCACATTATGTAAGTTGAGAGTGTGCAAAAGAAGGGAAGTGGGTTCTAGTTGGTATTTTGAAGCCCAAGAGGACTTGACATATTAAAAGAGATGTTGGTAATACCTAGTTGGGTTTCTTTGTATGGTTTCTTGGAGATCACAAAATATTAACATTAGAAAAGACTTGAGATGTCATTGAGTCCAACCCCCTCTGTGAACTCTTCTTAAGTCTCTCAGCTAATTAGTGTTAAAGCCAGAACATGCTCATCTTTACTGCAATGGAAGCAAGATGTTTCTCTGTATGATTTTTACATTTTAATTGTGTCTGGCTAAAGAATCTTCTCACTAACAATAAGTAACAGAATCCACATTAATAAATATAAACTTGAGGGACTGCAAGGCAGTTGTCCCTGTTGCTTCCTCAGGTCCCTGAGAGACTGGGCTTTGGCTTGTGATGAGGGGTATAAGAAAGAAGAAATCATGGGTAACGAGGAGAAGAGGAATGAAGCCAAGGGAATGGAATGCAAGGCTTGACCTGGAGCTGGCTGGCTTCCCTCATTGAGAAAGATCATCCTTGTCTTCAGTTACAACTCCCTCTGGCCTGGTGATTGTTACTACTCTTTAACAGAAGAGACTGTCATAAGTGATCCATCAGACAGGACTTGCTTTGGCTTAGAAGACATATTATGTATATCCATGCAGAAAAATTGTCACTGGACTCGGAGTCCTTCACTGCTTTGATTATAGAACAAACAATACTTAAAATCAAAAACTGAAATGTGCTCTATTTTCCAAAAATTCAGTCCAAAACAAATATAACTTTGTGAAACTAAAATTGGAGAATCCCTTAGATATACGCTTTTTTTTTTTTTTTTTTTGCGGTACGTGGGCCTCTCACTATTGTGGCCTCTCCCGTTGCGGAGCACAGGCTCCGGACGCGCAGGCTCAGCGGCCATGGCTCATGGGCCCAGCCGCTTGGCGACATGTGGGATCCTCCCGGACCGGGGCACGAACCCGTGTCCCCTGCATCGGCAGGCGGACTCTCAACCACTGCGCCACCAGGGAAGCCCAGATATACGTTTTTAAATGAACATATTAGACTAGATTCTTTACTGATAAACCAATGGTGTAACATGAGTATAGAGAGGTGAGGACAATAACAAATAAACCACCCATTCATATCTGAAACTGTTCTCATTCTTGGGAAAAGACAATCACAGCCACTGCTCACTTCCATGGTTTTCAAAACTTGGTCACACTGGCTATTCTGGACGCTGATTTTACTCACAAAATAAGATGCCCTATGTTTCCTTTCTGTTAATTCAATCCTTGGTGGGAGATGCTAGGGCGTAAAAAAAAAAACAAACCCATGTTTTGAAATTTCACGATGATAATGTCTCCTAGAATATTCCTATGGTAGTTTAAAAAAATATATATATATATATTTTTAATATTTTCAACATTCCTCTGGTGCAGAAGGGTTGGCATTTATTAGAAAGTTCCGATTTGCAGGTGGTGTTGTATTAAGTGCCAAGAGTAAGCCAGGTAGAGGAAATTGCTTCTTAAGCTTGCAGGTCTGAAAGAGGGAATTGCCTCTCTTCAAAGAAAAGTAACTTCCATGATTGGCACTGTTTTCTAAACAGGAATCATGCCAAAGACAGACCCAAATCTGGACTAGGTCACTTGTAGCAGGCTCTTTAGATGTAAGGCTGCAAGAACTCTTGACTTGCCTTTTAAAGGGAAGCCCAGCCACCTCCTTGAATTCTTGGATTAAAAGACGGAGGATTTACATACACAGAAAAAAGTATACCCCAATATTTTTGCAGAGATTAAAAGAAAACACTCCAAATCAGAAATAATTGAGGCAAAATCATAAAAAACTAGTGACATTAGATGAGAGAACATACTTTTCACCAACTTTTCTAATAGGTGGATAACAGACTTTCATGGGGAAATTACAGTAGACTGAAGCTAGGCTTTTCAAGACAGCTAGTTTTAGAATTTTTTTACCTAATGAATTTTGCATTCCAGAACAAGTAATAACTATAATTCACAGAGCTTTCTGAAGTTTACATAGAGCTTCTACCCACACTCTTTTATTTGAGTTTTGCAATAATCATTTGAAGTTGCTGTCATTACTCCATGTTCTTTATATCTTAACACTTCATGGTCTGTATCAAGAAGCAAGATGGAAAGTACTATTTATCCTTCTCTTGGCATTTTCCCCTGCTTGTTAGGATTAAGCCACACCCAACTCATGGGTCTCGCCAAAACTGGGATAGCCTGGAATGTCCAGGCAGGATATCTTTTATTTTGCCTAGAAATGAGGTCATCACAAGTGAGAACATCCAGAACAGGCACAGTAGGACAGAGGCAAGTATTAGGTAAATCAATTTTATTTGGTCAGCTTACTTAGATATTCCTGGGAGGAAGTTCTGGCCGACTACAAAGACTTCCAAAATAAAGATGATATTTTGAAGCCTGTTAGTGGACTGGGTCTTGGGCTGGCTCATACAATGAATTATAGGACCTCCAGATTGCTGAATCTATCCACAAGCTTCGATAGCATTTGAGAGACTGGCTAATGTTTTGGAGGCCACCAAGAAACTCAGGAAGACTGAGGACTAGGGAGGAAGTTTCATTGTTCTTGAAGGGTTTTTGAATTGTTCCCCAATTATATTTTTCTTGATGGATCTGTGGAAATATGTGGTATGTATACACATACACAAAAGTCAGACTACAGACCAACTCACAGTATGAAAAATTAGAGTTTTGTTTCTATTGTTCTGAATATTCTTTGATGCATGGAAACCTGGCAGAACAAACTATAAAAACAAGGTACAACAAACTCATTCCATGCAACGGGCAGGAGAGGACGGTCCCTCCCAGTTCATCAATCACAATGACGCATAAAAGCCCCAGTCAGCTTCTCTACTCACTGATTTGGCCATTCCCTCCCTGCCCCCATTCCACCAGAAAGGTTCTTGTGGCTTTCCATTGCTCTCAGGCCCAAGATAAACATCCTCAAGATCTGATTTAGCATCAATCACTAGAGCAAATGGAATTACCTCACTTTCCTGGTCTCCTCCTAATCTCAAATTGAATCTTATGCCTGGGCTGTCCTTTCCCCACTGTCTCACCGAGCCCTCTTCTCTGCATCAGACAAACATCCAAGAGTCCCTCTTCAGCAAGACTTTTTTTCTTAATGGTCCATTTAGCTCAAAAGACATTTACTGAGTACCTACTTTAAGCCACACATACTACAAAAATATATAAAGAGGCCTACCTCAGTGAGCTAACAGCCTAGTACAGAAGTACTATGTTAAAAAATATTCTCAGTCCTTGTGTGCAACGTAAATGCTCAAGGGAATTTTTAAAAATTAGGTGTTTCCACACTATTTTTCACAAAATAAAAACTAGACCTGTCTTGCAATTAAAACCTTCCTGACCATTTAAAAATTTTGCAATATTTTCCGTTTCTTGACATTCAGTTTGCATTTGGCCACAAGACATGGTTTAGGAAGAGCTGTTGGCTGCCAAGTCACACAGATTGGCAATGACACACGGAAACCTAGGAAACAGACCTTGTAAACAAGCAATACTCCCAAATGCTCACGCAACCAACCAACTATCCCTGCAAGCTCTACCACTGTAGAGCAAGGCACTTTTCTCTTCCTTTTTTCTTAATAAGGGGCCTTAAGATTAAAAAATACATATTTTTTAAAAAAATCACCGGGCATGTGAAGGACAGAAAACCTAATTAAGAGGAGATTAAAACAAACTGAAGGTCAAAATGAAGTACATGAAAAAAATCATAAAGCCAAGGTAACAACCTTTGCTTTTGTCCTTATCACTTAAGAACAGAGGAAACACTACAGTGGCCAGCACTGGGGAAATGATTAAATAGATTATGGACCATATTATAGACTACTAGGCAATTACTAAAAAGAATGAGGTATCTCTGTATTGACTTGGAAATATATTATATGTACAAGTACTGTATATGTAAATATATGTAAATGTAAATATATATATGTAAGTATATGTAAAAATATATATATATTTGTGTGTGTATATAGCCATAGCATATGAAAGGCATATTTGTGCTTTTATAAACTATAAAAATAAGAATTTCTATTTCTACACACATAGAGGGATTGTGAAAAGTTACCTGCAATGCTCTACGTTAACATTCGTTACCTCAAGAAGACTTAGTCATTTATACACTTCTGTATTACTTGAATTGTTCTGATCACTTAAAGCAAAAACAGGAGACTGGGAAAATATTCTATTTTCTACAAAATGCGTGATCAATTTTAAATGTTTCAGCATATACAAAGTAAATCAGGGTAATATTTAGCAATAGCACTTGTAATTGCATAACATCTAACCACCAAGGAGCTCTGTTTGCAGATAAACGTTCATTGGTTTTAATCTACTGCAGCTGCACACGTTCCCACTCAGCCAGATAAAGAGCAGGTGTGTTTTGCTTGTGTTGGGGAAGGCTGAAGGCACACCTGGCCAAGACTTCCTCAAGGTCGTGCCGTGGGCTGTGGATCAAAGGGAGGGCCTCTAATCTCACCCAAGAAACCATTCACATGTCCATGCTTGGGCTCTGGTTTGTAAAGGGTGGATATATTATGACATCTGAGAATAAACAAGTAGCCATTTTCCTGCCAAAAATCCAAAAGTGGCCATTAAACGTGCAGTTTAGGATCAATTAGTCAAATGCTCACAAATAACATGCAGAGGTTGACCAGAGAACAAAACCTCTTGGCTTTGATTCATAACCCCCATCGGACCACCCACACTGTATGCTCAAGGACCATATGTGCTCATTAACAGAACAATAAGATCTGAAATTCTAGGCCTGTTTATATTCATGGTACTCTGCTGGGTGTCTTGCTCAGTAGGAGATGAGAGTAGTTAATGTCATTATAGCAGCTTGTAAGTGTTATAAATTTGTTCCTTGAATAAGCCCTTTGGAGAGCTTCTATGTCCTAATGTCACAAAAACATCTTAGACTATTATGTAAAACTCATGAATCTATGCCAAGAGGATTCAACTCTTTCAGGAGTTCTAACAACTACAGTAGTTACCGGTCTATGGCATTTTAGGGCTTCCCCTTAGGGGGTCAAGTAAAGCATGTTATTACCAATGGGCATGCATCAGAAGCCAAGAGATGGTGGCCCAACACTAGGCCTTGACCACAAAGCACACAGGCTAAGTGGAGGCTGGAGTGAAGACTAGTTCTGGAGGATGGCTCCCTCTGTGCTAACGCTGGAGGTCTTGGGCCTTCCAGATGGACAGTCTTAGGAGTACAGGTCAGCAGGAGCTGAGGATCTGAAGCAGGCTGGGCTTGCTCTGGGCCATCGAACCTCCCCACTTCCTAAGGAGATAGAATTCCTAAGGAAAAAATGACTAGACCTATATCTTAAAAATTCTGGAGCCTAGGCCTAGAGATGTAAGTGTGTGAGGGTTGGAGATGAGGACTTTTGTTGGCAGGACCTGGTGGGTTACATGATGGGAGGCTCGACTATGCATTGTCTCTTAATCAGCAGCATAAAAAAAAAAATTAGGTACCAGGTGATTTGGAAAATACCACTGAATGGACTACGATAAAACATGAATACTCTGAAGGGAGAAACTGGAGGTAGGAGAGAGTGATCAGATTGACTTAGGGTTCGTAAAATACACAAGATTGAATGATGTTTGCTTTTGCAAAGCCACCTTGGATATCTACACTACACACAAGACTGTTTTATAACAATAAATTAGCCCCTAATTGTTATAACCACACACACTGTGTGCTACAGCAATTAGTTTTTTTCTATTTTCTGGTAAAAATTATAAGCAGGAATTGGTGGGCTTGGGTTTTATGTAAGTCAAGGCAAGTCCCTGATATTAATGAATTGATTCTGACTTTAAAGGAATACACATACACAAGAGAGGTGTTCTCACTTGTGAATATCAGGTGCAGTGTTGTGATTTCACACCTCTATTGTTTGAGCAGCGCTTTCATACCCATCTGCCCCTCCAGGGACTGAATCCCTGGTTTGATTCTTGCAAATGGACAAACACAATCAAAGAACAGCTTGGCATTGACATCTCTGGCTCACGGAACCCAATAAGGAAGTTGGGATGGCCCACCCCTCTCAGAACGTCCAAAAGGGGGAGGCAAGGGTCAGTTATATCTATTCTATAAGATGGACAATGAATGCACACAGCACTAATATGACATTACCATCATCTTAATTTGCCATAAAGGAAGAGTTCAGAAATCATAATTCCTGACTCCTCTTCCAAGCTCTGGGAGCTACGCTATCCAAATGGTAGCTGCTAGCCATTTAAACGTGACTATTTAAATTTAAAGTAGTTGAGGGCTTCCCTGGTGGCGCAGTGGTTGAGAGTCCGCCTGCCAATGCGGGGGACGTGGGTTCGTGCCCCAGTCCGGGAAGATCCCACAAGCCGCGGAGCAGCTGGGCCCATGAGCCATGGCCGCTGAGCCTGCGCTTCCGGAGCCTGTGCTCCGCAACGGGAGAGGCCACAGCAGTGAGATGCCCGCGTACCACAAAAAATAAATAAATAAATAAAAATAAATTTAAAGTAGTTGAAATGAAATACAATTAAAAATTTGGTTCCTCAGTTATACTAGCTACATATCAACTGTTCAATGACCAGTGGCTATTGGACAGAACAGGTTCACAATATTCTCATCATCACAGAAGGTTCTACTGGACTTGGCTGGTTCAGATTAACCTTGGATATAACTTTGGGCCTTTGTGATGAGAATCATCTACCAATTAGAGCAATTAAAGTGCCAAGGTGAAGCCTGAGGGGATGGTGAAGGAGAGCTTTACCTCTACTGTCCATCGGCTACCCCTTCACTCCTTGACACGGTCAATTTATACTTCTTTGATCTTACATAAATGACCATGAAAATGTAGCTTCAAGCTCTCCCCACCCCACATTCTGGAACCACTACTGGTCATGACAGAACTCAGAATAAATTAATTCAGGCCCCAAACACAGGAAGCAACAGAATTTTTATTATGCTAATGGATCATGTACTATTTATCTACTTCTTGTTGCCAGAGTGTTTTTTAACCCTTATTTTTTAAATAAAGAAAAAAAAATTGACTTGTTATTTGGGTTTCTCTAACTCATGAAGAATTCCAAGTTCTGCCTTCTTGGGGTTTCACGGCCATATATGACGATCTCCAAGGGAACACTCTGTGCTGCTTTTGCTCTAATAAACTGCTCTACTAGCTCTGAGATTTGACACCTAATTTAATGGGAAAAACTGAGAGGACTATTTTTAGAGAACAATCTGTTATTGAAACTCCCTCATATTTCCAGTCAAGAGTGTAAGCATTCTCTTAGGTACAAAAGAAAACACCCTACCAGGAGAGAGCAATCCAAATTCAAGAGGAGACAGGCATCATACAGAGCTAGAAGAAGAGGACCAATCATCCAAACCACTTAAAAAATAAATACATAAAGTTTGTTCCCCCCAGATCCAGTCCAGGTCTGAGGCAGCAGCCTTTCCAATGGGAAATGATGAAAAAGTTTGTGCAGTCTTGGAATCATTCTACACTCAAGAGCTAGGTTTACTGTTTCCAAGAGATGTAATAGAATGATTTCCTTTGTCGTGGAACTGATGAATAGGACCCACCTTGCCTAGGGCAGAGAGGCCCTAAGTACCTCCATTAATTCTAAAGACAGCTGTCAGGGAAGCTTCAGCAACCTAGGGCTTACTAAGAGGGGCCACAGCTGACTCTACTGCCCGCACCTGCCGTGCCAGCCCTGAGATCAGAGTTCATAAAGAGAGAATCGTTTGCGGGAGGTGATTCTCTGGCCTGGCTGTACTATGCACACTATTGGCACTGTGTTTTCTTCACCTCTCAAGATGTCCTAGAGCTTTCCCTACCTCAGAACTTAGCGTTCTTCCTCATTCTGTGCCAGTGTGTGGAGCAACTTGGCTAGCTCTCCACTGCTGGATGCCTGGGCTGCTTCCAATATTTTGCTATGATGAACTATGCCGCCATGAACAATCTTGTACCTCTGCCATTTCATACATGTGTAGGTCTATTTGTAGGATAAATGTCAGGAAGTGGGACTGCTATATCACAGGGCCAAAGCATCTGGAGTCTCGGTAGATATTGCCAAATTCCCTTTCACTGGGTTGTCACCTTTTGCTTTCCTGACGCAATGTATTAATACGAGTATCCCGTTCCTCACAAATTCCCAGACAACACTCATCTCGGGAAGTTTACTGTAAACATAAACTTTCGAGCAACATTTCTTAAAGTTCCTAAGAATCACCTGGAGGAATTTGTTTAAAACGAAGATTCTTGTGATCTATCCTGAGATATTCTGATTCAGTAGCCTGGATTAGAGCCCAGGAAGCCACATTTTAAACAAGCACTGTAGCAATTCTGGTACAGGTGATCCCATGACCTAACTTTTTATAAGATCTTCACTGTCTTAGTAAACTGGAGCATCCCTGTTGAGCCACAGAGGGTGGTTTTTGCTGGCTAAACTGCAAGGGCAGTGCCACACAGGGATCCTGGACTTAAAATCCAAACTGCCCAAGTTTGAATCCTGGCTCCATCACTTGCTAGACACGTGTTCTGGGGCAAGTGATTTCATATCTGGGTGCTGCTGTTTTAACTGTAAACTGGGGCTAATAGTACTATTGCCTTCAAGATTAAATGAGCTAAAAGTTGTTAACACTTTCAATAATGCTTGATCCCTGGTAATTATTTTTAGTGTTATCTTACAAGGTGGAAACTGCTAGTTATCTACCCCAATATCCATTATCCCCCATCTTCCATGGTAACTGAACTCCTGATTTGGGGCTGGGCATAGCCACCCAGAACAAAGATTGTATTTATCAGTCTCTCTTGCAGCTCTTTGTGGCTGGCAAGTGAGACAGAGCAGGACTGACTACATAATTTGAAGGGTTTGGTGCAAAATGAAAATGAAGAGCCTTTTGCTGAAAAGGCAGGAAAAGGGCGCTATTAAAGGTATTAAATATAAAGCTTTTACATTTCTTCTGAAATTTCTCACTTGACCTGTCAGGATGATTTTTATTTGCTGTTTGATGTTGCTCCCTGGGGCACGCAGATTCTGGGGGGGAAGTGGAGACACTCAAAGGCACCAGGAGGACAGCCCAGAGGATACTGGGTTCCCCATCTTGTTCAACACTGGGGGCTGGGAAGTCAGGCTAGGCATCTACTCTTCCCACAGTCCCACTGCCCCCGCCCACTGCAGATGGGGGACCCCCAAGTGTGTTACGACCTCTACGTGCTGGGATGGTCTTGGTGTCTGTGGTGAAGGTGAGTGCGTTGCTAAGCCCCCAATGAGTCCTGCTTTGTGTGCTCTGACACTGGTGCCTCAGGGTGGGGACCACAGTCGCCATGCCCTGCTCCAAGTTGCCTTGGGACACTTCACCTGACACAAATCCTCCCTAGACGCATAGGCAACTGCAACTGGGTGCAGAGGGCCACAGCAACTGCTAGGTGGAGATGGAGATGGGGAGACTGGGAAGGCCCAGGGCGCCAGGGGGAAAGGGGTCAGCTGTGGAGAACTAGTCCTGGGGAAGTAAGAGGAGGCAGTGGGTGGAACCCTGCCTGAGCTGAGGTCTCAAGCCCCCAGCGCGTTCTCCACTGTTCCACTGAACTTCACTTACGAAACACAAACATGAATTTATTAAGAAATTCAAGATGGTGGCTACAGAGCCCTAAACCCAAACCAAAAGACCTCATGTAACTGTACTGGTTGCATGCCCACGGAGCTAGTCCTGCACATAAGTATATGTCGTATGGGCAACTTTCGGGAGATGCCCTTAAAATTATCTTTCCCATCCATCTTCCTGCCTTGGATGCATTTACAATGGCTGGAACATTTGCCACTATCTGAGGCCATGAGGATAAGGGCTACACCTGGGGATGGCAAAGTGTGAGCTAGAAGGAGCCTGGATTTCAAAATAGAGCCTTTCATTTAAAGTTATTAGGGCCACGGTTCCTACCCTGGGTACAGGGATGGTTTCAGAGGTTCATGACATTGTAGACAAACCACTATGTGTCTAAATATTTTGCTGGGAGAGAATCCATGGCTCTCATCAGATTCTCAAAGAGGCCCATGACCCTAAGCATTTAAGGACTGAGCTTTGAGCAGCTGCAGACATAGTTTTCTTTAGCTGTTTACCTGTTGAAGTAATACCAAGGCACTAACCAGAGCCATGTAAAATGTTGAAGTGAGCAACATGGATAAGACATCAACAGGACTGGAATGATGAAAGAAGGGGATTGTGGCCAGGCCAGGAGAGAGGTTCTAACCCCTTTGTGCCCAGCACTGTTTTGGTGAGATGAGATTCATGGTTTACACCAGAAATATAAAGGACTTCCACTTGATCATGATCTGAAAGTCGCCAGGTCCCTGGATACAATTTATTATTCAAAAGCTGCTGCACACTGTCTATAAATCACTGCAAAGTAGTGGCTCTTTCCAACAAGTCTTCAATGTCCTTGGCCAAAGGCCAGAGTTTAAGAATCCCTTCTGTAACTTCAGGGGAGGCATCTGAGCTACAGGGAGCATACTGACATTTGCAGTGGCCAGCCCGGCATCTAGACAAGACAAAGTCAGTGGTCCGCTCCCACAGAATTTTCTGTTGCCTGGATGGAAGTCTTCCCTTTGGCATGAATCAGCCCTGAGACCAGCTCTTGGTTTTATTTTGGTTTTAAACCAACTAGGACAATTTATTACAAATACTCAGTGCTGCTCAGGTACAAGATGTACAAGTACCACAAATTAAAACAAACTTGGCTTGTCAAAAGTGCAAGCCTTCTCCCTTCTAAATCACATATCTGCACATACTTAAGCTTGGAAATGAGAGCTTTACTCTTTTGTAGCCAATTTTTCATTCCCTTACACAAATTTCTGTTGCATCTTAAACAGAAGTAATAAAAATATGTTTTCATCTTTCCTCTTAAAATGTGCCTCTCTCGCCTTTAATTTTTGGTGTACTCTTTTTATCTCACTTTTCCATTTTAATATGGCAGAGATAGAAACAAGTACTATTTTTTAATCTTCCAATAGTTCAGAAGTTTGGGAATGCAAGTATTTAGAGAGACAATACAGTCTATTGGTTAAAAACTCAGTTGCCTAGATTCAAATCTAGTTCAGTATAATCTGGGCAAGTTACTTAACTTTTTCATTGTGCCTCAATTTCCTCTTCTGTAAAGTGGGAATAATAACAGTACTAATATCCAGCTCATGGATCTGTTGTGAGGATTAAATGAGTTATGGCTGGTATGCAGAAAATATTTGATAAGTATGAAGCTACCACTATTATCCTAGCACACACACTATCATAATTCTAAAATGAAAAGAATTTATAATCTACTTTGGAAGGGACTAGAATTCAGGGTCACTTATTGAGAACTTATCCTGAGGAAAGGGGGCCTCAGCTAGAACCGGACGTTTACTCCTTGGGAACTTGGGATCCAGGCAGATGAGTCACACAATGGTGGGATCAGTACAATTGGGAACCAAATTTCTTTGAGATTGGTTTTATATGGAGATGGTGCTGCTGGGCAGGAAATCTCCATACCTTGCTCTTGTTGAGAGAATTAAAGACAAGATAAACTAGATGAGGGTCAGCATCTTCTGCCCTCTCCAACTTACCATAACACTAAAAACCTCCTAATAATAAATGATTCTTAAATTATTATTATCAGTCACAATATTGATGGCACCTACTTAATGGGCAGCCAATCTTTAATAAGCTCTATGAGGTTTTAATCTGAGCGGTTCCTGAAATAGTTGAAATGAGGGCTCTTTTAAATATTCCACATTTATATTTTAAATTCAGACTTGCAATGTACCTCCTTCATATTGCATAAGTTTACTTTGTAATATATTCCCAGGAATTTTTGGCAAGTAAAGAAAAACATCAATTTCATTTCGGTCCTTCTTTCAGCCTCTTTGTTCATCTATTTATAAACAATCTTCTCTAAGCCCAGGTGCTCCCCTTCTGCTCCCCAACTTAGTTTCTTTAATATATCATCACTTTGCTTTCTTTCTATAATTGCTGACTCTTGATTTCTTCCCCTATCGGCAACTCCCCAATGGAAATGATTTCAAACAGTGCTGAAGCAAAAAATTACCCAAATGTTGTGTGCTGCATTTTCTTTCTTTGCCTTTATCTTATCGATAAGTAAAAAATAAAAAAATATATACCTCAAGTGTCTACAGAATATTAAGTTTTATAAAACATTTTATATCTCCCCTGTCTCCATTGATCTCACAATAATCCTGGGAGGAAGGGAGGGTATATGATAATTCAGAGAAATTAAACAAGCAGCTCGGTGCTTTGTGACCACCTAGAGGGGTGGGATAGGGAGGGTGGGAGGGAGGGAGACGCAAGAGGAAAGAGATATGGGGATATATGTATATGTATAGCTGATTCACTTTGTCATAAAACAGAAACTAACACACCATTGTAAAGCAATTATACTCCAATAAAGATGTTAAAACAAAAACAAGCAGGCATTTTGACCTTATAAAATTTGAGGATCATAAAATTTTCACCAAAAATTTTCATAAAAACCTGTTATGTTCTTTAGCTAATTATTCCTACTTGAATGGAAAGAAAAATAGAGCAATCTCTTAATTCTGGAACCCCTGGGATGTAGCATGGTCCCCATCAGGGAATTTCCTGATTCATGAAAAGAAACGATGACATCTTGGGTAAATCAAGTACTGCTTTCAAGTTTTCCTTCATCTCACAGTTGGTCTCCTTTATAAGGAGGAATGGGTCACAGTGTATGATAAAATACACACTATTAACCCAATGTAACCCAAGTTAACCATCAAAACTAGTGTCAGTAAGTGTCTCCCACCCTGGTAGACCAGTGATCTCCTGAACCTCTGAAAATCACTGTTTACGGAAGGATTCCATTAGGTTCTTTTTTATTTCCTCAGTTTTACAGTGTTCTAGACTTGGGATATCTGGTGTTAAGAGATTCATTGACCATTGATATGCAAATATTTAATTGGTCATGATTTTTGAACACCTTTCCACACTATTTATTGAAAAAATATTTTACTGACATTATATATTAAATCTCAGAATATTTACCATAAAAAGCGGGGAGGAGACAATTGAGTGTGGAAATGGGAGAAGAATATATTCTGCTGAAATGGGGAAAAGAGAAAAGGGATAAGACAGTGAGTGTATCAGCCAAGGATCTATGGCAAAAAAATGCCTAGAAAGAGTCTAGAAATGGCCTGGAGTTTGAATATAATTTACTACTCAAGTTCCAGGCCCAAAGACCACATCATATGTAAAATATATTGTTATAAGATCTTCTTGTCTCCCAAATCAATCAAACATGCAGTCAATAGGAAGTTACTGGACACCGACGATGTGTTCAGCCCTGTGCTTTCAGTGACTCAAGTCCTGGATATCGCTCAACGCTTGTAGCGATTTATACAACACTAGCCATATGGGGGCAGGGGGTAGAGTTGAAGGTACAAACTCCCTACCTCTCACCTTCCTTATTCCAAAGGATTAATTAAAATTAAGAGAAAGAAAGTCCACTCTCCAAAAAAAGAGGGAAGCTCCTAGAATTTATGATAAGGACTGAGCCACAATTTTGAAGTAGTGGAGCTTTCTGAAGTCCACAAGCTCATGTTGGTTTAGTCTTCCTTCTCTTTCTTCCATACGCTTCTACTGGTAAAGGTCTGGGCCCAGACATGCATAGGGTGAGTATAGATTTCGTTTCCTTTCCTCCCAAGAAGCAGTCAGGCCCATGCCCACTTTGTACCTATGTGTTTCTCAGGAACCTAAAGAAATCAAGCAGTCACTGGGCAAGGAAGGATATGGGATCTCCCAAAGAGCATGCCTGTTTCTAACAACACACAGTGAAATGATGACCCACCAGCAGCCTTCACTCACCCTACACCATTTCCAAAAGTCAGCTTATCCCTTTTGAAACCACCTCCCGCATGAGGGACGTGGGAGGGACATGACTTCAAAAAGGCACATTAAGACCATTAATCTTAGTTGAGGAAATTGTTAAGAGGAATAAATTCTTCTTCAGCCAACATCATGCTGACATAAAAATGACGTCCTAGGAAACAAGGGGAGAGTAACCAAAAGGACAAATGTTTCTGGTTAAAATTCTTATTTTTAAATTTAACATCTTTATTGGAGTATAATTGCTTCACAATGTTGTGTTAGTTTCTGCTGTATAACAAAGTGAGTCAGCTGTATGCATACGTATAGCCCCATATCCCCTCCCTCTTGTGTCTCCCTCCCACCCTCCCTATCCCACCCCTCTAGGTGGTCACAAAGCACCGAGCTGATCTCCCTGTGCTATGCGGCTGCTTCCCACTAGCTATCTATTTTACATTTGGTAGTGTCTATATGCCAGTGCCACTCTCTCACTGCATCCCAGCTTACCCTTCCCCCTTCCCGTGTCTTCAAGTCCATTCTCTACGTCTGTGTCTTTATTCATGGCCTGCCCCTAGGTTCATGAGAACCATTATTTTTTTAAGATTCTATATATATGTGTTAGCATATGGTATTTATTTTTCTCTTTCTGACTTACTTCACTCTATATGACAGACTCTAGGTCCATCCACCTCACTACAAATAATTCAATTTCGTTTCTTTTTATGGCCGAGTAATATTCCATTGTATATACGTCTGGCTAAAATTCTTCTCCAACTTTTCCTGAAACTCTTTAGGAACAAGAAGTTCCAGAAAGCAAAGCAGTTCCCTTCCAGATTACTCCAGTGTGGATCAGTGTGAATGCTAAATATTCTCAATCATCTTCAAAGAGTTCCCCATCTCAGCAGTAAGAAACATTGTGCTAGTCACTAAGGAACAAAGTAGCGTTCGATTTATACAAACTTGTCAGGTATCCTATTCTAAACAAATTATCAGAAGGCTGTGTAAATTCACAATTTGCTTCTGAAATGTTGCATCTATGAAATGTTTACAAAGACAAGTCCTGGTTATTTGACTCACAAAAGTACGGAGGATCCTGAGGCTTATGTTAGCCTATCATCCCAGAAAGCAGGCTGCACAAGAAAGTTGTGCTATGATTAGAAAAACACATTAAAAATACCTGTGGGTAGGGCTTCCCTGGTGACGCAGGGGTTGAGAGTCCGCCTGCCGATACAGGGGACACGGGTTCGTGCCCCGGTCTGGGAAGATCCCACATGCCGCGGAGAGGCTGGGCCTGTGAGCCACGAACGCTGAGCCTGCGCGTCCGGAGCCTGTGCTCCGCAACGGGAGAGGCCACAACAGTGACAGTCCCGCGTACCGCAAAAAAAAAAAGTAGCATTCTAAGTAAAAATTTCCACAATCAAGGTTTTGACATGCTAAATACATATTAAGATAAATATATAACTTTTCAAAACTGGTGGGCAATGTCTCGTTAGTAGTCCATGTGCCAATTTGGGGGAACACTGGTCTACCGAAATAAGAGCATACTTGTACCTGCTCCTAATAATTCTGTGGTAGTGTAACCCCAGAGGAGATATTCAGTCTCATTTCATCTTTTCATCTCTTAGAATCTGGGAATGCAGCATAGCACAGTGGTCTAAAGTTTAGACCCTTGAATAACACTGTTTTGAGTTCAAGTCTTGCCTCAGTCACTTACTAGCAGGGTGACCATGGGCAATTTACTCAACCTGCCTGTGCCCCACTTTGCTCATCAACTCAATGGCATCAATAATACCTGTCCCATAGGGTCACTATGATGATCCCTGAAGAAATATGCTTAATACCTTTAGGACAGGTTGACATGCAGTAAGCACTCAATAAGTGTTAGCTATGATAATTCTCCCATTTTGACCTTTGCTCCATTCATGTTGGACCACTCTTATACTGGCATAAACTTTGCAACCTATCTTTGTGTCTTTGACCTGTACCTGGCTTGCCTTACCCAACTTTCAGAATCCTATTCATCCATCACAGCATGTCAGAAATTTCACCTCTTTAAGAAAACTTCTCTGCTGCCTTCCCTTCCCTAACAAAACTTCTCCACTCTTTGGACTCTGTGAACCTTTGTACCTCTTCTGTTACACATACCACATTCCGTCCTGGAACCTGGATGTTTGCCTCCTATTCCCTATTGGCTTGTAATCTTTCACAGGAAAGATCCCTGTCTCCATCATTGCTGAATCCTACCTAGCCCAAAGCCCCACACCCCTGCAGAAGAGATACACAATAAATGCTATTTCCCTTGTCCCCAGCTCCAGGTGGTATCTCGGAATACAGGCTGTGCTAGATTCAGAGTCATTAGTGTGCTTTTTAAAAAGTAGCACATGTGCCCTGAATATTCATAAAACAGCCTTTTGCCTAATTTACAATTTAACTAAAATAAATATTTTCCTTACTTTTATAGTGTCTCATACTTTTGAGTTGTCAAACTGTCAAGCTTAATTCAGCTCTGGATTCTCTTTGTAAGTCTTTTAACAGCTCACAATTGTATAATGCTTTACAGTTTGTAATGTTCATCCACTCAAATCAGTTCACATGAGCCTCACAGTATTCTTTATGGGAATTCTCCTCCTTCTGCAGATGTTGAAAATAAGACTTAGGATAAGTGCCTTGTATAAGACCACATGGCTGAGCACACTCAGACCCTGGGTGGGGCGTGCATGGTGGTAGGTTGAGATCTTGTTCTGATGCAGGTTCTGGTGAGGAGCTCTCATCACAGTGATACCATACTGGTGATCCATATAGTTAGGCAGTCTATTAGAGCCACAAAGAAAGGCTAAGAGGTGTCTTCCTCATATACAAAGTGATTTTCTTAAGTTATCCAAAAGCGCTGCATCTCCCACTTGAGTTTTCCACTTGTATCACCAAAGAGAAGGATCCTATCTTTAAATAATAAACTCATATAAAGGCCATACCAGCCAATGACTGGTCCCGAGGACCACCTGAGCGCCTTGTCAGATAAAAGACCTCTGAATTCATTACTCTTTTGCTCTGTGTATGGTTTTCACCCTTGTACACTCTAAGCTTGCTGAGGCTAGGAGCATGGGCAACTTCCACCCAAAAAGTGTAAGTCAAACAGGTTTCACTGCACAGCCATGTGAAACGTTTACTGGTATCTGCCTGGAAATCTGCAGGGGGCTGTATCTGAGCAAGTAGAGAACTATGAGAGTGTGCATGCCATAGATACAGGACACTGAGTGTTTTCCAGACCCTCATCAACAGTATCTTCTGTAATATCCTAAAAAATGACCAAATCAATGAAGCTGATTCCAGTTTACAAGTACAGTGTCAGATCAGAAGCAATCTTGGAGGCAGAATGCCTTTATCTCAAGCTACCTGGGACCACTGTTCTAATCTGATTCAACTGGGTGCATTTGGGAATGAGGGGGAGAGTTACATGGATCATAAAGCCTAAATATAAAGTAGTTAAAAGATTCCTGGATTCTAACCTGCCTCTATCATTCTACTTTTCCAGGCTTCTGTTTCCTCATCCATAAAATAAAGGGATTACAAACACCCCTCCATCTGTGCCATTCCACGATCCCAATAATTTCAAAATTAATAGGCAAAAAAAGCAATAAGTACAAGTGAAGAAATCAGACCCTGGTTTGTTTTTTAATGAAACGGAAGAAAACAAAAACTGGTTAATTCTACGCCAGAGAATGCAACCATTTTCAGTCTGCTCGACAGTGGAAGGAAATTTGTATATTTCTCTGTGCTCCAAGAGATAAAAATTTACAGATGACTTCAGGAAGGGTCATGAAACTTGGCTCCCCCAGCCAAAGGGAAACTGCTCAAAACTGCTTTCTCTATTCTACGCAAACTGTTCTTGCCAAGATCACCAGAAACCTTCAGTGTTGTTCCAAACCCAATATTTTCTCTTTGTCTTCATCTCACTTCTCTGCTGCATTCAACACAGTTGGATACTCCCACTAGAAACACTCTCTTCCTTTAGCTTCTACAGCATCCCCCTGTGTTGACTTGTCTTCTGCTTACCTGGCCACCTCTTCTAAGTCCTCCTTGTTGGCACCTTCTCTATGTCTCCACTCTAAACTTTGGAACATCCTCAGGGCTTAGTCTTCTACCCTCTCTCTCTTCTTATCTATATTATTTTGCTAGCTGATCATGTAGTCCTGGGCATTAAATACTAGTTGCATGCAGATAATTCCCAAATTTTTGTCTCACCATCAGACCTCTACTCTGAACTCCAGACGCCCATATCGAATTATCTACTGGACATCTTCATTTAAAGTTCCATCAAGGGCCTCAAATGTAACATGTCAAATCAGAACTCTTGATTTTCCCTCTCCTCACTTTGGCCCTCTCCCATCTGTCCCTCTCCCGTTCTTCTCCATCTCTGTAAATGGCACACCATCTATCCAGTTGCTCAAGTCAATTACCTAGAGATTATTCTTGATTCTCCTTACTTCCCACATCCACTGCATTAATGAATCCTGTTGGCTTACCTCCAAAATATGTCCCAAACCTACTCTTCAACTCTACAAACTCTACCAGTATCGAAACCACTATTATCTCTTGTATACATTACTGCAAAGGTTGGTGTCCTAACTTCCATTCTCACTGCGTATTTATTCTCCACAGAGCAGAAGTGTGACCCTTTTAAAATAGAATCCATACTTAAATCCCTTCAATGGATGTCCACTTCAATTATTATAGATTAAAATCCAAATTTCTCACCATTGCCTGAACATATCTCCCCAAGATCGAGCCCTGCCTACCTCTCGACCTCTCTCCTTAGCTCACTGTGCTCTGGTCACACGGGCCTCCTTTCTGTTCCTCCATCACACGCAGTTCACTCCTACCTCAGGGCCTTTGCATATACCGTCCACCTGGTATACTCCTCGCCCTCCCTCCCTGGTGCATGGCTGCTCTTTCTCCTCACTCTGCTCTCAGTTCAACGTCACCAGAGAAGCTCTCCTAACAATTAACTGTAGCAGGCAGTCCCATCCTTCATGATTTCCCATCACCCTCTTTCATTTTATTCATAATGTACCTGAACTGACTTTATTTCTTTGTTTATGTGCCCATTGCCAAAATTCCCCACCAAATTATAAGCTCCACAAGGGCAGGATTATGCCTGGCTTCTGGGTATCCAGGGTCAAGGCACTAGCCCTTCTCCACCTAGAAGTCAGAGTGACCTTTATAAAACAAAAGTCATATCAGGTCATTACTTGCTAAAAACCTCCAGAGGCTTCCGTCTCTCTCAGAACAAAGTCGTAAGTCTCCATGGCCTGCACTAGGCTGACATGATCTGGCCCCCAGACTCCTGTGTGGCCTCATCTCCTCTCCCTAGCCCCCTCTCTCACTAGCAGCTACACTGACCTCCTTGCCTTCCCCCAACATAGCATTCCAGCCTCAGGTCAAACGTTTCCTCTCCAGAGAGTCTTTCCCTGCCCACCTGAGCCCACACTTACCCGGTCCCATTTCTCTCCATGAAACTTACACCTTCTGCCATGTTGTACTGTTGTTAGTTACATCATTTATCTCAAGCTCTCCCTGCCAGGATGCATGCTCTATGTGACATGGACTATTATTTTGTTCACTCCTGAATCCCCAGCACTGGGCATACGTAGGTCTTCAGTAGGTATTTGTTGAATGCTAAGTCTTTCTAAATTGTGCCTGTCTAGGTAGATTATACATAAGCATAGAAAGATTTATCCTAATGGCAATTGTTCTTCTTTTCAATGGTCTAGGCCCAGAGCAACAACACCCAAGCTCCAGATAGGACAGCTACACCTGAGGGAAAGAACAGAGGTGCCTCTACCCAATCCCTCACTGGCACAGCACCAAGGGCACCTCTTTTCCCTGAAGTTTCCATTTCTAGTTGGTCTTACCATTTGTGGACTTGAAGCTTGTTTTCAACATTTTAATTCTATGACTTAGAGAGACATGTCTCTGAAGAGAGACTAAAGTTCCCCCTGAAAGTGGTGATTCATTCTGTAATGAGCATGTTTGCTGAGATGAGAAGCTGCCCAATGGACACTTAGACCCCAGATTTCTGTCTTATTAATTGCTACTGTGAATGACAAAGCAACTGCATTCCACTTACAGATTCCTCACTTGGCTAAGTCTTCAATGTTCCTAATACAAATAATGAAAACAGCATGAAAAAATAGGCTTAAGTGAAAACAAATTAAGCCTGCTGACCTTTTTGGTATAAAGCTTTTTGCCAGCTGTAAAATGGTGACTTCAGATATTAATTTAATATCCTCAAAATTAAACTATTCTTTTTCCTCCAGTCCATCTCTTACAGTCCAATTAGTAAATTCACAAATATTTACTGAACTTATTATAATCTACTGAGCCCTGGTGGAGGGATGGGAACAGTGGGAGAGATGTCGATACACACACACACACACACACACACACACACACACACACACATATTTATATAACTCATATATTTATATATCTTACAGTGTGTTCTTCCAAAATAACTATTCTGATTTCTTTAAATAACAAGAATAAGGAAAGTGGGAAAATAACAAAATGAAAGAAATTCCAGGAACTTCAGAATCTTAGACAACCAAGGGCAGTTTTTAATTTAGAATTGCTAAGAAAACTCCCCCTGTTGGGTAGACTGCTGCTCAGACTGGTAGGGAAGCTGGACTCTGGTGGCTCTTCCAGGCTTGGGTGAGTGTGACCAGTACAGCTGAATCAACATCTTTATGAACAGACTGACAGCAAGAAAGTCCAAGAGCTTTAGTCCATCTGATTCATCAATGAGTTCTGAATGGTAACACTTCACTAGATCATTAATGGCACATTTAGCTCACGTGAGCCAAACACCAATTCTATAGTCCATTCATTTAATATATTTTAAGTGCTTTTACAGGGCTGGGACTAGGCAAGGGAGGCCAAGTCCAGGGTCGGAGTCTGTCTTTATTTAAATTTTAATATTTTCTTCATCATGGAATTTTTGCATTAGTTTTGCATTTTTAAAATAGACATTTTTCAAAAGAAGACATACAGATGGCTAACAGGTACATGAAAAGATGCTCAGCGTCATTAGTTATCAGGGAAATGCAAATCAAAACCACAATGAGATGCCATCTCACACCTGTCAGAGTGGCTATAACCAAAAAGACCACAAATAACAAGTGCTGGCAAGGGTGTGGAGAAAAGGGAACGCTTGTGCACTATTGGTGGGAATGTAACAAAACAGTATGGAGGTTCCTCAAAAAATTAAAAATAGAACTATGACCCATATGATCCAGCAATTCCACTTCTGGGTATTTATATAAAGAAAAATGAAGACAGTAACTTGAAAAGATATATTCACCCCCATGTTCATTGCAGCACTCTTTACAAAAGCCAAGATCTGGAAAAAACCTAAGTGTCCATCAATGGATTAATGGATAAAGAAGATGTGGTATATATATACATATACGCACAAAAAATGGAATATTATTCAGCCATAAAAAAGAACAAAATCTTGCCATTTGCAACAACATGAATAGACCTTAAGGGTATTGTGCTAAGTGAAGTAAGTCAGACAGAGAAAGACAAATACCATACCATGTGATCGCTCTTATATGTAGAATGTAAAGGGAAAAAAACAAGCTCATAGACATAAAGAACAGATTGGTGATTGCCAAAAGTGGGAGATGGGGGATGGGAGAAATGGGTAAAGAGGGTCAAAAGGTAAAAACATAAATAAATATTATTATTATGTATTTTGATGACTGAGTTTTTATGGGGTCCCCTGAACTTTTACAGCCATGGTGAGTGCCTCACTTACCTCACCCCAGTCCCGGCCCTGATTTATTATGTGCAGGGCATTTGGTAAGGTATATAGGAGATTAAGAGAAGGAAGAGACATGGATGCTAACTTCTAGAATCATAGCATAATAGGAGGGAAAAGATATGTTCTTAAATAAGGCCAATAAAATGAAAGAGCAATAAATGCTTTAAGAGAGGTTCAATAATACTGCCAGTGCTTTGGGAGTGCTGTGGCAGGACAGATACCATGATAAGCCTTCTTGCCCCAGCTCTGCCACTTCTAGCTGTGTGAGGTCAGGCAGACCACTTAGCCACTAGAGACTTCCGTTTCCTCACTTGTGAACTAGAGGGAATGTCACCCACTTCAGAGGGTGATTGTGAGATGAAATGAGGTGAAGCACACAGGGGCCCAAAATAAATGACAGCAATGAGTAGTCATGGTTCTAAATGCGCCTGGGGAACACAGATCTAAGACCTTGGTTGTGATACTGGTTATCACATGCCTCCAGAGAGAGAAGGGTGGAGAGACGCAACACGCTGTGTGCATTTTTACAAGAATGCATGAGAGCTACAGCCAGACAATCACATCCATTATTTGGGAATTTCTTTTCAAACTGCTTCAAGGGCTCCACATGGAGGTCTGTGTTATTGGGATCATAAAAGAAAAATCTGTGATAAGGGAGAATGTTTTCCACATGGTCTGGAATCTGATTACCATGATGGATTTCAGGTATCAGCTTGGCTGATCTTAGGGGAAGAGAAGAAAATTACAACAGTTGCTTGAATAATTTACACACAATCTGTACTACAAGGAACTAGCCAGTTTTCTGAAAAATCACTCTCACACCACAGACTACCTAAGGATTTATTCTTCACACACAGGCACACACACACACACACACACACACACACACACACACAGGTACGCACACACACAGGCACGCGCACACACACACACGCCCCTTCTAATTCATGTTTGGGCAATGTCTTAGAATTTAGTTTTTAAATGTTCTATATCTTTCTTTGTTCCACAAATTGCTTTTCCACATTTGTCAAAAGAAGAAAATACTGGGCTTCCCTGGAGGCACAGTGGTTGAGAGTCCGCCGGCCGATGCAGGGGACGCGGGTTCGTGCCCCGGTCCGGGAGGATCCCACATGCCGCGGAGCGGCTGGGCCCGTGAGCCATGGCCGCTGAGCCTGCGCGTCCAGAGCCTGTGCTCCGCAACAGGAGAGGCCACAGCAGTGAGAAGCCCGCGTACCGCAAAAAAAAAAAAAAAAAAAAAAAAAAAGGAAGAAAATACTATCCTGTGTCTGTGTGATAAATCTCTGTTCTCCAGTAAAACACTTGCTCAAACTGGCAGACAATGGGAGAGTTGGTGGCATCATAATGGCAGGACCAAAACGTAACTGAAAAATTCACCTCTTCTATCTGATGCTTCTGCCTAGACACATTCACAGAATGTCTCTGTGATGCCCAGGCTCACCTGGTATTTCTTTTCATTCAGCAAATCCTGATAATGTGTTGGCCTTCATACATTTCCAAGGCAGCAGCACCGCAGTGACTAAGATTTGTTCATCCACTTGTCAAATATTTATTGAGTACCTTTCTGGTGGTAAACACTGTGTTGGGCATGGGAGAATCCACAGTGACACAAGTGAGACAGGTTCCTTGCTATCGCAAAACTTACAGTTTAACAGCGTTGGCAGACAATAAATACATAATTAAATAAACAAGAAAAATATCAGAGCTAATGTGCTACAGAGAGAATTAAAATTGGGCGATGTGATAGTGACCATGAGGGAGATCATACCTGGGGTATGGGGTGCCCCAGGAAGAGGGTAACATCTCAGCTCAGGCTGAGATGATGAGAAGGAGACAGCTACATGAGGGTCTGGGGGAAGAGGGTTCTAGGATAGGAAATGGCACTACTGAACATTCTCGCCTATTTCATTTATCAGTGAATTAAGCATGTCGTGAGCTCCAGGAAATGGATCTTGTGAATTGGTATTAAGTGTGGGAGGGCAGGCTTCATGGGGACAGAACCGTTGAGCCTTTTAAGCATCTCTTCTAGCTAACAGAGCTATGAGTCATCACGCCGTCCCTGGAGAAAGGATGAAGAAATCTATTCTTCAAGGATTGAGGACCAAAAGAACTAGTGGGCAAAAGTTTTCTCTCCACTTGAACTTTACCAAAGCTGGCTTTGGGAAGTGGGACATGATGGCAGTTTTATGATAGAAACACTAGGTCCCCTGAATGATTGAAGAAAGAACTAGTTTTAGGCTTGGAAGAGCCAGTCATAAAGGACTGAGAGCCAGTGGGAGAAACAAAGAGGGGTGGGGATCATGAAAGCTGAGCTTAACAGGAAGGGAGGGAGGAAGATGAGTTGAATTGAGTCCAATAAGCCCTCCTTAAATGCCTACCATGATGAGGCCAGGTGCTGGGGACACAAAGCAATCCCCAGCCCCAGTGGAGTTTGGGAGAGATGTTTATGATGGATGATGGCAAAGGCCAACAGCTCCTGGCAAAGGCAAAGAGGTAAAGAGGCTGGTTTGGGAGAAAAGGTTGTCAAAATGGTCAACATCTGAGAGGTTGGAATCCTATTCACTACTAGAGGGCAGAAGTTAAGTCCTGCCCTTCTTTGGAAGCCCCTTCAGCATCAAATCCAGCGCCAGACACCCAATGGCAAGATAGTGGAACAGACACAGGCTTTGGAGCAGACAGACCTGGACCCCATCCTGCTCTGGCTGTGTGACCTGGGGCAAGCTGAGTCACCTTGCTGGGTCTCAGTTGCTATATTTTTAAAATGGATATAGCCACACAGATCATACAAGGTTATAATAGGGTTTAGAAATAATATGGGCATGGTATCTGCAACATAGTGACAAGCGGTCATTATTATTATATCATGGCTGAGGATCTCACTGACAAGTAATTTATCATACTATATATTACAGCTCCACAGAAATAACTGACCAGTCATATAAGAGCTGAATACTGAGCCTCTTAGCATATTGTCCACCAGGCCCTTGCATTTTGTTGACAGATGCAAACTCACTGATCAACTGCCTAGGGCTACGCTTTCACTGCTGACTACTCATGAGTTTATATTTTTAGTCAAAACTCAAGACCAAATATCACTTATATGTGGAATCTAAAATACAATACAAATCAACATATCTACGAAAAACAGACTCACAGATATAGAGAAGAGACTTGTGGTTGCCAAGGGCAGGGAGGGGAAGGAAGGAATGGGAGTTTGGGATTAGCAGAGGCAAACTATTATATATAGAATGGATAAACAACAGTGTCCTACTGTAGAGCACAGGGAACTATATTCAATACCCTGCGACAAACCATAATGGAAAAGAATATGAAAAAGAATCTATATATATGTATAACTGAGTCACTTTGCTGTACAGAAGAAATTAACACATGGTAAATCAACTATACTTCAGTAAAATTTTTTTTTAACATCTTTATTGGAGTATAATTGCTTTACAACGTTGTGTTAGTTTCTGCTGTAAGAATAGCCATCATCAATAAAATTTTTAAAGAAAGAAATTAGACATTCAAAAGTAAACAAATACATACATAGTCATGACTGAAAAGAAAAAAAAAAACCTCAAGACCGAAATGCATGTCTTTCTTTAGCTAAGCTAAAATGTAAGTTTTACCAAGGGGTCATTTGTTGCTTTTGCTCCAAGGTTGAGGGATTTTCATTGTCCTTCTGCTTGTTTGGTGTCTCCTGCTTATATCCCTACTGATTTGAGTGCCTAATGTCTTTTTCCATAACCCAAGCAGACAGATATTACATTTTTCTTTCTTTTTTTTTTTTTGCATGAGGATACTTGACATATTTTTAAAACAAGACCATAAGATTATCAAGGAACATAAGTTCTACTGGAATTTGTCCAGAGAATGTGGGGCAGTCGTGGGGATGCTTTGACTGCGAGACTCTCATAGGAGTTCCCAATGTAATCTCATTTAGAACTTGGAACCAAGCAGGAATTCTTCTGTTGCCCCAGGGTTCCGTGCCATTTCTAAAGGAAAAGATTGATTTAAAATTTCCTCAAATTAGAATTTATTTGGTGATACTGCCCTTGTGTATGGAAGAATCTGGAAGAAACAATGCCCTTTCATGGTTCTCTTAGTCATTCACATCAGAACTTAAGTAGAAAAGTTTCTCACCTCAAAGTGCACTGGAAAAAAATGAGTATTATAATTGCTATTTCCTTCACAGAGCACAGACTGGAACAAGAAGACCTGTTACAAAATACAGCCTTGCCACCTGGGATCCCTGTGACCTGCAAGTTATATTACCTCTGTATGCCTCACTTCCCTTAACCCTAAAATGAGGATGAAAATAAGACTCAACTCACTAAGCTGTTGGGAGAATTAAATTAGTTAATAACATCAAATACAGAATAATATATAGATGAGTATTTACAAGTTAGCTATTATTATAGCTATCATTAATATTTCTATCACAAAGATCCTTTGAGACCCCATGTTAGGGGAGAATGGGGAAACAGAGATAAAATAGCAGAATGATTCTTTTCTTAGTCTTTGGAGACAAATGTAGGTTAAAATCCAGGCTCCATCAATTACTTGTTCCATGACTTTGGGAATGTTAAAAAAAAAACCCTCTAAATCCCAGTTTCTTCATCTGTAATGAGTATCTCCTCATTGGGTTATTGTAAGAATTCAATGAGATTATACATGCAAGGCATCTAGCACAGTGCTTGGCATATTAGAATTGCCCGATAAATGCTAGATAAAATAATTATCATTATTTGTCTACTGGGTCTTCTAGCTCAATGCCAACACATTCACCCAGTGCTCAGTAAATGCTTGTAAATGGTCTTTGAGTTTTAGAAACTCTGAAAAAAGATCTAAGGATAAACATAAAAAATGATCATTGATGTGTCCATTCTCAAAATATTTAAATAAAATACGCCAGGTATCATCCTCAGCTCCCAGCTGAGAGTACCTTGATGGCAAGTCATTCTGCAATGCAGCTGGTGGTTGGTGATCAAGACTGAAAGGAGATCAGAACTCTGAATCCCTGCAGTTTATTCTTCAGGATTTTTCCTTTGTCGAGTGTTTCTAAGGAAAAGTTCTTAAATCATCTGAGCCTCAAATGCAGTGTCTACTGTGTATGACCATGTTTCACTGCACATTTGGATAGAATGATGGTGAATATTATCTATTTTTCCAAGACCCATTAATTTTCTAAGAAATCTTAGACTACTAGGCTAATATTATGCTCAGCAAGAGATCATCCATTAATGTATCGAAACTTATTTTATGACAGAATATTGTCACAAAATTATGAATGACTTCCTGATCACCAAAATGACAAATGAACAGAGTTAATTAAAAATATAAACAATTTCACACCCTTTTCATCTCCCAGAAATTTTTATTGTGAGTAGCTGAGTTTGTGGAGAGGCAAGAGGCTTGAGGGATATTCTGAGGGACAGAGAAATTTTATTAACAACTAAGCTGTCCATTTTCAGCTGTTACACAAACAGGTTGCCCTCAACCTCTCTCAAAAGTTGCTTAACGACATACTTGACAGACAAGAGGCCCACGTGGATCAAAATTGAGCATGAAATCATTGGTAATTATTGATGTGTTCTTTAAATGGAGGGTGGTCTAAAAACCTGGGATTTATTCTCTATAGCTACTCTAGTTTCC
This sequence comes from Orcinus orca, assembly GCF_937001465.1. Lineage (NCBI taxonomy): Eukaryota > Metazoa > Chordata > Mammalia > Artiodactyla > Delphinidae > Orcinus > Orcinus orca. The sequence continues at coordinate 71,648,176 of NC_064564.1, read as the reverse complement.
TTTTACATTCAATACTCTTTAGAGCATACATGTATGGAAAGCAAATAAGTCCTACTTCACAAGCCCAAGATTAAAAATGAATCATGCATGCCTAATAGCCAAGATATGGAAGCAACCTAAGTGCCCATCAATAGACGAATAGATAAAGGAGATGTGGTGTATATATACAATGGAATATTACTCAGCCATAAAAAAAGAATGAAATAAAGCCATTTGTGACAACATGGATGGACCTGGAGGATATTATGCTAAGTGAAATAAGTCAGACAAAGACAAATATCATACGATTTCACTTATATGTGGAATCTAAAAAACAAAACAAATGAATAAACCTAACAAATCAGAAAGAGACTTATAGATATACAGAACAAACAGGTGGTTGCCACGGAGGATGGGGGGTGGAGGAATGAGTGAAATAGGTGAGGGAGATTAAGAGGTACAAGCTTCCAGTTACAAAATAAATGAGTCATGGGGATGAAATGTACAGTGTGGGGAATAGAGGAAATAATAATGTAATATCCATGTATGGTGACAGATGGTAACTAGACTTACTGTGGTGATCATTTTGTAATGTACAAAAATAACAAATCACTATGTTGTACAAAAGGAACTCACAAGGTGTTGTAGGTCATTTATACTTCAAAAAAACAAACACATAGAAAAAGAGATTAGATCTGCAGTTACCAGAGGTGGGATTTGGAGGGAAAGGGAATTGGGTGAAGGTGGTCTAAAGGTACCACTTCCAGTTATAAGATAAATACATACTAGGGACATAACGTACTACATGATAAATACAATTAGTGCTGCGGTACATTACATACGAAACTTGTTAAGAGAGCAAATCCTAAGAGTTCTCATCACAAGGAAAAAATATCTTTTCCTTTTTCTGTTATTTTGCATCCACATGAGATGATGGATGTTCACTAAACTTACTGCAGTAATCATTTCATGATATATATAAGTCAAAACATTATGCTGTACACCTTAAATTTATACAGTGCTGTATGTCAACTACATCTCAATGACACTAGAAGAAAAAACATGAATTATAACTCATGTGAATACTATGCATCTTCAGATACATCATCTTCAATATCGCTTCTCCTTTATTACACAATATTCAGTAGAGAACCACCTGTAGGTAGGTTATTAACTATTTCATGTTGACAACAAAGATGAAAATCTTCAGATAAAACATATAACCTATGATATATTAGGGCTTTTAAAATGTGAGTTCAAAAGGATCTGCTCGAATAAAGAAAGAAGAATGAAAAGAATTGAGGACAGTCTCAGAGACCTCTGGGACAACACTAAACGCACCAACATTCGAATTATAGGGGTCCCAGAAGAAGAAGAGAAAAAGAAAGGAACTGAGAAAATATCTGAAGAGATTATAGTTGAAAACTCCCCTAATATGGGAAAGAAAATAGTTAATCAAGTCCAGGAAGCACAGAGAGTCCCATACGGATCAATCCAAGGAGAAACATGTCAAGACACATATTAATCAAACTATCAAAAAATTAAATACAAAGAACAAATATTATTAAAAGCAGCAAGGGAAAAACAACAAATAACACACAAGGGAATCCCCATAAGGTTAACAGCTGATCTTTCAGCAGAAACTCTGCAAGCCAGAAGGAAGTGGCAGGACATAATTAAAATGATGAAGGAGAAAAACCTACAACCAAGATTACTCTACCCAGCAAGGATCTCTTTCAGGTTTGACGAAGAAATTAAAACTTTTACAGACAAGCAAAAGCTAAGAGAATTCAGCACCACCAAACCAGCTTTACAACAAATGCTAAAGGAACTTCTCTAGGCAGGAAACACAAGAGAAGGAAAAGACCTACAATAATAAACCCAAAACAATTAAGAAAATGGTAATAGGAACATACATATCAATAATTACCTTAAATGTAAATGGATTAAATGCTCCAACCAAAAGACATAGACTGGGAGAATGGATACAAAAACAACCCGTATATACACTGTCTACAAAAGACCCACTTCAGACCTAGGGACACATACAGACTGAAAGTGAGGGGATGGAAAAAGATATTCCATGCAAATGGAAATCAAAAGAAAGCTGGAATAGCAATTCTCATATCAGACAAAATAGACTTTAAAACAAAGACTAATACAAGAGACAAAGAAGGACACTATATAATGATCAAGGGATGAATCCAAGAAGAAGATATAACAATTGTAAATATTTATGCACCCAACATAGGAGCACCTCAATACATAAGGCAAATACTAACAGCCATAAAAGGGGAAATCGACAGTAACACATTCATAGTAGGGGACTTTAACACCCCACTTTCACCGATGGACAGATCATCCACAATGAAAACAAATAAGGAAACACAAGCTTTAAATGATACATTGAACAAGATGGACTTAATTGATATTTATAGGACATTCCATCCTAAAACAACAGAACACGCATTCTTCTCAAGTGCTCATGGAACATTCTCCAGGATAGATGAAATCTTGGGTCACAAATCAAGCGTTGGTAAATTTAAGAAAATTGAATACGTATCAAGTATCTTTTCTGACCACAACGCTATGAGACTAGATATCAATTACAGGAAAAAATCTGTAAGAAATACAAACACAGGGAGGCTAAACAACACACCACTTAGTAACCAAGAGATCACTGAAGAAATCAAAGAGGAAATCAAAAAATACCTAGAAACAAATGACAATGAAAACACAATGACCCAAAACCTATGGGATGCAGCAAAAGCAGTTCTAAGAGGGAGGTTATAGCAATACAATCCTACCTTAAGAAACAAGAAACATCTCAAATAAACAACCTAACCTTACACCTAAAGCAATTAGAGAAAGAAGAAGAAAAAAACCCCAAAGTTAGCAGAAGGAAAGAAATAATAAAGATCAGATCGGAAAGAAATGAAAAAGAAATGAAGGAAATGATAGCAAAGATCAATGAAACTAAAAGTTGGTTCTTTGAGAAGATAAACAAAATTGATAAACCATTAGCCAGACTCATCAAGAAAAAAAGGGAGAAGACTCAAATCAATAGAATTTGAAATAAAAAAGGAGAAGTAACAACTGGCACTGTTATATGCCAATAAAATGGACAACCTGGAAGAAATGGACAAATCCTTAGAAATGTACAACCTTCCAAGACTGAACCAGGAAGAAACAGAAAATATGAACAGAGCAATCAAAAGCACTGAAATTGAAACTGTGATTAAAAATCTTACAACAGGGCTTCCCTGGTGGTGCAGTGGTTGAGAGTCCACCTGCTGATGCAGGGGATGCGGGTTTGTGCCCCAGTCTGGGAGGATCCCACATGCCACGGAGCGGCTGGGCCCGTGAGCCGTGGCTGCTGAGCCTGCGCTTCTGGAGCCTGTGCTCCGCAAGGGGAGAGGCCACGACAGTGAGAGGCCCGCATACCACACACACACACAAAAAATCTTACAACCAACAAAAGCCCAGGACGAGATGGCTTCACAGGCGAAGCATTTAGAGAAGAGCTAACACCTATCCTTCTCTAACGCTTCCAAAATATAGCAGAGGGAGGAACCCTCCCAAACTCATTCTACGAGGCCACCATCACCCGGATACCAAAACCAGACAAAGACGTCACAAAGAAAGAAAACTACAGGCCAATATCACTGATGAACATATATGCAAAAATCCTCAACAAGGGCTTCCCTGGTGGCACAGTGGTTGAGAGTCTGCCTGCCGCCCCGGCCTGGGAAGATCCCACATGCTGCGGAGTGGCTACGCCCGTGAGCCATGGCCGTTGAGCCTGCAAGTCTGGAGCCTGTGCTCCACAATGGCAGATGCCACAACAGTGAGAGGGCCGCATACCAAAAAAAAAAAAAAAAAAAAAAATCCTCAACAAAATACTAGCAAACAGAATCCAACAGCACATTAAAAGGATCAGACACTATGATCAAGTGGGGTTTATCCCAGGAATGCAAGGATTCTTCAATATATGCAAATCAATCAATGTGATGCACCATATTGACAAATTGAAGGAGAAAAACCAAATGATCATCTCAATAGATGCAGAGAAAGCTTTTGACAAAATTCAACGCCTGTTTATGATAAAAACCCTCCAGAAAGTAGGCATAGAGGGAATTTTCCTAAACATAATGAAGGCCATATATGACAAACCCACAACAAACATCGTCCTCAATGGTGAAAAACTGAAACCATTTCCACTAAGATCAGGAATAAGACAAGGTTGCCCACTCTCACGACTATTGTTCAACATAGTTTTGGAAGTTTTAGCCACAGCAATCAGAGAAGAGAAAGAAATAAAAGGAATCCAGATTGGAAAAGAAGAAGTAAAGGTGTCACTGTTTGCAGGTGACATGATACTATACATAGAGAATCCTAAAGATGCTACCAGAAAACTACTAGAGCTAATCAATGAATTTGGTAAAGTAGCAGGATACAAAATTAATGCACAGAAATCTCTTGCATTCCTACACACTAATGATGAAACATCTTAAAGTGAAATTAAGAAAACACTCCCATTTACCATTGCAACAAAAAGAATAAAATATCTAGGAATAAACCTAGCTAAGGAGATAAAAGACCTGTATGCAGAAAATTATAAGACACTGATGAAAGAAATTAAAGATGATACAAATAGATGGAGAGATATACCATGTTCTTGGATTGGAAGAATCAACTATGTGAAAATGACTGTACTACCCAAAGCAATCAACAGATTCAATGCAATCCCTATCAAACTACCACTGACATTTTTCACAGAACTAGAACAAAAAATTTCACAATTTGTATGGAAACACAAAAGACCCTGAATAGCCAAAGCAATTTGAGAATGAAAAATGGAGCCAAAGGAATCAGGATCCCTGACTTCACACTATACTACAAAGCTACAGTAATCGAGACAGTATGGTACTGGCACAAAAACAGAAATATAGATCAATGGAACAGGATAGAAAGCCCAGAGATAAACCCACACACATATGGTCACCTTATCTTTGATAAAGGAGGCAACAATATACAGTGGAGAAAAGACAGCTTCTTCAATAAGTGGTGCTGGGAAAACTAGACAGGTACATTTAAAAGAATGAAATTACAACACTCCCTAACACCAAACACAAAAATAAACTCAAAATGGATTAAAGACCTAAATGTAAGGCCAGACACCATCAAACTCTTAGAGGAAAACATAGGCAGAACACTCTATGACATAAATCACAGCAAGATCCTTTTTTACCCACCTCCTAGAGAAATGGAAATAAAAACAAACAACTGGGACCTAATGAAACTTAAAAGCTTTTGCACAGCAAAGGAAACCATAAACAAGTTGAAAAGACAACCCTCAGAATGGGAGAATATATTTGCAAATTAAGCAACTGACAAAGGATTAATCTCCAAAACATATAAGCAACTCATGCAGCTCAATATCAAAAAAACGAACAACCCAATCCAAAACTGGGCAGAATACCTAAATAGACATTTCTCCAAAGAAGATATACAGATTGCCAACAAACACATGAAAGAATGCTCAACAATGTAAATCATTAGAAAAATGCAAATCAAAACTACAATGAGATATCATCTCACACCGGTCAGAATGGCCATCATCAAAAAATCTACAAATGGGCTTCCCTGGTGGCGCAGTGGTTGAGAGTCCGCCTGCTGGTGCAGGGGACACGGGTTCGTGCCCCGGTCTGGGATGATCCCGCGTGCCACGGAGCGGCTGGGCCCGTGGGCCGTGGCCGCTGGGCCTGTGCGTCTGGAGCCTGTGCTCCGCAGCAGGAGAGGCTGCAGCAGTGAGAGGCCCGCATACTGCAGAAAAAAAAAAAAATCTACAAACAATAAATGCTGGAGAGGGTGTGGAGAAAAGGGAACCCTCTTGCACTGTTGGTGGGAATGTAAATTGATACAGCCACTATGGAGAACAGTATGGAGGTTCCTTAAAAAACTGAAAAGAGAATTATCATATGATCCAGCAATCCCACTACTGGGCATATACCCTGAGAAAACCATAATTCAAAAAGAGTCATGTACCACAATGTTCATTGCAGCTCTATTTACAATAGCCAGGACATGGAAGCAACCTAAGTGTCCATCGACAGATTAATGGACGAAGAAGATGTGGCACATATATACAATGGAATATTACTCAGCCATAAAAAGGAATGAAACTGAGTTATTCGTAGTGAGATGGATGGACCCAGAGACTGTGATACAGAGTGAAGTAAGTCAGAAAGAGAAAAACAAATACCGTACGCTAACACATATATATGGGATCTATAAAAAAAAAAAAAAGAAAAAAAATTTGTTCAGAAGAACCTAGGGGCAAGATGGGAATAAAGATGCAGACCTACTAGAGAATGGACTTGAGGACACAGGGAGGGGGGAAGGGTGAGCTGTGACAAAGTGAGAGAGAGGCATGGACATGTATACACTACCAAACGTAAAATAGATAGCTAGTGGCAAGCAGCCGCATAGCACAGGGAGATCAGCTCGGTGCTTTGTGACCACCTAGAGGGGTGGGATAGGGAGGGTGGGAGGGAGGGAGGGAGGGAGATGCAAGAGGGAAGAGATATGGGGACATATGTATAACTGAGTCACTTTGTTATAAAGCAGAAACTAACACACCATTGTAAAGCAATTATACTCCAATAAAGATGTTAAAAAATCTATTCTAAAATCACCAAATAGAATACTGAATATTTTAAAATAATTTGCTCACTTTTCTATGTATAGAACTGTATTTACGAGACAAAGATATGTGAAACTAATAAATATTTTACCACCATTAGAAAGTATATGCTCTAAGCTAGTAGTAAGTGACAAGAAAGTTTTGAGAAGTCACTTCTTTAGTAAATGCTTGTATGTTATAATGACTTTTGTTGGAAGATTTGGCTGACTTTTTTTCCCAAGAAACTCAGTTTCTAATAATAAGTACTCTGTAATGCAGAGTGATGTTTTATAAAAATAGATCAGTGTCACTTGGAAAATAGGGTTGGACAATTTAGCTTTGAGTTCCAGCTCTGTCCCTTACTGTTAATAACAACATTTGTACATAATAACTTGATATACAAAATTATCACCTGATTAACTCTGGCAATGTATATACCTGCAAACTGTTTCTACCTCCTGAATGAATGATTTCTTATCGATGTGACTGAAATTATACCAGCAGGGATATTGACCATGGAATTTAACATGGAATTAGTGTATGGTAATGTGAATTTTGGTTCAGAGGACCAAAGAAGCAGATGCGCTTTGAATTGAATGGACAGATCATAACTCAGAAAAAAGACAATGAGTAAAACAAGAATATCAGCAATTGTTATATCTACTTAACGAGTCCCAGACAAACATCAAACTGTGAAGAACTCAGTTATTTCTTGGAATAGGTGTGCAGATAGAGGCAGAATGAAGAGATAAAATTCCAGGTATATACACATGGAGACTTTTTAATCCTGCTTTTAATTCTGCTTCTTGGATCTGAGTGCACTAACAAAAGGGCATAATATTTTATTACCTATATTTTGGTCTCCTACGGTAGGTTATTCCTGTAGAAGGGATTGTGTCTGATGAATACTCCTCTGTAAGACAGGATTTCTCAAAAAGCCAAAATGTTTTCAGGACATTAATAGATTTTACCTAAAATACCCATGATCCTTTAAATATAAGAAACTGTGAATTAAACAAAGGCTACAGATTTTAAAAAAAACAAAACAAAAACAAAAGGGTCTGCTCTTCAGTGCTGATTCTCAAAAAAAACCAAAAATGGTACTAATGTGTAACTCACATTTTCCTCATCAGAATTTTTGGAAAAGGGAAAATGTTTTCAGATGCGTATTCCCAACTTTCAGGATTTGTAGTGGAAAATCAAAAGCTTTCCATAAAGCTTATATTTTAAAATGGGCTAATGCAGAGTCACAATACACTTTAAACACACTCTAGTCTATTACCCATTTTTCATAAAGTCACAAAATTAAAAGAAATCTGCAGGAGCTTAAAAAAGAAAACTTATTAAGTTATGGTATCAGACAATATGGTCTTAGTCATAAAATATTGGTAAGCAAAGAAGGCATCTTCTTGGTGAAGTTAAAGCATATTAAAGTCATCTTCATTACAAATGTGGCCCCAAATAACACTTCAGCTCTCTTTGGCAGTGAGGCAAAAGTTTTTCAAATAAGGAATGGAAATTTCTCTGAGCATAGAGCTAAGTTATATATTACAATATTATATAATGTTGCTGGATAGCAACACTGCCATTCTGTTAGGAGTAATGGAACGAGTGAGTACCAAACTGCTCGTGTAGTAGGGCAACTGGCTTGCAAAAACACATTTATCTGTGTACTCTTTTAATTCGTTCACAGTACGAATGGATGAATTTGAAGTTTAGGAGTATTCCTTAAGACTGCCAAAGCATTTTAGGTCAAGCTGTAAATTTTCCCTAAAGTTCTCTGCCAAGATAATGCTGAGGACTGAGAAGAGAATCCTTCAAATGGTTCCAAGAGTAAACTTTAATCTGTTATGGAAAAAATAAGTAGAAGTATATTTCCCTATCTTGGCTTGATGCTTGCGTGGTTCCAAAGGCTTACCACCACATGGCAGGCATGCTGGTTGTATCTGGGGCCTGGAACCCCAGGGCAGGAGTTGGAATATTGGGACACCATCAGTATTTTGCAGAGGTTTCCCACTACCTCTAGGGAAGCATAAATCTTGCAGGTCTGTCTTCCTCGGTGATGACCTCTGGAAATATGAAGGTAACAACTTACTCTCTGATGGGAAGGAGCCTAGGGCCCAGTGAAGCTCCAATCTTTGGAGCCACATATGCTTCAGTCCATATCCTGCCTCTTTGTGTTGATGTTGATAAAAACCACCTCCAGGACTGTTGACTGTTGTGAAGGTTACAGACAACGACGATAAATGTACTCGACAGGTACCATGAAAGGCCACCTATGGGTCACACACCATGGCTGCATAGGAAGCTATATTGTGTAACTATTTCACTAGGTTTTACTTCACAGTTCTCGCTGGGAACTATTCCTATAACAGAAATAGAATATGCTATGCTGTTAAAGTTTCCTTATACCCAAACATTCTCCTGTAGCCTATAAAAGGTTTGGTTTTGCTTTTTGATAAGTATATTCTAGGATGCATCCTAATTACCACAGATTCAGCCCAATCTCCTACATCCTCTGCATTTACAGTAGAAATAAAATTTCACACATTTTGAAGTTGACACAAGTGTTATTGAGCCACTCAATGGAGGGATCTTGGGTTATGTGGGTCCAAGAAATCGGTATGTTCTTGAGGTTTCTGAATCGTCAAAGTGGAAATTGGTTCTAGTGCAGAGCTAGAGCCCCCCTGTCTCCTGAATCTTCTTTCTTTACCGATCCCTTCCTCTCACTTCAAAAACAAGCTCAAGTCTCCCCTTCCTAAAAAAAAAAACAAAACAAAACCAACAAAACAAAAACTCTTTCATCTCAAGTTTCTTTAGAGGTATTGGTCGAACCTCTCTCTGAGAAAGAGAGAACATCTGAACTTACTGAGAACTCTGCTAACTGTTTACATTCTCCCTTCATTCTTCCACCAGGGCATTCAGGGTCTGTCCTCATCATTTCACTGACACTGCGCTCATTCAAGCACCTAATTGTCATTTCCAACAGACAAGTCATACTGTGCCCACCTCTCTGCTTTAGAAACTCCTAAGTCCTTTGGCTTCTGAGGCCCTGCACTTTCCTAATTCTCCTCCTCCTCTATGTCTAGTTCCTTCTGTTTCATTTATTCCACCATCTCCTTCCTATGCTTAATCCTTAAACATGAATTTAAGGCTCCACCCTCAGCTTCCTGCTGTTACCACTTTATACATTCTCTTTGGGTGATCTTACCTCTTCTCAAGATTTCAACCACTGTCTTTATGCTAAGGATTCCCACAGCCATAGTACTACCCAGACTGTACCTGACCTTCAGCTTCCTACATCAAAGTCCTGCTGGAAATCTCCACCTGGATGTTTCCCAGGTAACTCAGAACTGAACACAACTTCTTCTACCCTAACATAATTTTCAGTTTGAAATTCTCTCAACTGTTGACACCCTCAAACAAACAGCTGTCCAAACCAGAAATCTGGGAGTCACTTTCCCTGACTCGTTACTCCCGCCCAATCAATTAGCAAGTCCTGTCAATTTAGTCCCCTTTCTGGTGTTTTATTTACTCTCTCCCTTTTACCTTACTCCCCTTGTCCTATTTCAAGCCCTCATCATCTCTTAGCTAGACCACTGCACAGTTCCCTAACTAGCCTCTCCATTGCCAATCTTCCTCAAATCAATCCTCTTCTCAGCTACTGGACTGGAGAGCAAGCAATATCACTACTCATTGTCTACAGAATAACGAACAGGCAGGCCCAGAAGTGCAGTAACAAATATCTAGTGGTAAAGTCCACAAATGGCTCCTCCAGTAGGATTTTGCCTACAATATGTATCTCTTTACCCTTGCCCAAATATAGCTCTCTAGACTTCCTTCTGATTCTGAGAGCTAGTTAATACCCTTCCAATAAATTTCTTTTCTGCTTAATTTAAACAGCCTACTTATGCAGTTTGCAATGAAACTCCTGGGCTAGTATACAATTCCTTTTGCTCTCTACCATAATTACAGATTTATGTTTCTTCCTGTTGGTCTCTGGTGACCACAAAGGTCAGGGACCATGACTGTGTATGTATTTCATGCACTCTCTGTACTCCAACAACTAATATAGTGCCTGATGGGTAGTGGGCACTCAAATGTGTGTTGATAGAATGAATATTCTTTTTTTTTAAACATCTTTATTGGAATATAATTGCTTTACAATGGTGTGTTAGTTTCTGCTTTAATATTCTTTAGAAACTTTTTCTGTAAAACATATGATTCATTCATGATACTATGACATTATGGCATGATACCACTTGTTTTGGTTTATTATTTTATTCTAAACCTCAGAATCCCCCAAAACACAGATAAATGTCTCAAAAAGTAGAAAAAGCAAATATTCTGGCAGATAACACTGAATCATAAACCTAATCCTTTGGTTTCTCCATAAGTCACCACAGTATGCAAGAGCTGCTTCCAGGAGCAGACAAATATCCCATAGGGTGGGTACTATACTGATGTCTCGCACTTGAGTTCCTTAGAAACAACAGTTCTCAACAGCTAGTTCAAAGTCTGTTCATCTTTTGCAAAAAATACTTTTTAGGCCAATCAGTGTCACTCTCAAGGCTGCTTTATGATTGTTTGTGATGGCAGAGGATCAAGGGCTTCGGGCAGCCCTGATGGGTAAATAATCCAAGGGCTATTTGCCCATGGGTATGTCGGGGATGAAACAGATCACACATTGGTGAGGCAAGCTGAACTACGGCTTCACTGTTATATCTGGAAATTACAACAGAAGCCTCCAAAGTCTTTGAAGTCCTATGGGAGGAAGGATTTTTAAACACAACCTCTTTCACTACAGGGGAAAATGTCAAGTTTTGTTTTGTTTTTTTCTTTTTAAATCAATCTCAATAAGGGCTTTAGAGATTGATTAAATCCAGAATGTTTGTTTGTACCACACACTGTCTGTCAGGTGTTGTGGGAAGCATGTGATCCCTGTTCTTACAGTGTAACACTCTGATGAGGTGAAGAGGTGGGGACACCGATAAGGAGACACTAAGAAGATTTACATGGTGGAACGTGAAGAGAGCCACGGGAAGGGAGAACAAAGAGGAAAGGGAGAGGTTCATTTACTTGGGAAAATCAGGGAATGTTTCAAAAAAGAGCTCTACATTAAAGCACGGATAGATTTAAATAGGCCGGGATGGGGCAGGGGAATGGAAAAGCAGGATAATACAGACGTAGAGAACAGCACAAATAGAGCGGGGAGGCAAGAAAGTAAAGAGCATGTTGAATGAACAGCACGCTGGGGATTAATGGGAGGGAAGAGTAGAAATATAGCTGGGGGCAAATCACCGAAGGACCTTGTGTGCCAAGCTAGGCAGTTTGCACTTTACCATGTTGGCAATTGGTAATCATTAAAGGATCCTTAATAAGAGGACGTTCCTTCTTTTTACATCTGGTTGCGGGGAGATGGGGGCAGTTGGTCATTCTTCTAATCACTGCCCTCAACCCTGGCTGCATATTGGAATCGCCTAGGGAGTTGGTTCATTTCTTAGTGTCTATTTGTTAACAACACCAGGTCTGTTCATTTCTTAATGTCTATTTGTTAACAGCACCAAGTCTGGCCCCATGTCTGGCCAAGTAAATCAGAGTCTCTTGGGGTAGGGCTGGACACAACTATTTTTAAAGAAACTTTTAGGTGATTTTAATGTCCAGTCAGGGTTGAGAACCATTGGCCTAATGCACAGGTGTGAGAATTTCTCTATAAATTCCTATTTTTTGTCAGGAATGTCTTATTGATATTAGTTATGACATTATGCTTTCCTTAATTAGGTATGGCCTAACGGATATGATAGAAATTTCTGATATACTGTGAAAGTTCTTTGGTCTTAAATAACTTCCTCGTTTATCACCAGCCATATGTTCTTCTGTGTTAAGTACTACCGTCTTCCTGTAGGTATTTCATATACATACCTACATATATATGAAATTAAACATATAATCAAATGCTGCAAGAGCCTAGATCTGAATGCATGAATACATTTATATGACTGAATTGATTAAGACAAGCATAAGAGAAATTGAGGAAGAGTGGGTGGGATAACTGGTAGAAGTAAAAATCAGGATTGACCAGCAAAGACGCCCGACACATGTTCAGCTACCTGCTGGGCTTATATATCAAGATGCCCATCACTTCTATTAACATAAATAGGTTTCACTCAAATTCTTAAAAATCAAACATTGTTTAACAAGAGACAGAAGTAGGACTATTGCTGGGGTGACCTACCAAATAGGTTCTGCTATTTTAAGAACCAGGATTTTTTATAAATAGCATATCCCAAAATGCAAGTCATAAAACCTGGGGACTGCATGCTAAGAGATTTGAAGATGACAGTGAAAGCAGAAAGTCCTATGACAAGAAATTACTTTTTCCTCCCAATATATTGTGACCACAGCTGACTTCTGCAATTATGGGAAGGAAAACATCCCAAAAATCCTGGGCGCCTTGTCAGGGATCAGACCAGGAGCTGGGTAGCAACTTCCCATTCAGCAACTCTAATTTGAGTAGGGAGGAACCCAGACTGGGTGTTGGCCTTGATAGGAAGGCCAGACAGAGCCTACATCCAGAGAAGTGAGTCACAGCAGAGAGGAGCAGGCAGAGATTACCAGTCCAGGTAGGTTAAGTCCCAAGTGGAGGGGCCAGGTAAGAGAACTCAAGAACTCAGATTGATTGATGGGGAGGCCATGGGTTAGGGACCTGCCTAAGAGCTTAGGAGATGAGAGTTCAGAGGTCTGCTAGAAGGGACCAGCATGGAACTGGATTGATGCTGAGGCACCAGCTCCGTGGGACAGATAAGTAGGGAAGAACAGGCTGGGGCAGGGACCAAAGCATTCCTGACAAAAACTAAGAATTTATAGAGAAAAAGGTCTAAGTCATAGGGAGAGACTGTAAACCAAGTGCGAAACTTAGTCTTATTATTTTATGTCCACACTTCAGTCAGCCACACAAAACTTAGATGGCCCAGGAGGCTAACAGATGATTAAATTATTAAATAAATAAATAAAATAGAGCCAAACAATAAGAAAAGGAAAGCTCTTCCTCTGGTTGGAATAGAGAACAAATGGCAAAACTATAATGAAAAGAAAAATACCTTCTCCTGAGCAATCCAGAAGCTGTGTTGGAAAGCTGTCTGAATTGAAGAAATAATGTTTGATAAAATACAAAACTAGTAATAATAAGAGTAACAATAATAATAGGCTACATGTATAAAGTGCTCACTATGTGTTAAATATATTAATGTATTTAGTCTTCATAACAATCTTAGGAGATAGGTGCTTTAATTATCTCCATTTTACAGCCAAGGAAACTGAGACACAGAGGGGTTAAATAATGTGCCCAAAGCCACACAGCATATAAGGGTAGAGCCTGGATTCTAATCCAAGCTGTCCAACTCTAGAGTTCATATTAACCACTAGGTTTACATTGTTTCTTATGCTAAGGAACTACCTTTGAAAGGGCAGAATGAACCAGGGGCACACACGAAACGCATAAGGACTTTTTAATCATCCAATATTGAAGTTATTCCTTCAGCAAATTCATTCATCCAACAAATATTTGTTGAGCATCTACTATGTGCCAGGCACTCTTTTATATGCTAAAGATTGCAGGCAGGTGGGATCCCTACACATCTGAGTGAATAAATGCATGGTCTGGCATAAAATATAGTGTTTTGTGGGTTTGGTAGGCCCAAAGCACTGCACCTTTGGAACCCATGTTCTTCCACATGTATGAAATATAATTAGATGTCTGATGAAGAGTTTCTAACACGTTGCAGAGTTTAACTAACACACCAAAGTGTCAAGGTCCAGGAGCTGGTGAAGACAGGGACATTGGGAGAGGCAGCAATGCTAGAAGAAAGAAAGGTGAAGAGCTGAGGAAATGAGGCCCTGCCCCAGGGCTGCCACTGACTTGGTCATTGACCCTGACTGGGAGCCTGTCTGGGCCCCAATGCACGCCTCCGTAAAATGAGGAGATTGCACTGGATGAACTCCAAGGCCCAGCTCTAGGATCTCAGGCAGAGCCAGGGCAGAGCCAAGGCCACGCTCAGGCACAGCTCACAAGAGCCAGGTTCAACCTGACATCAGCAGTAGCCAGGGCGGGCCGGGGAACGCCACAGGGCATTGCAGGAAGAACTCGGCCAGTTCCTGGGGTCAACTGTTACTCCGAGAGGCATCTGAGGAACACCCCAGACTCGTGCTGCTCTCAGCCTCTCCACAACACGGGGGCTGTGTTTCTGCATAAAGGGCATCAAGAGACCAACAAGCAGAGGTGATGCAGGTTTAAGCAGATCCAGAGGGTGGTAATTGCCTGATGAACTCCTGATGTCAGGGTGGGATACTGAGTCAGAAAGAGAGCTGTAACCCACAGAAAGGGGGGACTGGTCCTCCTCCTCTAGGAAGGCCCCCGGGGATGCTGGCCAGACTTCTGGCTCCAGCTGGGCCTCAAGAAATATCAGGCAGGATTTATCAGTATTAATAACTAGCACATGACTGAGTGAAGAAGTGAAACTCAGCTGACCAAGTAACTGAAAGTGTCCTTAAGAGAGAAGGAAGGGGTTTGGGTGAAGAAAGGAGGTTGACAGGAAGAGACACACACATGTACGTACACTGAAATATCGGCCTACTCTACCACCCGCCCCCCATTGGTTATGCCAAACTTCTAGCTGGCCAGCCTGCCTCAGATACCATCACTTGCTCCTGGGTACAAATACCATCCAAATTCTTCCTGTATTAGGCAATTCCTCAAACACTGACCCCCACTGTTGTAGAAAAAAAAATACTTTCTCTACAAGTGCTTTGAATTTCCTTTTTTACCTCCTCTTAACCTGACATGTCCACACCTACCTTTCCCTCTGGGGTGGCTTAGGGTTCCAACTTCTAATTAAGGAGCAGTACCTGGGTTTGGATTTTACCCCCTCCCTTCCTCAGTTCCTCCAATGACTTCCTCATAGAGCCAGCTTAAAGATGCTAAACCAAGGGGTCCAAAGATTGGAAGGAAGCCAACACCCAGCCGATGACTAGTCGTGACCATTCTGATGTGAGGCCAACTTTACAGTGTCCAAGAATCCTCAGCCGGAGGGCTTCTGCCCCCCACAGCTGGCAGTGGGGAAATGGAACCAACAGTCTCGACTTCAGCTGAGGACGACTGTTCAAAGGGGTTCCAATGTTCTCTGAACCGCGAATGAATAAAGATTTTTTTAGATGATAAATGAATGAATAAGGGAGATTTTTATAGGATAAAATAGATCTCTTCTTTCCAGGGTTTAATTCAAACCTAAAATTTAGATGCAAGTTCAAAGTTTGATTCTGACACAATCTCACTTGCCTTGACAAGTGAGAGAAAATTAAAATATTCTACCGAAAACATGGAGGTAAAACAAGAAACTGGAAAGTAGACGAGGCTAGGTTGCCGTGCCCAGTCACCTGCTCTGGTGCCACCCTCTGTCCCTGGGGGTACCCTTCCTATGGTATGCAACCCAAGTCAGTGCATCGCCTTGTCAAAACTCATCCATTTTGTGCCCAGTGGAAATCAAGCATATTTCAAAATGGCCATGAGCTAGGGACATTGGAATTGTAATTGGAGAAGCTTAGAGACCTAATACTCTAAGTAAACCAAAGGGGTGGACCTCAAATACAACTTGGGGCAGCTGGGAGATATTTTGAGACAATGACTCCCGATTTGAATCTCCTGTAATGGAATTCTAATTGGCAGATTTTTTTCTCTACTTAACTCTCTTCACTGGGCTTTAGCATTGATCTCTCCACTGTAAATTAACCTACGGACCAAGGACATCTAGAAAGTGCTATTTGCGTTCCAAATACTTGTGGGCAAAAGTCACTGAAACCTATAATTTTCTATGCCGCCATACAATACACGGAGGTGGATGGAACCAGTTTCAAAGGGTTTTTGCAGCCAGATGAAGTAAATTTGCAGAAAGGCTTGTGAACAGATTTCAGCCTGGGACACTTGTATTGTCTTTAATCTACTAACCTAGGAAGGGGTTTATGCCGGAAATTCTTAGTGATGCCTTCTCAGCAGGCAGCAGCAGTGGCTGCCACACCCCTACCTCGCTGTGCCTCTGGAGTGGACTGTTATGTCCAAGTTCTGGCCTCCGAAAAACGTGATACGTAAGGATGGAAGCCTAACCAGCCTGCTCCCCGGGGAATGCTCAGAGGAGAATGAATGAACTTTCCCCAGCCCTGAGCCAGAAAGCTGTGGCTGTTAGAAGTTAAAAAGAAAGCAAAGAGGAAAGCAACAGTGTCTTCATTTTGCTATAAACCACAATCACCTTTCCCTGTAAGCATCGTCCTGTTTTCCTGGAGGGGCACAGTGCCACTGGTGCAGAGGTGCCAACTCAGCAGAGAGCACTTCCTGCGGGTCTGGGTGGCAGTTGAGTGCAGCGAGCTGTGGCCTGCCCACTGACCCAGGAGCAGGCTGTCAGGGGGCCACCATCCTGATGGAGGCCTGGCAATGGGTGCACAGGACTGAGGCTCCTGGATTAAGGGGTGATGTTGATTTCCTTTTCTCAGAGCCAGGCTAGGGCGAGGCAAGAGGGGTGTCTAGGGCACAAGATTTAAGGAGGTTTTCACTCTCAGGGTCATGCAAGGGGCTCTTTCACCTGAGTCCTAGCCCTGCACAGGGCCACCAGCAGAGGTAGGGGTTCTCAAAGGTCAGTGGTTCTCAAAATGTGATCTCCAGACCAGCAGCATCACCTGGGAACTTGTTAGATATGCAAATTCTCAGCCCCATCTAAGACCCACAGACTCTGAAACTCAGAGGTGGGGTCCAGCAACCTGTGTCCTAACATACCCACCAGGCAATTTTGATGCAGCTAAAGCACTGTGCTAGAGAATAATGCTCTCCAAAGCCAGTCATGTGGTCCAGGTCAGGCCACTGCTCAAAATGCTTCAGACACAACCAGAACAGGGAAAGGGGTAAGGTGGTGAGATGAAAGAGACTTCCCTAAGGCAATCAGCAAGGCAGGAATCCTTCAAATGATAAATCATGAATTGATTTTTCCCAGCTACCCCTAAGTACTCTGTAGGAAAGACTTGGCAATTGTTGGCAATAAATAAAGCTTACCACTGAGTAGTTCCCTCCTGTTTTTTCCCTGATCTAGTCAGCTCAGAGCTGGCCACTGACTGGTAGCTTGGGACATGGGCCAGCCATTTGAATATTGTAAGACTGAGAGTCCCTCCTCTGTAAAATGGGGCTAACATCACCTCCCTGCCAATGTCAGAGAAGCTAGTATATGCAAAGCCCCAAACAGAAGCCCAAGGCAGAAAAGCTGTGATGTCAGTTCACACATCCTAAGCAGGGGTTCTGAACCTCCACCTTCTCCAGGGAGCTTAGATAATGTGGGGGCCTGAGGACAACTGAGATTCCTAGGAAGGAGGTTAGCTGACCTCTTTTATGCTGCAGTGTTTTTTAAAGGAGGCTATTTCCCAGTCCCAGTGGCCTGGGGCATCAAGCTTCTTAATGGGGTGGCACAAGTGAGAGATAAGGGAAAGAAGTGCCTCCTCTTGGGTGTTAGAGAACTACTTATTTTTTACTAAATAAATGAAGGGCAAGAAGCTATATCTGAAGAGCCCACATTTAAACTCTGTCACTCGAACCCGAACGGTATGAGTAGTAAGACAATGACCAATGCCAGCCAGCTGAGAGACCTCAGGCACATGGCCATGAACTTGGTATCCTCTTTCGCCAAGTACTGGATTATAAATACAACAATAACATGAGGATGATGTCATGCAACAAAACGCTGTCAAGCACAACATAAATGTGAGGTTTAGCACGGAGGTCCCATCACAGAATTAGGGCACCATTTCTGCAGGACGAGAAGAAAACTAACCTTACCCAACTTTCCCAGCTCACCAAGGTGTCTACTGCGGACCAGAGAGGCTGTTGACCTGCAGAGGGCACGCAGCTGGTGCGAGACAATCATCAGCTGTGCCCCCTTTCTCCCTTCCGTGGGGGGAGGGGGCGGGCAAAATCACAGAGCCTCTACCCACAGGCCAGGTAAACAAAGGCCTCCATCTCTTCATTGGCCATCCATGCAGCACAGCTGAGAGTTGGAAAGATGATCCATGACTCACACTTCTCCTCCTGAGAGTACTTAACTCCAAGATGATAACATTGCCCATGCGAAAGAGCCAACCAGAAAAAAAGGAAAGTTCACCTTGGGCCCCTGTGCACTGACCCCCTTACCTTCCTCGTTTAAAATCCATGGCAGGAACTCGAACACCGAGTCAAAGTCGCAGGTGCTCTCTTCGAACGCGCAGGATCCCGCGGGCAGGTCCAGGGCACCGGCAAGCTGCAGGGCTGCTGGCACAAAGCGGGTTTCAGTTCAGGCTCGGTCTCAGGAGCGTTTACACCAACTCAGGGCACCCTGGGGAACCACCTGGTGATAGTGAGAAGGGGTGCGGGAGGGGACGGGAGAGGGAGGCAGTATTGCCGCCCCCGCCCAGGGCGCTTGCACTGTGCGACCCGTGCGCGGTCGCTGGGCTCGGGGAGGGAGGTTAGCGGCTGTGGAGATGGATCCGTAGGCGTCCTTGGATGGCCCAGCCTAGGACCGCGAGCCCGATCAGTAGGGCTGCGGGATTGGGAGAGGGTCACGAGAGCGCCCCTCGGAGGAACCCCCCCACCCCGGATCCAGGCCTTACCTTGCACCGCCAGCAGGACGCCCCCGAACAGCATGGTCGGGGAGGAAGACTGGACAGGGATGCGAGCCGCCAGCCCGCTGGGACAGGCTGCTCCGGGTGGAAGGAGTGTGGGAAGCGGGGGCGCCTGGAATCGGGGGAGGGAGAAGTCGGAGGCAAAGCGTGCGCTTGGAGCTGCCCAACTTTGCAAAACGGCCCCGCGAGCAGAGCGGAAAGCCGAAGGTGCCTGAACTGTGAGCGCCGCTCGGTGCGCTCGCGTCCTAAGTGAAGCCGGCCGGCCGCACAGCTGGTCCTGGGCGAGGATGGGGCTGAGCAGGGAGGAGACAACTGCACACTTTTGAAAAGCCAGCCAGAACTGTCTGGGAGAGGAGAGGTCGGGATGCAGTGCCACGGCTCAGATTTTTAAAGCTTGAGACCAGACCCCTGGCAGATACTGGAGAGGGCAGGCCTCCCGGGAGCCCCTCGGCTGAACTGGGACTGGAGGCGCCCCGCCCCACCCCGCCCATCCTAGTGGGAACCAGCTTATTTCTGGGGACAGCCTCCCTCTATCTGGAATGCCAGTCCTGCGGGGCTTGCCCTAATTTTAACCTTTTCTCCCCAGAATGGAAGAGGGTGGAATTCTCTTAGGAAAACCTAGAGGAAATTTTGGGAACGGTTGGGTGGAATAAGCTTTACATCTAAGAGTTTCAGCGTTTATGGCCCGTTAACGCTAACCTTGGAACACCCCCCCCCCCCCGCCTTTATTTAGCAGTGGAATGTTTGGCATGTCTGGTGCTCAGCATTCCCTCTGTCCGGTGAAATGGGGGCATTCCTCCTCTCCAAAGAGCCATGATAAATTAGTAGAAGGTTTCTAAATTGGGATGGGGGTAGTGATGTCAGGGAGGGGGTTATGGTGAAGTACCCATTGGCTACAAATTTGCTTTGAGCACTAAGTGGGTCTTTAAAAATAGTCTCCTCCAGTAAAGAAAGTGGTGATAGGGGTGGGGGTTCTTCTTAATGCTCTTTATTATATTGGGCAGGCAATGTTATGCCTAGGGCAATGATTCTCAAATTTTAGGGTACATCAGAAGCCCACGATCAGAGTTTCTGATTCAGTAGTTCTGGTCTGTGGTCCAAGATTCTGCACATTCCTAACAAGTTTCCAGGTGCTGATGCTGCTAGTCTGGGACCACATTTTGAGGACCGCTGGCCTAACAAACTCTTGTTCAACCATCAAAGCCCTGCTCACATGCCTTCACTTGGTTTCCAGACTCTGTGTTTTCCTTGTCTTTCATTCTTCTCCTTGCTGTTTCTTTTTCTGTCTCTGACCCCCGGATACTAGGGTGCCTCCAAGTTCTATCCTTTCAGCTCCTGTTTCCCTTTCTCCTCACTTCCTCAGTGATTTCATCCAGTCTCATAGTTTGAAACACCAACTAAAACCTGATATCTCCCAAATATTTTTCTAGTCCAGACGGCCCACTGCCTCCAGACTCTTCTGTCTCACTGCCACCTCAGCATTTTCACTTGGATGCTTAAGAGCTATCTCATACTTAACAGGTCCCAGCATGAACACCTCATATTCCGTCCCAAACCTGTCTCTCCCCTGCATCTTCCTCATCTCAGTTAAAGGAACCTTTCCCTTCCAGTTGCTCAGGACAAAATACTTAAGTGTTATCCTTGACCCCTTTCTTCGTCTCAGGACATTACCAAGTTCTGTCAGTTCAGGATTCAAAACATAGCAGGTACTGACCATGCTCCAAGCCCACAGGACTGCCCTGATCCCAGTCGCCACTGCTGTTTGCTGGGGATGTTGCAGTAGTTTCCGAAAGGTGGTCTCCTTGCTGCTTCTGCCTTGCACACCTCCATTCCATTCTTAGCACAGTTGTCAGGGCGTCCTTTTGACAGAGAAGTCGGACTATGTCACTCCTTGGTTCCAGACTCCTAACAACTCCATCAATCATTTAGCAGAATCCAGACTCTTCACAATGGCCTACCAGGTCCTACAAAACCTATCCCCACCCACTTATATCTCTGACCTATTCTGCCCTGCTTACTTCCCTCCAGCTACATGGACCTCCTGGCTGGTCCTCAGACACAGTCTAGCTGTCCTCTCAGAACTTCGCACTGGCTGTTCTCTCTGTTTGAAATGCTCTTGCCGGGAGAGCCACAGGACTCATGCTGGCACTACCTCTAGGTCTTGACTCAGATGTCATCTTCATGATGAGAAAACTTGAAAGCCTTCTCTCTAATAAGAATAAAGCTCCTGGATCCTTTTAAAATAAGTTTAGACAAGGTTTCAGGAGTTTTCTGTAGGCAGTGGCTCAAATGATCTAAAATTTGTTTAGTATGTGTGTTTATATGCTTTGCCTCAGGGAGTAGCTAATAATAATAAAAACATTGATCATGTTTACTATTATAAACATTTTAGATAGATAATCTCATGTAACTTTCTCAAAGACTCTATGGGGTATGCACCATTATTATCCCCATTTAATAGATGGGGAAACCGAAGTGCAGAGTTCAGTGACAGCACGTGGTAGAGACAAGATTCAAACTCAGATTGGCTTTATTCCAAAAGCCTATTTTCTCAACGGATACAGTAGCCTATCTCCTTTGTCTTTCTTTTTTGATTTCTTGCTCGCAGATGGTGCTACATATCTGATGAATTTCATCAAATTACTTAATTAAAAATTTAAAGATGGATATGAATCCAGTTGAAACTTCAAAACACTATTTTCAACCAAACAAATTTTCAGCAACTATCAAACCGGTTCTCCTCTTCCCAGGTACCTATGGAGTATTTCAAAGCTTTAGGGTTGCCTTAGATTCATTTGCATGTTCCAGGTGTTAGGAAAATGAAAAACTTCAAAGCCCTAAAGAGATCTCCAAAAATTTAAAAATACGATTTAATACTTAAAGGTGACATCGTTTATTGCCACCTATGGGAAACTGGATCATTACATGTAAGTGCAGAATTAGTTGGAGTAAAATTTCTATTTCACATATAATTGCATGATCCCAAGAACAGATGACCGTTCCACATTGGCACAGACTGGGGACTCTGGAGAGCAGACTCTGACTTGGAGTTTAGCGCACAGAATGTTCACTAGGGGGCACCCTTGGGATCAGCTCCTGTGGAAGGGAGTGGGAAGAAGCAGGATTGGGTCCAGGGAGAAGTGACAATGCAATCAGGTCCCTTGAAGCCCCTTCTGACCCCACAGGAAACTCTGGAGTTTAAATGGCCCACTTAACTTGCCCCATGTTAGGTTAAAATGGCCTGGCTCTTTGTACAGCTGCCTCCATCTGTCACTGGATGTGGCCCACACTGGAACAGTGAGCTCCAATGAGGCGGCTCTCTACACGGAGGCCAACCCAAAGGGGCGAACAGCTGAAGGCTGTTTGATGACAACACTCCCAGCAGCTGGGACAAGTTCTTTCCTGAAGACATTTTACAGGGAAGGGAAAGGATATTGTATGTGGAGAGGGCCAAGGAAGGAATCTGGAAAATCTAGAAATGATGTGTGTCAACACACTTCACAAAGCCACATGGCTGTTCACTGCCACATCATTTGGGAAAACAGCATGAGGCCCCAAGGTAAGAACTACCTGGGCCTCTCTCCGTAAGATGTAGCTTAATTGAATAATCAAATAATGCACATAAAGTTCTGATTTTAGAAAGCACTCAATAAACATTAGGTAGTATAGTGGGTTAAATGGTAGCCCCCCAAAAAGATATGTTTATATCCCAGAACTTGTGGATGTGACCTTATTTGGAAAGAGGGCTATGCAGATGTAATTAAATTAGGAATCTTTAGATGAGTTCATCCTGGATTATGGGGTGGGTCCTAAATTAATGGCAAGTGTCCTTATAAGAGAGAGAAGAGAAGTAACAGGCAATGTAAAGAGGGAGGCTGAGATTGGAGTGATGCAGCCCCAAGGCAAAGAATGAAGCTGGAAGAGGCAAAGAACAGATTCTCTCCTAGAGCCCTGGAGGAGTGTAGCCCTGCAGACACCTGGATTTCAGACTTCTGGCCTCCACTGTGAGAGAATAACATCCTGTTGTTTTAAAGCAGCCAGTCTGTGGTAGTGTGTTGTAGCAGCCGTAGGAAACTCATACAGAGTGTTATACATCAAGCAAGCACATGCCTGGCACTCTATGTGTGTTATCCCATTTAATCCATGCAACATTCCTATCAGGTGAAGACCCCTGTTATCTTCACTTACAGACAAGGAAACGGGACCAGAAGGGTCATTTAACTTGTTCAAGGTCACATGTCCAGCCAGTGTGAAGCTGGAATTTGATGGCATACGCTGCAGTGCCCCTAAAATCTTCCTCTTTGCGAAGACCTGTCTCTCCTCACAAGGGCCGCCTACACCACAGGCAGGCCAAGCAACCTGCTGTCTCTGTGGGCACGAGGCTCGCCTCTCACAGAACCTGGCACATCCCACTGCTCGTCGCTGTTTTGTCTCTGTCTCTTTGTAGGTCTCTGTCTGGGCTCGCCTCTACCTCTCATGCCCACTCTAGCCTCAGTGTTTTGCTACCTTCCTTTCGCATTGTCTCTCTCTCCGCACATACACACGAACATGTACACCATCAGGTTGAAAATGAGCTGGTAAAATAATTCCAGGCTCTGTGGCTTGTCCTGCCAGTGACCTTCGTCGCATTCCAGCAGGAGGTGTCTGGGGGCTCTGCCCCGAGGCCGGCTGGCATTGTCCCTTGCTTCCTGCCCAGCACCAGCTGCCTCTCACCCCTGAGGAGCAGTCACATGCCTGCTGTGGGTCAGAATCATCCCCTGTGAGGGAACAAGGCCCAAGGTTAACCAGTTATTACAAATCTCCTTTTATTACAAAACATATACCCCACTGTTTAAATTGCTGCACTCAAATGACCTGAACTGGGAAAGCAGATATTTCTTTCAGAGTGAGCATTTAAAAGGAAATAGATATTGAATAGATACTTTCTCTCCATCATTAATCTCTTCTTCATCAGCTTACTCCGAATCCTAGCTTGGTGTCAGACATCCTTCATTATGATTTGAATGAAACCTTTTAATTTTTTTTTTTTTTTTGGTCAAAGTTCTCTAGGCTGACTCATCACAGTGATGATACCACCTTTTGTTGAGTGTTTATGATGTGCCAGGTGGTTTCATGCTCAATTTATGGAGGAAGAAACTACAGCCAAAGCATTGAAGCGATTCGCCCAAGGGTAGGGGGGCTGGACGTAAACCCAGATCTAGCTACCAGCAAAGCCCTCTTGATCTCTCTAATCTTCCAACACAGGGGAGGTGTGAGCAGACACTTTGAAGTGTCCTGTTCCTGGATCCCTCACCTCCTTCCTCCACCCTAGGCTGGGCTGAGGCCAGAGAGGCAAATTTCTCTCTGTCCCAGTGAAGTGTCGATACCCGGAGTCCTGCTGGAAAAGCCCTTTGTAATCAGAGGCCCTACCTCTCCATCCCACACTAATACCTGTGCGCCCACTTCCCTTTCTCAGACTGCATCCTCTTATCCCTCTCACGTGTTCACACGTGCTCCTTTTTGTTGAGAATCAGAACGCCTTCCTCCCCTTCCCTAGTTGGTAAAGTCCTTATTATGGGTTGAATCATCTCCTCACACCCACGTTGATCTGTTCAAGTCCTAGCCCCCAGCACCTCAGAATGTGACCTTATTTGGGAATAGGGTCATTGCAGATGTAATTAGTTAAGATGAGGCCACATTGGAGTAGTGTGGGCCCTAATCCAATATGATTGTTGTCCTTATAAAAGGGGAAATTTGGACACAGTCACACACAAGGAGAACGCCACGTGAATGAAGACAACGGCAGAGATCAGGGCGATGCTTCTACAAGCCAAGGTAAGAGAAACACTGCCAGCAACCAACAAACTAAAGCTAGGTGACAGGCCTGGAACTGATTCTCTCTCACAGCCCTTAGAAGGAACCAACCCTGCTGACACTTTGATCTTGGATTTCTGGGCCCCAGAACTGACATTTCTGTTGTTTAAGCCACCCAATTTGTGGTACTTTGTATGCAACCCTAGGAAACTCACGCACTCCTATTCATTTTTCAAGACCCAGTTCAAACGTCCCCCTCTCCAAGCCTGTTCTTCACTGTCCCCCCCACCCAAGCTGCAGCGTGTGTTGCGCTGTATCGCAATGACTTTATTTATGTCTCTGTTCTGCAATGGAGGCTGAGATTTCAAGGGCAGAGAACACATCTGCTTTATCTTTGTGTCAGCTCCTGTGCCATGTCTGTGCACAGCTGATTGTAGGCACTCAATAAATGCTTGTTGAAGGAAAGGCTAAGGACCGGCATAGCTCACTGGTCCACACAGCCCGGAGGCCTGCCTAAGCTTCATCCCTGTGGTTGGAAGAAAAAGAGCTAAATGTAAACTGTAGGTCATCCTTGGGGATGTTTATAGAAACGAATGAGCTACACAGATGTGCAGTGTGAACAGGGAGTCAGAGCAGGCTTTCTGGTGTCAGAGCAACACAGCTGGGACTGGGGAGAGGGGAGCGGGGAAGGCTCTCAGAAGCCTACTTTCATGAGAGGCAGAGGAAGCTCCAGGGAGAGGGCTCGGCCCCTGGAAGGAGGCACCAAGCCTTGGCTGTTGCAGGGAAATAGAGATGATGCAACAGCCTGCATCCTGCCTCCTGGGTTGTCCCAGCCCCACCCTGTGGACTCTTGTCTGGGTCTAGGAGGAAGGCTAGGCTGTTGGGAAAGCCAGGAAGCTCTCTTCTCTACAAAACACTGGGCCACAAAGAGCTCTAGACCCCCGTGGCCATATTAAGAAAAGAGCAGGTGAGCAGTGTCACAATGCACTTCGCCACAGACCTCCAGCCCTTTAGCATTTCAGGGTTCAGGGCAGCGAGAATGGGTACAGGTTAGTTCGTGAGGGTGTATGTGCTCCCTTGGGACATTCCTCCCAGTCCTGGGAGTTGAGGCTCTGTGTCACCTGTTGGGGCTAAGAGGGAGCTGAAGGACATTGGAATTTGATTTATTACAGCTAATGGTGGCTCCGGAGACTAGTGAGGCCCGTGGGCAAGTTGGGCTAAACCCAGGTGGTATGCTTTCTCCTCAAGTTTTGTCTGAGTGCTGTGGCATGGGGAAAAAAGAGGAAGAAAAAGCATTCTGTAGCCAAAAATATTTCCGAAAAGAGGAGTGAAATCCCAGCTTAGCCTCTGACGTTATTAATGTGTTAGATTGGGGATCTACACATTACGTGATTTGGTCTAAACTGAATAGGGGGGACTTCCCTGGTGGTCCAGTGGCTAAGACTGGGCTCCCAATGCAGGGGGCCTGGGTTCAATCCCTGGTTAGGCAACTAGATCCCACATGCCACAACTAAAAAAGATCCCGCATGTGGCAACGAAGACCCCATGTGCCGCAATTAAGACCCAGTGCAGCCAAATAAATAAATATTTTTTAAAACAAACAAACAAACAAACTGAAGAGGGACAAGATGATATTCACAACCAGTAAGTCCTGGGCACTGAGACACAGAATGGACACCAACTGGGAAGGTGACAGACAGCGAATATCAGCTCTGAACAGGCATATGAGGTGTGTGCATGCATGCACGAGTGCATGCTGTGCAAAGACACATTATCCATGAGAAGCCAATTCACACTATTACTACTAATCTGGAAGACTGAAATGCAAAGGGCTGAAACACTGGGGATTTAAAGGCCCAAGTAATTGGTGATAATGAAGAAATTCTACCACCAGGTATTGCAAGATGCTTCAATGAGCTAATCCAGTGCATCATGATTCCGGATGCACAATAGAACCATCTGGGGGGTTGCTTCTTTTAATACAAAGTTTGGGCTCCACCGACCAATTAAATCATAATTTGTGAGATAGGACCAAAACATTGCTATTTCTTTAAAGCTCTCCAAGGTGATTCTATTGAGCCAAGGTTAAGAAGGCACTGACTTAATCTTTTCATCAGCAGCAAAATTAAATAATTTTAGTGTTAACAGGGGGGGAAAAGCTGTTTTAAAAGAATAAGAGAGTATTGTATCAGAACAGGGAACATGATTTTGTCACTGAGACTGTGGACTCTGGAGCCAAACCACTAAGGTTCAACTTGTCTTCTGTCACTTATTACCTGTGAACCTACAGTACATCGTTTGGTCTCTCTATGCCTCAGTTTCCTCTTCTGTAAGATGAAAATAATAATAGTACCTATCTCACTGGGTGGTTGTGAATACGAGATGAGTTTATATTGTTAGAATACTTAAAAGAGTACCTGGCACTCTGTAAGCACCATATAAATATTTACTATTAATTTTCTACCCACCTAAGTTTTTCACGGGTCTAGGCTTGTAGTTGAAACTGAAGATGTAGTCTAGTCATCAAAATAGCCTTTCACATAGTGTCCTGCCTTTGGAGGTCGAGTACAGGGGGTACAGAAACTAGAAATACAAATTGGACTATTGGTAAACTGTAGCTTTGATCTTCTATCAGAAGAGAAGAAAAATGTAAAGTATTGAGTGAATTCCATTATAATTACCAACAACTAGAACATTCAAAATAGTAATGAAGAAAATAGTTTTAGTCTAGGGAGGGAAGAATATACAATGGAGAAAAGACAGTCTCTTCAACAAGTGGATCTGGGAAAACCGGATAGCTACATGTAAAAGAATGAGATTAGAACATTTCCTCACACCATATACAAAAATAAACTCAAAATGGATTAAATTCCTAAATGTTAAGACCTGAAACCATAAAACTCATAGAAGACAACATAGGCAGAACACTCTTTGACATAAATCATAGCAATCTTTTTATGGATCTGTCTCCTATGGTAAAAGAAATAAGATCAGAAATAAACAAATATGCAAGAGGGAGGAGATATGAGGATATATGTATATGTATAGCTGATTCACTTTGTTATAAAGCAGAAACTAACACACCATTGTAAAGCAATTATATTCCAACAAAGATGTTAAAAAAAATAAAATAAAATAAACAAATAGGACTAATTAAACTTAAAAGCTTTTGCACAGCAAGGGAAACCATCGACAAGATGAAAAGACAACCTACAGAATGGGAGAAAATATTTGCAAATAATATGATCGACATGGGGTTAATATCCAAAAAATATAAACAGCTCATACAACTCAATATTAAAAAAACAAACAACCCAGTCAAAATACGGGCAAAAGGGAGAACGATATGTGACTATGAAGGCAGAGATAGGAGTGATGTGGCCATAAGCCAAGGAATGCCCTCAGCCACCAGAAACTGGAAGAGGCAAAGAATGGATTCTCTCCTAGTCCCTCAGAAGGGAGTTTTGGTCCTATGTTACTAGTTTTGGACTTCTAGCCTCTAGAACTGTGGAAGAATAAATTTCTGTTGTTTTAAGCAAAAAAACTCAAAATGGGCAAAAGACCTGAAGAGACATTTTTCCAAAGAAGATATACAGATGGCTAACAGGCACATGAAAAGATGCTTAACATTGCTAATTATTAGAGAAATGCAACTAAAAACACGAATGAGATATCACACCTGTCAGAATGGCTATCATCAAAAAGCATAAAAATAACAAATTGTTGGAGAAGATGTGGAGAAAAGGGAATCTTGTATACTGTTGGTAGGAATGTAAATTCATGCAGCCACTATGGAAAACAGTATGGATGTTCCTCAAAAAACTAAAAATAGAACTACCATATGATCCAGCAATGCCACTCCTGGGTACATATCTGGAAAAAAATTAAAACACTAATTTGAAAAGATACATGTACCCTAATGTTCATAACAGGACAACTTACAATAGCCAAGATAAGGAAGCAACCCAAAGGCCCATCAACAGAAGAATAGATAAAGAAGATGTGGTGAGATATATATATATTTATATTTATATAAATGGACTATTACTCATCCATTAAAAAAATGAAATTCTGCCATTTGCAGCAACATGGATGGAGATAGAGAATATTATGCTTAGTGAAATAAGTCAAAGACAAATACTGTATGATATCACTTATATGTAGAATCTAAAAAAATGATACAAATGAATGTATATGTAAAACAGAAACAGACTCACAGATATAGAAAACCAGCTGGTGGTTACCAACGGGGAGAGGGAAGGGGGAGGGGCAAATTAGGGGTATGGAATTAAGAGATACAAACTACTATGTATAAAATAGATAAGAAGGATATATTATATAGCACAGGGAATTATAGCCATTATGTTGTAATAACCTTTAATGGAGTATAATCTGTAAAAATACTGAATCACTATGCTGTACCTGAAACTAATATAATATTTAAAATCAACTATATACTTAAATTTAAAACAAAGAAGATAGTTTTAGGATTAAAATAGAAATCTTTATTTGACAATACTTGAGGTGGAGCAAACAAAATGGGATGGAATATATCAAGAGGCATCTTACAGGACTGTGTTTCTAGAGGCTAAAGGAAGTTATCTTGGGCCCTGGTTATAACATAGCCTGAGGGGCAAGTCTGTCTGTGCCCAGTAAATGTGTGTTCCAAGAAAAAGAAACAGAGAGAAACTTTTAAGTGAGACATATTGTTTCTGAATTGCTGGAGCCCTCATAACTCCTCCCAAAGTGAAAAGGTGGTTTTTTTCATGACCCATTTGACAACTTTATATGCACATTTTAAACTTATTTTGTTATGAGGAGGTTTTATTTATTCACTCACCCAGGTTCAAATTAGACTTCTGGATATCTAACTCATTGGATGCAGAATTTCTCTCATGGTGGTGGGGAATGGGGATGTTCCGTGGGGAAACTGATTCCCTCACCTCTAGGCTTGGCAGAGAACTGGGGAAACTGATTCCCTCACCTCTAGGCTTCATTCCAGAACCAGGCAGTGGACCAGGGTGGCTTCCTTCACTCTAGCTTTGGAAATGCTTTATAGTGGGGGCTGCCTTCTGTCTCTTTGCTAAGTTTCCATACTGGGCCAAAGACATCCCCACATTCTTCCAGAAGATGTGGTACATATATACAATGGAATACTACTCAGTCATTAAAAAAAGAACGAAATAATGCCATTTGCAGCAACATGGATGGACCTAGAGATTATCATACTAAGTGAAGTAAGTCAGAAAGAGATAGACAAATACCATATGATATCACTTATATGTGGAATCTAAAATATGGCACAAATGAACTTATCTACAAAACAGAAACAGACTCATAGACATAGAGAACAGACTTGTGGTTGCCAAGCAGGGGAGAGGGAGAGGGATGGACTGAGTTTGGGGATAGCAGATGCAAACTATTATATTTAGAATGGATAAACGACAAGGTCCTAATGTATAACACAGGGAACTATATCCAATCTCCTGGGATAAACCATAATGGAAAAAATATTTAAAAAGACTTATATATGTGTATAACTGAGTCACTTTGCTGTACAGCAGAAATTAGCACAACATTGTAAATCAACGATACTTCAATAAAAAAATAAATAATAAAAAACAAAGACATCCCCACATTCTTCCAGAAGGGAATAACTTCCCCATAGGTGGCATCCGCCTGGATCTCCACCAGGCCACCAAGTCTATTGATTCTTGTAGTCCATGCTTTCCTTCAAGGTTCATTTTCCTGATTTTTGAAATATATCCTTTAGTAACCTTTTTCAGCAAAGATCTAGAGAGGTCTATTCTCCAAACCTTTGAAAACATCTGTCATAAAAAATAGTTCAGTTGGATGTAGGCTTCTAGATTAAAGTTCTGGGTAAAGATGGTGGATTGAACATATTCATCCAAATTTTGCTTCTCCAGAAACCACACAAAAACCACAATGAGTAGATAGATATTATTTAGAAATGTATGAACATTTAAGAATATGGAAAATGGGAGAGGAGACAACAACAAGGTTTTAGAAGCTAGAAAGAAGATGGAAAAATAAAAACTGACTAAGCAGATCAAAGGAAGTCAGATTTGAAGCTGGCTTGGTTAATTCTGCAACACCATCAACAGTCCAGGAGATGGTGACACCAGGTAACATTAGAAATGGGCATGAAGAGGGTGGCTTAAAATAAGGAGGGTTAGAAAGCCATTTGGGAAGCACTACCTTCCTCGATCCCCTCCATACCCCATGCTATGGATGACTTGTCCTCCCCACCTGTATTAGTCAGTTCTCCAGAGAAACAGAACCAAAAGTATATATACATATACAGAAAGAGATTTATTATGAGGGATTGGCTCATGCAATTATGGAAGCTGAGAAGTCCCATGATCTGCTGTCTGCAAGCTGGAGGCCCGAGAGAGCCAGTGGTAGAGTTCCAGTCCAAACCTAAACCTGAGAACGAGGGGAGCCAAAGGATCCACCTGGTCCAAGTCCAAAGGCCTAAGAACCAGGATACGGATGTCCAAGAGCAGGAGAAGATGGATGTCCCAGCTCAAGCAAAGAGTAAATTCACCCTTTCTCTACATTTTCTTTTCATTCAGGCCCTCAGCAGATTGGATGATGCCCACCTGCATTGGTGAGGGTGATCTTTTTTACTCAGTCCACCAATTCAAATGCTAACCTCTTTCAGGGACACCCTTACAGACACATCTAGAAGTAATGTTTTACCAGCTATCTGAACATCTCTTAGTCCAGTCAAGTTACATCATGAAATTAACCATCACACCACCCTAGCAAAAGTATGGATGTTCCCTGTGAAAAGGGAAAAACAGAAGTATATTGGACTTGGATGACACAGACCCGGTTAAGAGCAAGAGTACCATACTGAAACCAGGGTGAGTAGATGAATACGCAGACACTGAAAGCTGAGTGGGACCCCACCTCCAAACCCTGTTCACCCACCTACCTTCCAGAAATGGTTATGACCAAACGTTTTCTCTCCAGGTGGAAGAATTAGAAGAAGAGTTACCTCTGGGATATCTGACCCAGAGGAAGAACTTAAGATACTGATATTGAGGTTTCCCCCAACAAATAGTCCAGCCATATCACCCTCCAATGAAACCCACTCAGACCTTCCAATCAGCTTTTTTACTCACCCACAATTAAACATAAGCAGACACCTAAATATTACCAGACAGCTGCAGAATGCCTCTAATAAATAAGAAAAAGATCAAACAAACAAACCACAAAGAGAGAAAAACAACTTGGAGGAAAATTAAACTATGAAGGGAAAAGAAAACTTCAAAATAAAACTATTATTAATATCTTCAAAGAGATAAGCAATGATACTAAATCCTAGAAACAGGGTCAGAATGCTATTTAAAAAGGAACATTCAGAGAACATAAAAGAGCCCTTAGAAATTAATAACATGATAGCAGAACTAAAACACTCAATAGAAAGTTTGGAAATTCAGGTGAGTCAATCTCCCCAAAAGCAGAGCATAAACCAAAGAAAGGGAAATATGAGAAATATATAAAATATTATATTATGTTACATAAATTTATATTTGCGTGTATTTTATATAGAAAGTATAAACCCTTACATTATATTATAAAACATTGTATAAAACAATCTAGGAAGGCCAATATCTGAATAATGAGAGTTTCAGAAAGAGAAAACAGAGAAAAGGAATGAGAAAAAAATGAAAGAAATAATTTGAGGAAAACTATCCAGGGACTGGATGTAATAGACTGCTGAGTGGGACATGAGCTATTGTCCAGAGACCACAAGAACAAATATCCAGGGAATGGATGTAACAGAATGTTGGTGGGACATGACCTAGTGCTCAGAGATAAAAGAGGTATGAAATGCCCCAGATTTGAAAGAGAAATGAAACCAAGTGGCACTTCTTCCAGGGATTATTAAGAAGTGGTTAAATGGGCTCTGGAACTCTCAGCCTCTGCCCCACATGCCCTTCCAACTCTAGTTTATATAAGAGAAGATCAGGGCGAGAAAGGAGAATCCTGAGAGTGGGGTGTTGCTGGTGAAGGATGAGAGTACTGTGGCTTTTCCCTCCTCTCCCCTTGGGAGAGGAAAGGGAAGCTGCTTTTTTCCAAATCCCCACAATGTGAAAAGGGCTCCAAATATGAAACTCTCAGATCTAAAGTGTCTTTTTGACATCTTATTCCTTAGCTTGGCTTCTGTTTATACAGTGTGCTTGCTGATCTGTGCCCTGTACCTATATAAATAAATGGAAAAAGATGGCAGGGCAGAGAGGATGCAAGTGTGTAGCAGTCTGTACTCTCACTATTTGGTGGGGGCAAAGCTGTGTCAGTTTCCTGTGGGTTCACAAGTAGCCAGGCTTGAGCTGCCTTGCTAGCACCCCAACCAAGAGGGTGAGCCATCAAGCAAGGACTCCAGTAGCTGGAGTCTGTGGGGTGTTCTATCATGGACTATGTTGGCGTTGGGGGTGGGGTGGTAAAGTCAAATCTGAGTGGACCGCTCAGGTGGGTTCGGGGGATGTGAGGAGTTCGGGGGTTCGGGGGATGTGAGGAGCTGGAAGCGAGACTCGCATATACAAACAGGGCTCTCAAATGGAGGCATCTTCAGTAACTAGCATGTTAGACAACCTGAATTCACAGAGGCATAAATATAAACTGGTTGGATTTTTTTTCCATTTACTGCCTTCAACCATGCTTTACTGAATCTCCCTTGGCTATTCTTTTTTTTTTTTTTTTTAACATCTTTATTGGGGTATAATTGCTTTACAATGGTGTGTTAGTTTCTGCTTTATAACAAAGTGAATCAGTCATACATAAACATATGTTCCCATATGTCTTCCCTGTTGCGTCTCCCTCCCTCCCACCCTCCCTATCCCACCCCTCCAGGCTGTCACAAAGCACCGAGCCAATATCCCTGTGCCATGCGGCTGCTTCCCACTAGCTATCTACCTTACTGCCTTTGTTAGTGTGTATATGCCCATGACTCTCTCTCGCCCTGTCACAGCTCACCCTTCCCCCTCCCCATAACCTCAAGTCCTAGGGGTAAAGCAGGAATAAAGACGCAGACCCCTTGGCTATTCTTTAATGACATCTTGTGCAGATTCCACAGCTCTCTGGTCACTTGCATATATAGAAAAGTCCACCACCAGAGGACAAGCATTTAGATCCAGGCCACAGAGAGGGTAATGCTCTCTGAGAGGGAACCACAAAGGCATCAGTTAGGTGAACATTCTTTTTTATCTTTATCCATCCTCCCTGCTCCTGTAATGCAAGAACTTAGACTACAGGAAAAAGACAGAAGGAAGCGTGAACATGTAGACAATGCCCTTTCCCCACTCAAAGGCCCCCAGGCAGAAGCATAGCTGGTAGTATGGGGCAGGGTGAAGACAAGTAATCAATTGGATATGCAACTAAATTAGATTGTAGTGGACTTTTTTGGCTGGAGAAATAGGCTTGAGGCTGGGTTTCCAGGAACAATGCCCAAAATCATGCCACAGAAATAGCTTGATGAGGAAATTCCACTGTCACCCTAGACTTCAGGAACTTGACAGCATTGGACCTGTTGCCACTGTGAATGCCCCCCCAAAGCCAGGCTCCATTGCCACCACTCAAGCCAACAAATGGAAGCACTGAACTGAGCTTATATTTTTTATTAGTCATTTAGAAATTAAAATCTTGCACAGGTGCCTCTGATTAATGGATCATGCAAGGTCCATTTAGCTGTGAAAGAAGCTGGGGATTTGAACTCTGAGATCTACATTGGAGCAGTAGAATTTATGGACATTCTCCACAGTTAGAAAAGCTATTCAGAAGATGGGTCACTGCAAATGTGACACATGTCCACCATAGCTAATATTGTTTAAAATCAAATGGATTATCCACTTCATACTCATTAGGATGGCTGTTACCAAAAAAACAAAATAACGAATGTTGGAGAGGATGTGGAGAAACTGGAACCATTGTGCATTTGCTGCCAGGAATATAAAATGGTGCAGCTGCTGTGGAAAACAGTATGGTAGTTCCTCAAATTTTAAACATAGAATTACCACGTGATCTAGCAATTCTACTTCTAGATATATATACTCAAAAGAATTGGGCTTCCCTGGTGGCGCAGTGGTTGGGAGTCTGCCTGCCAATGCAGGGGACACGGGTTCGAACTCTGGTCTGGGAAGATCCCACATGCTGCGGAGCAACCAGGCCCGTGAGCCACAACTACTGAGCCTGCGCGTCTGGGGCCTGTGCTCCGCAACAAGAGACGCCGCGATAGTGAGAGGTTCGCGCACCACAATGAAGAGTGGTCCCCGCTCGCCGCAACTAGAGAAGGCCCTCGCACAGAAACGAAGACCCAACACAGCCAAAAATAATAAATTAATTAATTAATTAAAAAAAAAAGAATTGAAAGTAGGTAGTCAAATAGATATTTGTACATCAGTGTTCAAAGAAGCATTATCATGATAGCCAAGAGGTACAAAGAAGCAGCCCAAATGTCCATCAATAGATGAATGAATAAATTAAACATGGTATGTGTGTGTGTGTGTGTGTGTGTGTGTGTGTGTGTAATGGAATATTATTCAGCCTCAAAAACAAATGAAATTCTGGTACATGTTACAACGTGGATGAACCTTAAAAACGTTAAGCTAAGTGAAATAAACCAGACGTAAAAGGACAAATAATACACGATTCCACTTACATGAGGTACCTAGAACAGTCAAATTCATAGAAACAAAAACAGAATAGCGGTTAACAGGGACAGTCCTTGAGCAATGAAAGAAGATTTAAAAGGCCTTGAATCAAGAATAGGAGAATGTGATTTATTGATAAGAAAAATATCAGAAGCTGGTTTTTTTTTTTAAGATTTTTTTTTTTTGTGGACTATTTTTAAAGACTTTATTGAATTTGTTACAATATTGCTTCTGTTTTGTGTTTTGGTTTTTTGGCTGTGAGGCATGTGGGATCTTAGCTCCCCAACCAGGGATTGAACCCGCACCCCCTGCATTGGAAGACGAAGTCTTAAACACTGGCCCGCCAGGGAAGTCCCAAAAGCTGCTTTTCTTTTCTAAAAGGTCTTCAGACTCATTCTCTCCAGCTTTAAATAAAAACCAATTATTAATATATGTATAAATCAGAGAGAGAGAGTAACCAAATAATAATTAGCCCAGGAACTTTGGAGCCAAATATTCCCTGATCTCCAGTTGACCTTGAGTGAATCACTTAAACTCTCTGCTCTTCAGCTTCCCTGACTCCACAATGAAAAACACAGCTTCCCCACAGAGGTGTTAGGAAATTCCCTGAATTCACTGTTGTCAAGCAAATCCATGGCCTGCAGAAACCCAGGGGAGATATTCTGTTTCTTTCAAATTTATAGAAAATCTAAAAACAGTATATTGAGCTAGAATCATCAAGTGTTCATTTTGGGCACATAATGCTCCAAACAAGAAAATAGACGCTTTATATACAACTGTTAGTTTTCTTTTTTATGACTCTCAGAAGTCAACACACATTGGTTGCCAGTTGCAATGCAATTCCACCTTCTGTCTCTTTGCCTTTTGTCGTCCTGGTGACTTACTGTATCAAAACCGAGAAGAAAAAGTAGTTGAGCAAAGGGGCAAAAGTGCCAATCTTCTCCTTTCTTGCCAGCTCTCTTGTTTTGTTTTGTTTTGTTTTTTTCCCCTAATCTCACTCATCCTAGCGCAGTAATGGTGAAACCCTGAATCCAAGCGTGTGTTCCCAAGAACCTCTCAAGTGCGTGATTTACAAAGACTGCTTTGGAGTTGAAGCAAGCTACCTTGATCCTTTAAATACAAGTGACATTGTTACCTTAAGAGGAAAATAAGAAATCTATCAGAAGGATTTTTAGGCTTAAATTCTTTTTCAAGGATCCTAAGTTAATTAAAGAGGACAATATACAAAAGAAGATGACCTTTTTCATATAAGCTATAAACATGCCATCATTAACGAATTGCATTACAGGCAAGAGAAGACAAAGAGCAGTTCTGGTTAAGTTCAGCAGTTACTTAAGTTGATGGAATGGCAGACAGTGTAGTTAATGTTTTGAGTAGTTAGGATATCTTTACAAAGCCGTTCGTTAAAAATAGACGTAAGCATTAAAAATAAATGAATATACTGTAAAGCAATAGACTTTTGCTTAGACTTTGGGATCATATTAATGATTTATCTTTTTGTGTCAGCTAAAGATAATTTAAAAATATTAGTCAGAAAGAAAGAATTGTAGGCTGACTACATCTGACTTAACAACATCCTTTCTTGTAGTTAGGTGGCTTTTTACTATATTACCTTGGTGAAGGGAAATTTGTTTTACATTAATAGCAAACGAAAACAAATTTGGCCTTTGTGGCGGGGGAAGAATGCTATATTTCTTCAGCAAAATTACATTATAATGTGCTGACAAATTCAAAACAACTGTTGTGAGTAATGAATGCATAGGGAAACTCCAGACTGAAGGGATTGGAACAGTAATGACAGAAAGGAAATACCCTGATTTTTTTTTCCCTAAAAACTGAGCTGAAGCTCCAAGTGCTTTTCACTCAGTGGTTCCAAATATCTTTCAACAGTGTCACTACAAAAATGAAATGAGGGAAAAGAAAGAGATATCTGAACGCCCGATCTGTTCCCATTAGAAATACATGGTTAATTTTCATGATTAACAAGTCTTCTTTCATTAAGCGCCACTGCCTCCTGCCCAGCCTGGTGGTAGGGAGATATGAATTCCATGTCAGGAGCTCCACTGGTAATGTTACTGTACTCTAGTTTCAAGAGCATAAGGTTTGGTGTCAGATGCCTGGGTTTGAATCTCAGCTCCACCACTTAGCAACTCTGTGACTTAAAAGCTGCTTAAGTTCCTTAACCTCTCTGAACCTCATTTTCTACTGTAAAGGAGAGATAGTAACAGTCACTGTTCTAAGATGAAATGAGATGATGCACGTGAAGCACTCAGCACAGGCCTGACACATAATAAGCGGTTAATAAATGTTAACTATCTTCTTGTTTTTTGCTACAAACTTGGATAATTTAACAACTCCCAAATGCACAACTCAACTTATTATTCAAAAATTATTTAGGCGGGGAATACCTGCCTAAATTAGTAGAATTCAGTGATTTCTTTCAGGGGCCAAGGTTACTTTCTGGTATGAATTAGAAGTACAGGGAACTATATAATTGCAGAACAAGAAGGAGAAGAAACCGTGATGTGGTCCTTAACATTGGCAAGGAAGTCTCAAGGAAGGAGAGAGCATGGTAGAGTCCATAGTACATTGATCTTGGAATCAGAAAGAACCTGGATTCAGTTCTTAGCTTGGTCACTATAGTGGGTTGAATGCTGGCCTTCAAAAGATATGTCTAGTTCCTAACCTTTGGTACCTGTGAATGTGATCCTTATTTGGAAATAGGGTCTTAATAGATGTAATTAAGTTAAAAATCTTGAGATGAGATCATCTCAGATTTAGGGACTTTAGACACTTGTCCAATGACAAGTGTCCTTATAAGAGACAGAAAAGAAGACAGACACACACAGAGGGGAAGTCCACATGAAGATGTAGGCAGAGTTGGAGTGATGTATCAATAAGCCAAGGGATTCCAAGAACTGTGGGCAGCCACCAGAAGCTCGGTGAGAGGCACGGAATGGATTCTCCCTCAGCTCCTTTAGAAGGAATCAACCCTGCTGACACCTTAGTTTTAGACTTCTGGTCTCCAGAACTGTGTAAATATATATTTCTGTTGTTTTAAGCCACCCATTTTATGGTAATTTGTTATGGCAGCCCTAAGAAAGTAATACAATCAGTAAGTTGGAAAGTTAGTGGACCTCTCTGAGGACTAATGAGATCAAGAATACAAAGACACCGGCACATGAGAGGCATTCGATAAACGTTCGCTGAAAACATTCTTTCTCTTCATCTTCACAACAACCCAGCAAGTTAAGTATTATCCTCACTTTCCTATGAATAAATGGATTCCCTGAAAAGTTGACCAACCAGCCCACAGCCAGGTGAGTGAATGGCAGGTTTTTTGGCTCCAGTACTAGTATCTTCTCAACCATACCAATTTGTCCTCTCTCTTGCTTATAGAGTTTTACCAAAATTCTGTTTGTTACTTACTACATTGTCACTGTACCCGACTAAACTGCCATGAATCCCATGAATCCAAAAAATAAAATATTAGCTGAGGAGGGAGAGGAAGAGACAGTAAAAGTGGTGTGTATGGAGGAAGTCAAGGAAAAGCACACAAAATCCAAAGGCAGATCATTCATCTCAAATCAGGATGTTAGAGAACGGTTCACAGAAATAATGAAAGTTTTGTAGTAAGCCCTAAGGGATAGAGAGGAAACCTTTCTTAAATTAATAATTTTACTGATAAAGAGTGGTTATCATCTAATTATAATATCTCAAATCCATTACTGCCCACCTGGGAATTGAAGGGTGGGTTTGACAGAGTCTAAGAATCACAAAGGGGGGCTTCCCTGGTGGTCCAGTGGTTGAGACTCCTAGCTTCCACTGCAGGGAACCCAGCTTCAATCCCTGGTCAGGGAACTGAGATCCCACATGCTGTGCAGTGCAGCTGAAAAAAAAAAAAGGTAAAAGAATCACAAAGGTAATAAATCTTCATCACTTACTCATTTATAGAAGTCAGGAAAAGAGCACTTTTTGAATGATTAAAAGGTCTTTAGGTTTATCAGAAATGTGGATTATCTCACTTTTCACTCATCTCAAACATTTTGTTAAAATGATCTTTTAACTTTTTTCAGGAATTGAGAAAAATACAAGTTTTTTTTTAAAAATAATTTTTTTTATTTTTGGCTGTGTTGGGTCTTCATTGCTGAGAGTGGGCTTTCTCTAGTTGCAGCGAGCAGGTTTCTCATTGCTGTGGCTTCTCTTGTTGCGGAGCACGGGCTCTAGGCACGCGGGCTCAGTAGTTGTGGCTCGCGGGCTCTAAAGCGCAGGCTCAGTAGTTGTGGCACACGGGCTTAGCTGCTCTGCGGTATGTGGGATCTTCCCAGGCTCCAACCCGTGTCCCCCGCACTGACAGGTGGATTCTTAACCACTGCGCCACCAGGGAAGCCCTTGGCTCTTAAACATAGGAAAAGAAGTGCTCAAACTCACTCATTAAAAGAATGCACATTAAGGGCTTCCCTGGTGTGCAGTGGTTGAGAGTCCGCCTGCCGATGCAGGGGACGCGGGTTCGTGTCCCGGTCCGGGAAGATCCCACATGCAGCGGAGCGGCTGGGCCCGTGAGCCATGGCCGCTGAGCCTGTGCGTCCGGAGCCTGTACTCCGCAACGGGAAAGGCCACAACAGTGAGAGGCCCGCGTACCGCAAAAAAAAAAAAAAAAAAAAAAAAAGAATGCACATTAAAACCACATTGAATTAAAAGTAATTTTTTACGTACCAAAACTCAAAACATTTGAGAAAATTTTGCTTTGTAAGGGTGTAAGGCAGTGGACCCTCTCATGCATAGTGGAAGTAAAAATGTTTGCATCCTATATGAAGGGCAATGTGGAAATATTTATCAAAATTTTAAATATTCATATCATTTTAACCCTGTAGTTCTATATATAGGAATTTATAAATCAAATAGGCTTATATATATCCAAAATGATGTATGTATGTCCAAAGTTATTCATATTATTGTTTTTTGTAATATTAAAAGATTAGAAATGACCTGAATATGCATTAACAAGGGAATGGTTAAATCATCATGGTATATCTATATAATGCAACACTGTAGGAGTATTTTCAAAATTAAGATTCTTTTTATGGACTGATTTGAATAATCTCCATGAAATATTGTTAAGAAAAAAACAAGGTACAGTACACCGCATACATCATGCTAAGTGGGAAGAATATGTATGCTTATCTTGTCTATAGAGCAGCTCTTAAATGCGTCGCAAGAAACTGGTGACAGTGTCTCCTGATGCGGCAGCAGCACGAGGCTGCGTGCAGAGGATGGAGTGGCAGGTGAAGGTGCAGGAGCTGGGCCCCGCCGGGCGCAAGTCCCGGTGTGTGAACGAGGTGCCGTCCTTCTATGTGCCCATGGTCGACGTCAACGATGACTTCGTGCTCCTTCCGGCCTGACGCGGTGAGACAGCTGCCCGGGACACAGGCGAGCCCCCTACGTCTGCCGCCGAGTCCGGGAGGTGGAAGGAGACCACGTCCCCGGTGGGGACACCCAGGGAGAACCCCGCGCTGGGCCCCTGGCACGCGCCTCTTTCACACCCGCCGCCGCGGGAGGACGCGGAGCCGGGGTCGCGTGCACGGACACGGCAGCCTCAGGCTCTTTTCCGGCGGCTGCACAGGCATCTCAGGAGCTGCAGGACGAAGAGCGTTTTTAAAATTCCTTGTTCCATTTCTGATCGACTAAAGAGAATAAAATTAAGGCGTCCACCCCTCACCAACAGCGGCCTCCGGGTCGGAGGGTGGGGAGAGTTTCGGACCGGCTGCCGTCCTGTCGCCACGAACCTGCCTGCGGACGGTGCCGGCCTCGCACCTGGGCTGGGACGCCGGGCCGGGTGAGGGTCTGGCTGCGCCGCCCGCCCGCCTCACAGGGACACAGAGGCAGGACTTTCGGCTGTGTTCTTAATGGAGTCAAATCCACGTGGTTTCTATATTTTTTCCTTTAATCTTGGGCATTTTGTTACTCTTTCTGAGAACATAACTTGAAACACTACAGAGCCAATAATCATATAAAAAGTGTACCGGTAAACGCTGTACAGTTTTATACACGTTCACAATGTACTTTTGCTGCCTTCTAGATAATTTATTTTGCAACATGTTACTGCACAGTTGTAAATAACTTATGTACTGTAACATCACTTCAGTTATGTGTAAAGAAATGAATTAGTTAATTAAATGCTCTTTGTGAAAAAAAAAAAACGAAAGAAACTGGTGACATTGGTTGCATTGGTAAAAGTAAACTGAGTGGCTGGGGAAAAAAAAGCATGAGAGGGTACATGATGGTTTTGAAGCAGAGCTGCAAATCCTTTGACCCTCCTCCCATCAGGAGGTGGAGTACAGGACCCTTCCCTTGGAGTTTGGGGGGCCTTTGCAACTGCCCTGATGAACAGAATGCAGTAGAAGTGGTGGTGCCCAAGGCAGCGTTTGAAAAGTCTCGGCAGCGTCTGCAGGTTCCCCATGGGACAGTCACTCCAGGAGAGAGAGAATAGAAATGCCCTAGAAGCCCCAGCTGCTCGAGTCTTCCCAGCTCCAGCACCAGACGTGCAAGTGAAAAAACCTTTGAGATGACCCCAACTCTAGCCACTTTCTGACAGTAACTGCATAAGAGACCCTGAAGGAGAACTGACCCATTGACCCCCAGCTTCATTAGCAACTAATGACATCATTACTGTTTTAAGCCACTATTTTGGAGTGGTTTGCTAGGCAGTAAGAGATAACTAGAACAGAGCCCTTCACTGTTTACCCTTTATACATTTTGAATTTTGAATCACATGAATGTATTTCCTATTAAAAAAGTAAATAAAGCTAAAATTATCCTCCAAATTCCCTGGCTTAATCTTTTATCTATCTTTAACCCTTAAAATGGTTTCAGTAACAGAATTGTCTAAGGTTTCCTTGGCCTGATTATCCTCAAGGACTTACTGATAAGTAGGAATCTGCCTGGTGTGAATTGAGAAATGCTGGAATACCCCTGCCCCAGCTCCAAACAAACAAACAAAAATCTTTGCTTCCTCAACAATGGAAATTACTTTCTTAGCCAATAACATATGCAAATATGATCAATATTCTTAACATTAAATAAATGCATTCCATCAACTACTTTCTAATTGTGAAGTGAGAAGTGTGCCTTCACAATAGAGGGTACCATCATAACCGAGCATTGTGAATAGAGGGCTAATGTGACATGATATGCCCCAGGATGCAATGCAACATGAAGTAAACAGCATCACCTATGAACAATTTGCTCCAA
Organism: Orcinus orca; assembly: GCF_937001465.1. Classification (NCBI taxonomy): domain Eukaryota; kingdom Metazoa; phylum Chordata; class Mammalia; order Artiodactyla; family Delphinidae; genus Orcinus; species Orcinus orca. The sequence goes on along the minus strand of NC_064564.1, from coordinate 71,605,105 downwards.
AAACATTGAACCAGAAACTACTCAGGCTTTTAGATCTAACTTCAAGTTTACAGGAAGTGCAAGTGATAGAGAAACAAATTAAACACCACCATGAGAAAACAATCAGAAAAATTCAGAATATGGAACACTCTACAAGATAATTGGCCTGGTCTCTTCAAAACAGCATTGGTGAAGAGGTGGGGAAACAGGCATTTTCATGCATTATTGTTGTAACTCTAGATGTATCTCCAAGACCATGCACATTCCTGACTTAGAAAAATCCCTTTATTCACCCTGAATGCCAACACACATTCACAAATAAAATTTGAGTTCATCAGAATATACAACAAGAGGAATAATCATCTAAGAACTGACAAAGAAGAGTATCATTTAGGACAAAACATTAAGGATTTGATTAAATTAAATTTATTGTGAGTATACTTTGTAATATCACTTGAGGTACCAGGTATTAATGCCTAGATTATAACCAAATTACAGTGAATATTATGAAGTAAAGGGAGAGTTTAATCAATATCTTCATGCCTCTCTCAAACTAGAGTCTTTGTTTTTTAAACGTATTAATCCTTTGGGTTCATGTAGAATTCCTATAACAGTGCTGAATTGTTTTATGTACTTAAAGTAGCCTGAGACTGAGTTAGAATTGCTATGCTAAGAGAGCTAGTAGTTGCACTCAAATAAGTTAATTATATCCAAAAAAGCCCTTCATCTATCTACCGCCCACTGCTGTTCTGAGATTTACTATGCCATCAAAAGTGGGACTCAAGTAACCTAATGAAATTCACTATTTATGCCTATAATCACAGCAGTGATATTTCAAGGCCATCTCATTAGCAGAAATATTTGTAGTCAACCCATTCGGGATGCCCTTGGAAAAGAAATATGTGAAGCATATCAAAAGGGCATTGTTCCCTTTCAGAACAGGGATTTATTTATCAAAATCTTAGAGTAAATACCAAGATTAGATTAGTGCAACTGTTTCATTCTTTCCCCCAGACAACAATAGAAGATGTCAGGCCAGCTAAAAAAGTGCTGAGTTTAGAGTAATGCGAAGTTGTAAATAGTACTTTGCATTGAGAGAGAGTACACATTTAGGAGAAATTAGAAGCAGATATTATTGTCTCTATTTTTCTATCTGGTAGCTTCCAATCAGTTAATATAGTACCATCCACAAACCTGTTTACCTATATTACCAAATTTTAATTTAAGAAATGAGGATCTATAAAGTGTTTGCCATAAGTCAGAGAGGGCTCTCCACTCCTGGGATAATGAAAGGGAATTCAGATTCAAACGTCTCAATAAACACTGTATCTTACTCTTTTCCTGTGACACAACCCGCTGACATGTGCAGTGCCTCCCAAACCCACAACTGGTTTACCTACTCAAAACACTTAAGACTTGGTCTTCATACTAGTGTACTAGTTGAGAGAATGGGCTTAAATTCTCTTCTACCATTTACTTCAATTAAACAAGCAAATCACTCTTTAGGCCATGGTTTCTTCATTTGTAAAATGGAAGTAATAATAGTAACTACCTCACAGAGCTGTGAGAAGGACAAAATGAGGAAAACCATGTAAAGCACTTAGAACTCTGATGAGCACATAATATCTACTCCTCTTACACTCAGCATTTACTATAGAAGGCGCCATGCTAGGCACTGGTATCCAGTGATGAATAAGACAGTTTCCTCTCAGTGATCTCACAATCTAGCTGAGGAGCAGACATGGAAGTAAATCATTATAATATTATAATTGAGACATAGAGGACATAGACAGCCCTCCCTAATTCACTGTAGATTATGCCAGGGCCCCTGAAATGTCTCAGAACTTCACAGGATACAGACACTTCAGCAGGCCCTTGAAAGATGAATAAACCTTTCCCTTGAGTTGAATGTTCTGAAATTATACACATTCAGTAATTTAGTATTATTTTCAGTTACACCACACTGCATAATGCTGCTACATGGAAGAGCCAGGAACATGCTTGCATTGCTCTCTAAAACCCTCTTTCTGGATAAAGAAGTTGTGGTACATATATACAATGGAATATTACTCAGTCAAAAAAAAGAATGAAATAATGCCATTTGCAGCAGCATGGATGGACCTAGAGATTATCATACTAAGCGAAGTAAGTCAGAAAGAGAAAGACAAATACCATATGATATCATTTATATGTGGAATTTAAAATACGGCACAAATGAACCTAACTACAAAACAGAAATAGACTCACAGACATAGAGAACAGACTTGCAGTTGCCAAGGTCGGGGGAGGCAGAGGGAAGGATTGGGAGTTTGGGATCAGCAGATATAAACTATTATATATAGAATGGATAAACAACAAGGTCCTACTGTATAGTACAGGGAACTATAGTCAATATCCTGTGATAAACCATAATAGAAAAAAATATGAAAAAGAATATATATATGTATAACTGAATCACTTTACTGTACAGTAGAAATTAACAAAGCATTGTAAATCAACTATAGTTCAATAAAAATTTTTTTAAAATACCCTCATTCTTATGTCCATGCATAGGAGATTACACATTATAGCTTTGTTCCGTTTACACACCCATGAAAACTGCCATAGTGTTTTCCTAGGCCCAGGTCAGCTGAAAACTGTCCCAAAGGTTTTTAGTTGTCCAGCAATTCAGGTCAAACTAGAGCTTTGAGAATTATTGCAATGGCTTTTCTTGGGGAAGGGTCACAAAGAATTCCCTCTTGGCTTGAGAAAAAGTTTAGATTTATATTATCAAACTGTATCAGTTAAAACTGAGGGAGTTTTCCTCTTTGCTTTGGTTACTGGGAAACTTGGAGACAAACTGGCTATCTGACAACTTCAACTATACGGGGCCAAGTGCTACTCTTTCCTCTTGTTTTGAATTCTTACCAATATCTGACATCTTTGCAATTTATTTAATTTGTATGGCATGTATTTTTGAGACAAATTCAAATCCTCTCTCAATGAGAAGGAAAATAATACGTTTTTAGAACTCTCAAATTATAACTAAGTAATAAAGTGGTACCCTTAAAGAGTTAACACCCTGCCCAAGGGCTTTATTAACCCCTGGGAAATTTACTCATTGACAACAGATCAAGCATAAAGTTCCAAACCATCAAACACTAGGCGGATATTTTTCAGGGAAAAAAAAGAGCACCTTAGTAAAACTTTTTCTGGCAAAAGAAAGCATTCAGATGTATTTGCTAGAGCAAACAGGCCACCTAGCACTAAACTAGCTAAGGACACATTTGAAGGACAGTGGCTGTTAGAGGGCAATGGAAATTCTGAAATCAGCGAGTTGGAACAGCCCCACTGGCCAGACCAACTGGATAGCCACCAGGACCACTTCTAACAGAGACTTGCAGGAGACAAACTGACAGTGGAAAGAACTGAAAAATTAGGAGACACACACACACACACACACACACACACACACACACACAATCAAAACAAACCCAACAACCTGATAGTGTCTAAAAAGAAGGCTATTAAAAAATTTTTTTAATGGACAACTCACTCTAGAGTTACCACTGGGATCAACACGAAATTTGAAATGATCCCTATGATTAGAGAATGATATTTGTATCAAACGGCCCACCAAAATGAGAAGGATATAAAGTGACAGCATTATGTAGACCTATATAGACACAAGGACACATACCATTCATGTAGCTACCTGGACAAACATCACACACTTATAGCTCGACTTTGTGCTAGTATGTTACATATATTAACTCTTTTAACTCTCCTAAGAGGTAGGTTTTAGGTCTTATACCTCTGTTGTCAGGAGCTGTAGAAATGAACAAACTTTGCTCGGCACACACGCAGTGTATCAGTGTTTGAGCTGGACTTCCATCCCAGGTCTGGGTAACTCCTCTGTAAATCATGCAATTTCCATTCCACCATGTGAACCAGGGAGGAGTGGGTAGAAGGAAGACTTGGAGATTCCTTGGAGGACACTGAGGAAAAAGTTATTTGAAAGAGCATGCATGCTTCTTTGCTCACATGAAAGAGATTAATGCTACACTGTCTTTCCCTATTACTAAAACTTACATAAGACCTTTATGAAAACTTTACATGTTCCAGTTTTGCCACTAGCCTGAAAAGACCTCTTTGGCTGCTTATTTAGAAAAGGCATATTTCATCAGAGATGATTCCAGTGTCTGTGCTCTGAGAGATCCTGCTCTTAACTTTCATGAGTCACAGGCTGTGCCTACATGATGCCACATGAGGAGGAAAAGTTAACAATTCACTCAGGAACAGGAATTTAGTTACATGATCCAACCTTTTGGGTTTTGGGAAACATCTGGAGGTCTGACATTGAGAGACACAGTCTGAGCCTCAATTGTTATTTTGCTTGGTACATACCCCTGTATGAATCATAAGAGAGCTAAAAACCATATACAAAAATAAACTCAAAATGGGTTAAAGACCTAAATGTAAGACTGGAAATCATAAAAATCCTAGAGGAAAACATAGGCAGAACATTTTCTGACATAAATCATAGTTTTTTGGATCTGTATCCTAAAGCAAAGGAAATAAAAGCAAAAATAAACAAATGGGACCTAATTAAACTAAAAGCTTTTGCACAGCAAAGGAAACCATCAGCAAAAGGAAAAGACAGCCTACTGAATAAAAGAAAATATCTGCAAATGATAAGGGGTTAATATCCAACATATATAAACAGCTCATACAAAAACATTAAAAAAAAAACCCTGATTTTAAAATGGGCAGAGAAACTGAATACACATTTTTCCAAAGAGGAAATGCAGATGGCAAACAGGCACATGAAAAGATGCTCAACATCACTCATCATCAGGGAAATGAAAATCAAAACCACAATGAGATATCACCTCACAACTGTCAGAATGGCTATCATCAAAAAGAACAAAAAGAACAAATGTTGGCAAGGAAGTGGAGAAAAGGGAACCCTTGGGCACTATTAGTGGGAATGTAAATTGGTGCATCCGAAGAAAACAAAACCACTAACTCAAAAAGATACTTGCACCCCAATGTTCATAGCAGCATTATTTACAATTGCCAAGATATGGAAGCAACCTCAGTGTCCATCAACAGATGAATGAATAAAGAAGATGTGGCATATGTATATAATATATATATATATATATACACACACATATATATACATATACATACAGTGGAGTACTACTCAGCCATAAAAAGAATGAAATTTTGCCATTTGCAGCAACATGGATAGACTTGGAGGGTATTATGCTAAGTGACATAAGTCAGACAGAGAAAGATAAATACTGTATGATATAACTTATATGTAGAATCTAAAAAAATACAACAAACTGGTGAATATTAACAAAAAAGAAGCAGACTCACAGATAGAAAAAACTAGTGGTTACCAGTGGGGAAAGGGAAGGCAGGATGGGGCAATATAGAGGTAGGGGGTTAAGAGGTACAAACTATTATGTATAAAATAAGCTACAAGGAGGGACTTCCATGGTGGTCCAGTGGTTAAGACTCTGCGCTTCCACTGCAGGGGCATGGGTTCAATTCCTGGTCAGGGAACTAAGATCCTGCATGCTGTGCAGTGTGGCCAAAAAATAATTTTTTAAAAACAAGCTATAAGGATATATTGTACAACATGAGGAATATAGCCAGTATTTTATGATAACTACAAATGGAGTATAATCTTTAAAAATTGTGAATTACTATATTGTACACCTGAAACATAATATTGTACATCAGACCCACCACCAGTCCCTCCCATCAAGGAACTTGCACAAGCCTCTTAGATAGCCTCATCCACCAGAGGGCAGAAAGCAGAAGCAAGCAGAACTACAATCCTGGAGCCTGTGGAACAGAAACCACATTCACAGAAAGATAGACAAGATGAAAAGACAGAGGGCTATGTACCAGATGAAGGAACAAGATAAAACCCCAGAAAAACAACTAAATGAAGCAGAGACAGGCAACCTTCCAGAAAAAGAATTCAGAATAATGAGAGTGAAGAGGATCTAGGACCTCAGAAAAAGAATGGAGGCAAAGATCAAGAAGATGCAAGAAATGTTTAACAAAGATCTAGAAGAATTAAAGAACAAACAAACAGACATAAACAATACAATAACTGAAATGAAAACTACACTAAAAGGAACCAATTGCAGAATAACTGAGGCAGAAGAACGGATAAGTGACCTGGAAGACACAATGGTGGAATTCACAGCTGCAGAACAGAATAAAGAAAAAACAATGAAAAGAAATGAAGACAGCCTAAGAGACCTCTGCAACAACATTAAACACAACAACATTCACATTATAGGGGTCCCAGAAGGAGAAGAGAGAGAGAAAGGACCCAAGAAAATATTAGAAGAGATTACAGTTGAAAAGTTCCCTAACGTGGGAAAGGAAATAGCCACCCAAGTCTAGGAAGCGCAGAGAGTCCCATACAGGATAAACCCAAGGAGAAACACACCAAGACACATAGTAATCAAACTGGCAAAAATTAAAGACAAAGAAAAATTATTGAAAGCAGCAAGGGAAGAACGACAAATAACATACAAGGGAACTCCCATAAGGTTAACAGCTGATTTCTCAGCAGAAACTCTATAAGCCAGAAGGGAGTGGCATGATATACTTAAAGTAATGAAAGGGAAGAACCTACAACCAAGATTACTCTACCCAGCAAGGATCTCATTCAGATTCAATAGAGAAATCAAAAGATCTACAAACAAGCAAAAGCTAAGAGAATTCAGCACCACCAAACCAGCTCTACAACAAATGCTAAAGGAGCTTCTCTAAGTGGGAAACACAAGAGAAGAAAAGGACCTACAAAAACAAACCCAAAACAATTAAGAAAATGGTCACAGGAACATACATATCAATAATTACCTTAAATGTGAATGGATTAAATGCTCCAACCAAAAGACACAGGCTTGCTGAATGGATACAAAAACAAGACCCATCTATATGCTGTCTACAAGAGACCCACTTCAGACCTAGGGACACATACAGACTGAAAGTGAGGGGATGGAGGAAGGTATTCCATGGAAATCAAAAGAAAGCTGGAGTAGCAATATTTATATCAGATAAAATAGACTTTAAAAAAAAGAATGTTACCAAAGACAAGGAAGGATACTACATAATCATCAAGGGATCAATCCAAGAAGAAGATATAACAATTATAAATATATATGCACCCAACATAGGAGCACCTCAATACATAAGGCAACTGCTAACAGCTATAAAAGAGGAAATCGACAGTAGCAATAATAGTGGGGAACTTTAACACCTCACTTACACCAATGGACAGATCATCCAAAATGAAAATAAATAAGGAAACAGAAGCTTTAAATGACACAATAGGCCAGACAGATTTAATTGATATTTATAGGACATTCCATCCAGAAACAGCAGATTACACTTTCTTCTCAAGTGCGCACAGAACATTCTCCAGGATAGATCACATCTTGGGTCACAAATCAAGCCACAGTAAATTTAAGAAAATTAAAATCATAGCAAACATCTTTTCTGACCACAACGCTATGAGATTAGAACTGACTTACAGGGAAAAAAACATAAAAACCACAAACACATGGAGGTTAAAAAATACATTACTAAATAACCAAGATATCACTGAGGAAAACAAAAAATACCTAGAGACAAATGACAATGAAAACATGACAATCCAAAACCTATGGGATGCAGAAAAAGCAGTTCTAACAGGGAAGTTAATAGCTATACAAGCCTACCTCAAGAAACAAGAAAAATCTCAAATAAACAATCTAACCTTACACCTAAAGGAACTAGAGAAAGAAGAACAAACAAAACCCAAAGTTAGCAGAAGGAAAGAAATTATAAAGATCAGAGCAGAAATAAATGAAATAGAAACAAAGAAAACAACAGCAAAGATCAATAAAACTAAAAGCTGGTTCTTTGAGAAGATAAACAAAATTGGTAAACCATTAGCCAGACGCATCAAGAAAAAGAGGGAGAGGACCCAAGTCAATAAAATTAGAAATGAAAAAGGAGAAGTTACAACAGACACCGCAGAAATACAAAGCATCCTAAGAGACTACTACAAGCAACTCTATGCCAATAAAATGGACAACCTGGAAGAAATGGACAAATTCTTAGAAAGGCATAACCTTCCAAGACTGAACCAGGAAGAAATAGAAAATATGAACAGACAAATCACAAGTAATGAAATTGAAACTGTGATTAAAAATCTTCCAACAAACAAAAGTCCAGGACCAGATAGCCTCAAAGGTGAATTCTATCAAACATTTAGAGAAGAGCTAACACCTATTCTTCTCAAATTCTTCCAAAAAATTGCAGAGGAAGGAACACTCCCAAACTCATTCTATGAGGCCACCATCACCCTGATAGCAAAACCACACAAAGATACTACAAAAAAAGGAAATTACAGACCAATATCACTGATGAATATAGATGCAAAAATCCTCAACAAAATACTAGCAAACAGAATCCAACAACACATTAAAAGGATCATACACCATGATCAAGTGGGATTTATCCCAGGGATGCAAGGATTCTTCAATATACACAAATCAATCAATGTGATAAACCATATTAACAAATTGAAGAATAAAAACCATATGATCATCTCAATAGATGCAGAAAAAGCTTTTGACAAAATTCAACACCGATTTATGATAAAAACTCTCCAGAAAGTGGGCATAGAGGGAACCTACCTCAACATAATAAAGGTCATATACGACAAACCCAGAGCAAACATCATTCTCAATGGTGAAAAATTGAAAGCATTTCCTCTCAGATCAGGAACAAGACAAGGATGTCCACTCTCACCACTATCATTCAACATACTTTTGGAAGTCCTAGCCATGGCAATCAGAGAACAAAAAGAAATAAAAGGAATCCAAACTGGAAAAGAAGAAGTAAAACTGTCACTGCTTGCAGATGACATGATACTATACATGGAGAATCCTAAAGATGCCACCAGAGAACTACTAGACCTAATCAATGAATCTGGTAAAGTTGCAGGATACAAAATTAATGCACAGAAATGTCTTGCATTCCTATACACTAATGATGAAAAATCTGAAAGAGAAATTAAGGAAACACTACCATTTACCATTGCAACAAAAAGAATAAAATACCTAGAAATAAATCTACCTAGGGAGACAAAAGACCTATATGCAGAAAACTATAAGACACTGATGAAAGAAATTAAAGATGATACCAACAGATGGAGAGATATACCATGTTCTTGGATTGGAAGAATCAATATTGTGAAAATGACTATACTACCCAAAGCAATCTACAGATTCAATGCAATCCCTATCAAATTACCAATGGCATTTTTTACAGAACTAGAACAAAAAGTCTTAAAATTTGTATGGAGACACAAAAGGCCCTGAAGAGCCAACGCAGTCTTGAGGGAAAACAACGGAGCTGGAGGAATCAGGCTCCCTGACTTCAGGCTATACTACAAAGCTACAGTAATCAAGACAATATGGTACTGGCACAAAAACAGAAACATAGATCAATGGAACAAGATAGAAAGCCCAGAGATAAACCCACGCACCTATGGTCAACTATCTATGACAAAGGAGGCAAGGATACACAATGGAGAAAAGACAGTCTCTTCAATACGTGGCGCTGGGAAAACTGGACAGCTACATGTAAATGAATGAAATTAGAACACTCCCTAACACCATACACAAAAATAAACTCAAAATGGATTAGAGACCTAAATGTAAAACCAGACACTATAAAACTCTTAGAGGAAAACATAGGAAGAACACTCTTTGACATATATCACAGCAAGATTCTTTTTGATCCACCTCCAAAAGTAATGGAAATAAAAACAAAAATAAACAAATGGGACCTAATGAAATGTCAAAGCTTTTGCACAGCAAAGGAAACCATACACAAGATGAAAAGACAACCCTCAGAATGGGAGAAAATATTTGCAAATGAATCAACGGACAAAGGATTAATCTCCACAATATATAAACAGCTCATGCAGCTCAATATTTAAAAAAACAAACAAAGCAATCCAAAAATGGGCAGAAGACCTAAATAGACATTTCTCCAAAGAAGACATACAGATGGTCAAGAGGCACATGAAAAGCTGCTCAACATCACTAATTATTAGAGAAATGCAAATCAAAACTACAATGAGGTATCACCTCACACCAATTAGAATGGGCATCATCAGAAAATCTACAAACAACAAATGCTGGAGAGGGTGTGGAGAAAAGGGAACCCTCTGCACTGTTGGTGGGAATGTAAATTGATACAGCCACTATGGAGAACAGTATGGATGTTCCTTAAAAAACTAAAAATAGAATTACCTTATGACCCAGCAATCCCACTACTGGGCATATACCTAGAGAAAACCATAATTCAAAAAGACCCATGCACCCCAACGTTCATTGCACCACTATTTAAAGTAGCCAGGCCATGGAGCAACTTAATGCCCATCGACAGATGAATGGATAAAGAAGTGGTACATATATACAATGGAATATTACTCAGCCAAAAAAAGGAACGAAATTAGGTCATTTGTAGAGACGTGGATGGATCTAGAGACTGTCATACAGAGTGAAGTAAGTCAGAAAGAGAAAAACAAATATTGTATATTAATACATATATGTGGAACCTAGAAAAATGGTACAGATGAACTGGTTTGCAGGGCAGAAATTGAGACACAGATGTAGAGAACAAACGTATGGGCACCAAGGGGGGAAAGCTGCGTGGGGTGGGTGGTGGTGGTGGGATGAATTGGGAGATTGCGAGTGACATGTATACACTAATGTGTATAAAACTGATGGCTAATAAGGACCTGCTGTATAAAATAAAAAAATGTACATCAAGTATACTTCAATAAAAAAATAAAATAATTCCCTCCACAAAAAAAATGAGAGTTAAAAATAGAGAGCTGTAGAAGGCAAAGCAGCACAAGCCTGAGGAAAACCAGTGTGTCTCCACCATCAGTTACAATGGAGTGGGGCCCCATGGACCTTGGCTGGGACCTGAAGTTTGGGCCTGAGACCAAAGTGATGGTGAGGGCCAGAGGTTCCACCAAAACAGAGGTGATAATGGACTACTGGGACCCAATAGTGAAAGAAAGGGGTGAATACTAACCCAGAGGAGCAGAGGTGAGAGAGGAGTTCAGAGTTAAGAAACAGGCAAAAAGCAAAAGCATATTGGGATGAAAGGCAGGAGGGGTGGATGCTGAGAACCCTGGTTGAGGGCCAGCAGGGGATGGACGTGACAGGAAGGGGCACTGGCCATGATTTATTGATGTACTGTGTGTTGCATTTCACTCATTCAGTCTGAGGAACAAAGAAGCTTAAGTACATGTTACTCATACCAAAAAATGTTCTTGTTAAAAATTGATATCAGTAATCAGCTTTCCTTCTGGCTTTTGCTTTTCAGTGGGAATAAGAAGTAAACAGATGATGGCATGTGTAAGATGAGAAAAGGGCTGTGAACATTATTTCCTTTAATTTAGAACCACTAACTTAAATCATCCTCCCAAAAATACTAGCAGAAGCAAACACTTATGGGGGACTACCGTGCCAGGCACTGTGCCCCATGCTTTAAATGTACAATTTCATTCATCCCAATGGTAACCCCAGGAGGTAGTTACTCTTATCATCTCCAGAGGGAAAATCTGAGGCTCGAGAGGATGAATAACTCGCCTAACACCCACAGCCAGAGCCCTCTCAGACTATAAAATCCTGTGCTTTTGAATCACTCTGGTTTGCAGTCTCTAGATTATGGTTTTCAAAGCCCTTCCACATGCAATACAATGGTCTTTTCAACATCTCGAAAACAGGCCTGGTTGCAAACCTCAGTTTTCCCCTTCCCAGTCGTGCTCCCTTGGTTCTCCTAAACACTCTGAGCTGGGGCTTGACCATCTGTAATGTGAGAATAGCGATGGTGTGTAACCACCCACAGGGATGCCGTGAGGAATAAGTGCGTTACTGGAGGCACAAGTGTGCCCAGCATAGAGTGTAAGCTAAAGAAACGACGACAGCTCTATTGACGGGCAGGGCAGGGCTTGGGGTCTATTTGCAGACAAGCGGGGTGGAGCTGGAGGAGCTCAGGGGCTTTTACCCAACGCCAAGAAAAGGTGAGGAGTTAAACTCAGATCACCTGGTGCAAAACCCAGCCTGCTTTCCCCTGAGACTTCCTGGCCCCAAGTTGCCCATGACACCACTTCGTGGAGCTAAGTATGGCTTGCCTTCCCAAGGGATCCTGGCAGCTGCGGTAAGAAGCAGCCTCTGGTGAAGGGGCACTTTAGCTCAGCGAAAACATCTGGATGCTCTTCATGGCAGCGTTGAAAGGAAATTTTCCCCATTCTGTTGGCACAAGTGGACAAAAGTTTTTGAAAAGTGCAGTTCAGAGCACTGCTGGTCCTGATTTCCCCTGAACAAGGGCATGTGTTTGGAGTGCTGCCAGAAGGCCTGATGGTGTGTGAACTGCAGGCTATGTTGTTGTTGAAATGATCAGGATTTAACTGATGATACCTGGCCCCAGCGACAATTGGGAGAATCTGTTTCTATCCAGTATGAAGGTTTGGAGAGGGAGGGAGAGAGGGAGAGGGAAAGAGGGAAAAGGAGGTGGGGGAGAAAGAAGGACAGAGAGACAGAGACAGAGGGAGGGAGGTAAGAGGGGGGTGGAGACTGCAGAAGGGAAAGGATTCTCAGACAAAAAACAGAACACAGGGTCAAATTTCTTCCTGAGAATTTATAATGAGCTTGTTAATGAATCATCTGCATCTAAAAGTAAGCTCACTTCCCTCATACTGGAATCTAGCAGTATCAGCCTTAAACAAAATTGTGAAATAGGCTTTGTTTGCTAGTCTCATCAACCTTTTAGCTTCTTCTGTCTTCTGAAGCCCCTTCTCCCTGTCGTCACTTTGTGCAGTGAGGCCAGCCTCCCCAAGCCCGCCACCCACCATGCCCACATACAATTCTTTACCTTTGCCTCATTCTCCCTCCAAATGTGATTGATCTCAACTCACGGCGAGGAGGAAAGCAAACCCAGGGAGATGAATCCGTATCAAGCTGTGAATGACTGATGGCCTTCCCAAGGTACTCATGGTTTAAGAATTGGTATACTCTATATGTTAAATTTTAGAAAAATTTTCATCAAGCTCTGAACCAGTTTATCCTCACAAAAGCAGATCATTACATTGAATTCAAGATCCTGCTTTCAATACATATTTAATTACTGACCCACTGAAGAAAATATTTATTGACTGACAGATACTGTGCTGGGGGTTAACTGGTGAGTGAGGAGAAATCCTTGCTAATATTACAGTCAAAGAATCTACAGCTTCCACTAGGGGAGTAAATAGGTCACCCAGCATGCACTGTCTTCTTGGTCCAACGCTTTGTAAATATCAGAGGAAAAGCAGGAGGAGGAGATTATGGAGGAGGAGCTGAAAGATGAGGGTGGGCAGGAAGGGACTCGAAGGCCTATAGGCAAGGCTTACCCCTCCACCCTATTGGCTTTGTCCCCCATTACCTTCCTGTCTCCGGAGTTTACTACCTGGACTAGGAAGATATTCTTGTAATACATAGTAGTACTAAGATTATTTTATAATCTCGGACATTTGTTAAATATCAAATTTGGTGACAAAACTTTAAAATACACAACTGGAAAACGGGCTTCCTTAGAACATAAAGTTACCACAGAGGTGACTGTATCTGTTTCATTTACTCTACCGCCCTCCGGCAGCCCTCATGCCTGCTAAAGTATGTATGCTAAAAATTAGGAGAACTGGATTCTAGCTCTCATTCTGTGTTACTTGTAAGCTGTGTGACCTCAGACAAGTTGCACCTCTCTGAGCCTTACTTCTTTATCTGTGAAGAGAGCGGATTGGATTTTATAATCTTCAAAGTTTCTCTCAGGTCAAATAATGTTGTAATGCTGTGGTTCTTCACTGATCTCACAGGCTTCAGTGAGATTTTAATAAAAGAACTTGGCATAGTTCACTGGTTACATGACTCAGGAATCCACCTCAAAGAAACACAAAATAAAGGTTGTCAGAGAAAACAGCAGACTTTCATTTCCTGGGAAAAATGCTTCCTCTGGGACCAAAGAATGTCCATGTATTAATTCCTGTTACAAAGAAAGCTCAAGGAAGTATAGAAGAGTAAAAATCGACAGAAAGCATAGCCGATCATATGTAGGATACATCTACAAGTAAAGATTTGTATATGATGGGTGCTTTTTGGACCCAAAAATGAAATCTAATGTTCAAAATTAATTTTAAAGTAGGCTCTGTGTTTCAAATCCCCAAGTCACCAAATCGAAATATAGCTTGTCTCATCAGGCTATATTAACAGGTCTCCAAGTGGACTGTTTTCTTGATGCACAGAAAAGGGGCAATCATCGTACCAGACTCTGTCTTACTAAAGGGCAGAGAGGCTATGGCTGGGGAGAAAGACTGAAGTTGCTTAGAAATGAATGGATTTTGCAAGGGAAAAGAGCAATGATGAGCGTGATCAGTTTATAGGTGGCAGGTCCCAGAGAGGAAGTGACCTGTTGAAGAGACAGTACAGGATGTCACAGTTGGTGAACCAGTTGTAAATGGGCCAGTGCTTAACCCTCAAGCACTGGCCAGCTTACAGTCCACCTCTCCACCTACTGCCTGCAGTGAACCATGTATGGAGGAAAAAGAGTAAAAGAAATAAATAGGCTAATAAAATACTAGTTAGAATGTTAGAACCAAAAGAATATCTAGAGGCTTGCTAGTCTCACTATCTCATTACACAGATGAGGAAATGAGACCCGAAGAGGGAAAGTGACTTGGCCAAGGTTGAGCAACTCATGGACCACATCCCCCCATTCAAGTCAATCTAAGTAATAACACTAACTGGTACTGATTAATTCACTCCTTCCTTCCTCAGCAGACTCTTTGTCTGAGGAACACTAGTGTCATTCACTGCTGTGATACTTAAGGTTTCATTTAACATACTTACGCTTATTTTATCCCTAAAATGTCTGGGCTGGGAGTTGAGCCCTAGAGACAGCTGCAAAACTAAATTGATGCAAGTGATACACTGTGATGGGGGCCACATGCAACTAGGGATTGCGGGAGTTAATACCACAGCAAGAGGGGTGTGATTGTCATGGCCAAGGGGTCAATTGGTCAAAAGGACAGAATTGAGGCACCCTAAGCTGGTTCTGAGACCAGTAAGATGTGACCACCACCACCATCAATTCCTAAGTAGTCTTGAGTCTAGGTTTATGGAAATCTCAACAGTGTTCAAGGTTACTAGAATAACATTCCCTATAGCTATGAGGAAATTCATTCCTAACATTCACCCTTCCTTTCTCCCTACCTTCTTATTCCCATTTACCCCCACCTCCCAAATCTCTTTGCCTTGACAAATAGATTACCCCTATTCATAGTGGAAGAAAAAAAAGAAGGATCCTTTGTCATATGACAAAGGGTCTATGTTAGGTTTTGCTTCCTGATCCAGTTTGACCAGTTATATCCCATTGAGTCCTAGTTCTGAATGTGCTGTTGCAGGATCTATCGCCAAGTCTTGGTTTCTTCATCTATAAAATGGACTAGGTAACTCCAGGTTCCTAACTGTAAAATTCCCAAGATTTCATAACATTTTTCTGATATTACAAGTGGCAGCCAGCTTCCAAAAAGCTTGTCATTTGTTTATTAGATGTATAAAGTTGTAAATAGAATGAAAGGTAAAGTTACATAGTTTTAAAAAGTCAGTTCTGTTCTTGCGACGTACCCTAAACATTTCATCTTATTCTACCCTCACCATCAAGTACAGACATAAGGACACAATAAACATCTGAGATTATGAGTCAATAATCAGAAGAGAGCAAAATCTGACACAAAGTGAAATCAATGTTGGGTTCACTATCAATCAGCAGATAAGCTCCTTGTACCTAGACAAAACCCAACTGAAACTAAAACCAAGATGGGTCAGATTTGCATGACGGAACAAGTCATGGTTCAATCACAGATGTTGGAGGTTACTGTTGTTGGCCCTTCATCCATCTGTCTATTCATCTTTCCATTCATTCTTTTATTTTTATTTTTTTGATAACTTAAAGTAGAATATCTAAGGTATTAAGCAAACCCTCAAAATGCTCAGACGTGTCTCTGCTATTAAGACATGTTACTAGAGGATACAGAATAACAATGAAAAACATTGCAACACGAGGTGTGACATTCTTTCCTTTTGGATAGTCATCACTCGGCCCACTCTTGGAACTCAGCCATACACAGCCGATAATCAAGATGAGGGAAATTCCCATGAAGAACAAGTTCTAAGTGCAAATACTGTCTAAAGTAGTCATCTGTGCATGGCTGTGCACTAATTCCCCTTCCCAGGGAAGAAGAAAAAGGAAGAGTAAGAGCCATTAAGTTGGCCTCTCAGTACAGTATATTCATAATCCTCTCATTAGAACAGTTAGTTCACTGTTTTTAATGTTTTTCTTGTACACAAACTTGTACATTGTTCTGTGGACTTGGGAAATACTCAAATACCCCTTTAAGGACCCCCTTTAAGCCCAGACTCACATTTTGGTACAAATACAAAGCTCACAGAACTGAGCAGTCTGGGGTTGTGCATTTCATACACACCAAG
This sequence comes from Orcinus orca, assembly GCF_937001465.1. NCBI lineage: Eukaryota > Metazoa > Chordata > Mammalia > Artiodactyla > Delphinidae > Orcinus > Orcinus orca. The sequence goes on along the minus strand of NC_064564.1, from coordinate 71,588,513 downwards.
AACGGCCATTCCTGTCCCTTTGCCAGGGTCAGCGGGCCAAGCTTTCCCCCAGTACTAGAGGAAGCTGATGTATCTCAGAAACATGAGCAAATTGGAAAATCTGAACAGAGGTTATTTGTTCCACAAAAAGCAGCAGATGTGGTACAACTTTAAAATTCTAATGACTCCACCACAGCCCTGGACTTCTGGCCCGAAGAGGTATACTCCTCACCTTAGAAAGGCTGTTGCCTCACTGTTTCCCAAAAGGGCCTAAAATCGCCACCCCTCCCCCTTACGCACATACCTTGTTAACAGCCAGGAGGTCACACCTCTAGATAAACCCTTCTCTACTTCTGCAGTTTGCTAACTGGAAGAATACAGCCCTTCCCTCATCAGTTTCTGTCTCTCCCTTAAAGTGGTATCTGCAAAAGCTAAGTGCTCCCCGTTGAGTTTATTGCACGTTTATGGAGTAATTACTATGTGTCCAGCTTGAGAGCTAGCTTAGCAAACACCAGCCTTAACCAAGCATTGCAATCACCTGGGAAGCTTTAAAAAACATACTGTGCCAGTGCCCAATCTCTAAGACATTCTGATTTAATTGGTCTGGAGACTTGGGCAGCAGTACTTGCAAGGCTCCCTGGTGTTTGTAATGTGCAGCCAGAGCTAACCCCCGAGCTAGGAACTAGAGATACAGAAACCAAGGTAGCACAGTCCCTCCCTTCTAACAGATCATGTGTCTTTGGCTAATTTGTAACTGGCACTAGCGTTTCACCTTGGGTAAGACAATCATCAGTTTGGGCTTTATTGACATTATGTGCACAGGACATGGATCACTTTGGGGAGAAATACGCACCACCTGCTAGCCAAATGAATGGGCCGCACGGTTATTTCAAAACGTCTCTGATTTATTTCAGTGACTGTCTCTCACAGGCACAATTTCCTCTGGCAGCTAGAGCAGTCCATTAAACACTGATACCTGCTCTCTCCTGCTCAAAGGTCTCCCAGTGCCTAGCACAGGAACTGGCACAAAGACAACACACCATCAGTCCTGGTTCAGCCAAAGTCACCCAGCAGAGCCAATCACAGACAGAACATCAATTTTGTCACAGGAGACATGCCTAGTGAAGTGCTTATGACTAAACTGTTTATCAAACATTATGGCAAATACTATCCTTAATCACATGGGATAGATGAAAATATCCCCTATTATTATTTGTCTTTCATCCTTTTGAGCAGGAGTCAGTCATGTTTTCCACCAGCTCAGAGTCTGGCCGATTGTGACCAGTGTAGGAGGTATTCCAGGAGTCTTGGCACAACTGGCCAATGGGAGCCTGTATCCAAGGGGTGCTGGTGTCCCACTAGACCTCTCTCCAGAGGGGAGAGAGGGGAGATAGGGCAGGCATCTCCTGTCTGTCCTCTCCTCCCCGCCAACCACCACTATCACTACCCCCAACCTTGTCTAAACGGACAGATGTCTGCCTTAGTGTCCCTGTTTACCCTTAAGTCCTTTGCTGGCTAGAATTCTGCCCCCAAGCCAAGCCTGCTTACCCTTGACCTCCATCACAGAACCACTGGCTAGTGAAAGCAAACCCCAGACCAGAGGCATAGCCAGCAATCCTGGGGACAAATATTTTCCAGTCAGTCTTCCTACACTTCTCACGTCACCCTGCCCAGTCTGGACACAACACACACAACGAGACCCTCTCCCAACTGGGGAGGAGATTTTGTCTCCATCCCTCTCAACCAGGCCCACCCCTAATGTTCATGGGGTTCAGAGCAGGAATACAATTGATGGCTCTCACCTCGCAACTATTTAAAAGTTACAAATCAAGTTAACTAACCATTAAATAAAATACATCCTACCCTCCTGCCTTGACAAATACATCTTCATAACGAGGGTTAGTTTTTCCTCTTCAGCTACTTAATTGAACTACATTTTGGTATGGTTATTATGATTACTTTTATTTTGTCATGATTGCATTATTACGATAATGATTGTAACTTATACTCATTTATCATGATTGCAACCTGTAGTCACTCCCAATGGTATAAAATATTAAAATATAATTTATTCAAAGTACAAAAATCTTGAATATATTTTTACCAAAAATTTAAATTAAATGTTAAAAAATAATTTTTTTCATGTTTTTGGAATTTTATTTCTTCTGACATATTCAAAATTATATATTAAAATTAAAAGGCAAATGATAACTAAATGAATAGCAAATGTTAAATTTTAAAAAGTTTTAAATAATGTTGAAATTATAAAAACTGCTCTTTTGGAAATTTATTTAAATCTTAATATTTTAGCAAAATTTAACCTATTCAAAATTCTAGAATTCAACATTGGTTTAGCTGGTGAGGTAAAAAATCAGTATCAGGGACTTCCCTGGCAGTCCAGTGGTTAAGACTCCATGCTTCCACCGCAGGGGGCACGGGTTTGATCCCTGGTTGGGGAACTAAGATCCCGCATGCCGTGCAACGCAGCCAAAAATTAATTAATTAATTTTAAAAAATCAGTATCACACTTCACACATGCTATATCTACATCCACATCTACATACATACAAATTTAACATAAATATTAATTTTTTACTATTTCCAAGCATTCTTCAGTTGTCATGTGCAACTGTTGCAGATACTACAATAATTTGTGAGTATCTCTGGTACAGTAAATTGTAACACAAAGAGAAGCAAGAGAAAATGAACATTTGACATTATTGGCAAATGATAAATACGAATTTTTTGCATTCATGCTAAGAAGAAGAATTTGACAATTTGTCTTTTCTCTCACTAAGTGCTTCTGCCATTCAAATCCTCCCAGCTCCCTAAAGCAGTGTCTGCCTCTGAAATCATCAGTGGCACCACCCACAAACCTTCCTGGCATTCAAATGTAGTCACTTTTGGAAACATTTTGATTCAAGGACACAGGGGCAGAGATGTAAAGAAGCAGTCCCTTGGGCCTGAACAGTGTAAGTCACCTGAAATCAGATCTCAACTGACAAAGGCACCACTGCCCAGATGTTCCTAATAAATTCATTTGTGTATGTGCTTGTGTATTCCTCTAAAGGGTGGGGTCCAGAGGAGAGACATCTCTTGCCTAGGTCTTTCACCAGTTATCAAAGGGGCTGGTTCAGAGCTAGAATAAGCTCTCAACCACAGCTGGAGAAAGATTGAATAATTTAAAAATATTTAATACTGGAAATTCTGTTTCCAACCATGATGAAATAATTTGAACTTAGAAAAATATACTAAATAACATTTTTAGATATTGAACAACAGGCAGGATATGACTATAATTGTTTTGAGAGAAAGGAAAAAACATGACGTGAGTCTTAATGATTGCCCTGGCTTTCTGTCTGGAGTCACCTTCAGGAAAGCAGTGCAGGGAGGAGGTTCACAGCAAGTACAATAAAATCACTGAGTTCAGGGAGGTGAAGGCAGCTGGAATCCATGTGGCAGAGAAAGAGCTCCAGAAATTTGCACAAAGTTCCTTTAGAGTCCATTGCTAATATTAAGCCATGAGTGTATAGGATGAAATTCCTTTATGTCAGGCAAAGAATGACTGGGGAACTGCACACTGAAAAATTCCCAGAGCTCACACAGGACTGGGAAATACTGAAGTTCTGATCAGCCAAAGAGGAGAATACTCAGGGCATTCAGTAGAAACTCCAGAAGGGTCACACTTAATAATCAGATAAACTAGTCCTAGATTAAAATTTACCCCAAACCTGCCCTAACAGAGGTTTAGACAAGCCTTGAAAGGATAAAGCTGGTCAGCAAGTATTACTACCTACCAGAACAAAGTCTAATACTCTTTAAGGAGAAAAAACAAAATCCAATATTCAATATCCTAAAATTTACAATATCCAGCATTCAATAAAAATTACAAGGCACAAAAAGCAGCAAAATGTGACCCACAACTTGGAGAGAAAATCAGTCAATTGAAACGGACCCCAAAATGACAAAAATAATGGAATTAACAAAGATATTAAAATAGCTATTATAAACACTTTCAAGTATGCAAAGGAAATATAATGAGAAGAGAAACTGAAAATAAAAAAAGAACCCAAAGAAATTCTAGAGGTAAAAATATTCACCGTGTAGAAAGAAAAATTTCTCTGAGTGGGATTAATAGCAGATTGGATACTGCAAAAGAGAAGATCAGTGAACTTGATGATAGAACAATTGAAACTATCCAAACTGAAACAAAGAGAGAAAAAAAGACTGAAACAATGAACAGAGCTTCAGTAATCTCTGGAAAGTGTGAAGCATTCTAATATACATATAACTGTATTCCCAGAAGGTTAGGGGACTATTAAAATATTTGAAGACTAAGAGAATAAAAAGACAAGCCATGGACTGGGAAAAAATACTTGCAAAAGGCACATTTATTTGATAAAGGACTACTACCCAAAATATATTAAAAAAAAAACTTTTTAAAGCTCAACAATAAGAAAACAAACAACCTGATATTAAAGTGGGCCTAAGACTTTAACAGACATCTCACCAACAAAGATTTGCAAATGGCAAATAAGTGTAGAAAAGATGCTTAACATCATGTCAATAGGAAATTACAACAAAAATGTGATATCACTACACACCTATTAGAATGACTAAAATCTAGAAAAATGACAATACCAATGATGTGGAGTAACAGGAACTCTCATTTATTGCTGGAGGGAATGCAAAATGGTACAGCCACTTTGGAAGACAGTTTTTCAATTTCTTAAAAATTAATCATAGTCTTACCATATAATCCAGCAATCATGTTCCTAGGTATTTACCCAAATGAGATGAGAAACAAAAACCTACACACAAATATTTATAGCAGTTTATTCACAATTTTCAGTAACTGGAAACAACCATGATGTTCTTCAAAAGGCAAATGGATAAATAAATTATGGTTCATTCATACAGTGGAATTTTATTCTGAAAAAAAAAGCTACTAAAAAATATGGGGGAATCTTAAATGCATACTGCTCTCTGAAAGAACCCATTTGTAAAAGGCTATGTACTGTATGATTCTAACTTTATGCATTGTGAGAAAGGCAAAACTATAGTGACAGTAAAAAGATCAGTAGTTGCCAGGGACTGGGAGTGGGTAGGGGAGATGGGTGAATAAGTGTCGCACAAGGGATTTACAGGGCAGTGAAACTATTCTTTCTGTATGATGCTGTAATGGTGAATATAGGACATTATGCATTTGGTAAAATCCATAGAACTGTACAATACAGAGTGAATCCTAATGTAAACTATGGACTTTAATTAAAAATAATGTATCAGTATTGGCCATCAATTATAACAAATGCATCACTAATGCAAGATGTTAATGATAGGGGAACTGTAAGGGTGAGAGAGAGAATATACAGGAACTCTCTGTATGTCTGCACAGTTTTATGTAAACAAAAAACTGCTCTAAAAAAACAGTCAATTAAAACACAATAAAACAAAACCCTGGGGGTCAGCAAGGGCTGTTCAGCACCACACAGCTGATTAGTGTTACAGTCCAAGCTACAGTCCTGGTGCCTTCACCCCAATTCAGGGCAAATACATTCATTTCCGGGAAGGTGAGGGGGAGGTGGAGTGGGGAGGAATCTTCCTCTACACCAGAGCTGTCCCTCAAGTTACAGATGGAAGCTATACCAGAAGCTTTATTCTCATAGCTAGGGTGACCATGCATACTGGTTTGCCTGGAATAGTCTTGGCTCATGCCCGTGGCCAGCATAAACATTAATAGTGCCCCTCTTGACATGGAAACAACCTACGTGTTCATCAACACATCAATGGATAAAGAAGATGTGGTAGCTAGCTAGCTAGTAAGACAGATATTTCAGCCTTAAAAAAGAAGGAAATCCTGCCATTTGAAACAACATGGATGGACTTCAAGGGCATTATGCTAAGTGAAATAAGTCAGACATAGAAAGATGAATACTGTATAATCTCATTTATATATGGAATCTTAAAAAGTGAATTCATAGAAAAGAACAGACTGGTGGTTGCCAGAAGTGGGGGCAGGAAGTGAGAGGTGGGGGAAATGGGGGAAGGTTGTCAAAAGGTACAAACTTCCATATATAAGATAAATAAAACCTGGGGATGAAAGGTACAACACAATGATTTTAGTTAACAATACTGTATTATACATTTGAAAGTTGCTAAGAGAGTAGATTTTTTTTTTTTTAAACATCTTTATTGGAGTATAACTGCTTTACAATGGTGTGTTAGTTTCTGCTGTATAACAAAGTGAATCAGCTATATGTATACATACATCCCCATATATCCTCTCCCTCTTGCGTCTCCCTCCCCCAGAGTAACTGTTAATTCAGAGCCAGGCTGTGGAGTCTTCCTTGAGGGTTGTTATAGCTTGTAATTGGTCTGTTCATATTTTCTATTTCTTCCTGATTCAGTCTTGGCAGGTTGTGCCTTTCTAAGAATTTATCCATTTCTTCCAGGTTGTCCATTTTATTGGCATAGAGTTGCTTGTAGTAATCTCTCATGATCTTTTGTATTTCTGCAGTGTCAGTTGTTACTTCTCCTTTTTCATTTCTAATTCTATTGATTTGAGTCTTCTCCCTTTTTTTCTTGATGAGTCTGGCTAATGGTTTATCAATTTTGTTTATCCTTTCAAAGAACCAGCTTTTAGTTTTATTGATCTTTGCTATCGTTTCCTTCATTTCTTTTTCATTTATTTCTGATCTGATTTTTATGATTTCTTTCCTCCTGCTAACTTTGGGGTTTTTTTGTTCTTCTTTCTCTAATTGCTTTAGGTGCAAGGTTAGGTTGTTTATTCGAGATGTTTCCTGTTTCTTAAGGTAAGATTGTATTGCTATAAACTTCCCTCTTAGAACTGCTTTTGCTGCATCCCATAGATTTTGAGTCGTTGTGTCTCCATTGTCATTTGTTTCTAGGTATTTTTTGATTTCCTCTTTGATTTCTTCAGTGATCACTTCGTTATTAAGTAGTGTATTGTTTAGCCTCCATGTGTTTGTATTTTTTACAGATCTTCTCCTGTAATTGATATCGAGTCTCATAGCGTTGTGGTCGGAAAAGATACTTGATACAATTTCAATTTTCTTAAATTTACCAAGGCTTGATTTGTGACCCAAGATATGATCTATCCTGGAGAATGTTCCATGAGCACTTGAGAAAAATGTGTATTCTGTTGTTTTTGGATGGAATGTCCTATAAATATCAATTAACTCCATCTCGTTTAATGTATCATTTAAAGCTTGTGTTTCCCTATTTATTTTCATTTTGGATGATCTGTCCATTGGTGAAAGTGGGGTGTTAAGGTTCCCTACTATGAATGTGTTACTGTCGATTTCCCCTTTTATGGTTGTCAGTATTTGCCTTATGTATTGAGGTGCACCTATGTTGGGTGCATAAATATTTACAATTGTTATATCTTCCTCTTGGATCGATCCCTTGATCATTATGTAGTGTCCTTCTTTGTCTCTTCTAATAGTCTTTATTTTAAAGTCTATTTTGTCTGATATGAGAATTGCTACTCCAGCTTTCTTTTGGTTTCCATTTGCATGAAATACCTTTTTCCATCCCCTTACTTTCAGTCTGTATGTGTCTCTAGGTCTGAAATGGGTCTCTTGTAGACAGCAAAGATATGGGTCTTGTTTTTGTATCCATTCAGCCAATCTGTGTCTTTTGGTGGGAGCATTTAGTCCATTTACATTTAAGGTAATTATCGATATGTGTGTTCCTATTCCCATTTTCTTAATTGTTTTGGGTTCGTTATTGTAGGTCTTTTCCTTCTTTTGTGTTTCTTGCCTAGAGAAGTTCCTTTAGCAGTTGTTGTAGAGCTGATTTGGTGGTGCTGAACTCTCTCTGCTTTTGCTTGTCTGTAAAGGTTTTAATTTCTCCGTCAAATCTGAATGAGATCCTTGCTGGGTAGAGTAATCTTGGTTGCAGGTTTTTCTCCTTCAACACTTTCAATATGTCCTGCCACTCCCTTCTGGCTTGCAGAGTTTCTGCTGAAAGATCAGCTGTTAACCTTATGGGGATTCCCTTGTGTGTTATTTGTTGTTTTTCCCTTGCTGCTTTTAATATGTTTTCTTTGTATTTAATTTTTGACAGTTTGATTAATATGTGTCTTGGCGTATTTCTCCTTGGATTTATCCTGTATGGGACTCTCTGTGCTTCCTGGACTTGATTAACTATTTCCTTTCCCATATTAGGGAAGTTTTCAACTATAATCTCTTCAAATATTTTCTCAGTCCCTTTCTTTTTCTCTTCTTCTTCTGGAACCCCTATAATTCGAATGTTGGTGCGTTTAATGTTGTCCCAGAGGTCTCTGAGACTGTCCTCAATTCTTTTCATTCTTTTTTCTTTATTTTGCTCTGCAGTAGTTATTTCCACTATTTTATCTTCCAGGTCACTTATCCGTTCTTCTGCCTCAGTTATTCTGCTATTGATCCCATCTAGAGTACTTTTAATTTCATTTATTGTGTTGTTCATCATTGCTTGTTTCATCTTTAGTTCTTCTAGGTCCTTGTTAACTGATTCTTGCATTTTGTCCATTCTATTGTCCATTCTATCTCCAAGATTTCGGATCAACCTTACTATCATTATTCTGAATTCTTTCTCAGGTAGACTGCCTATTTCCTCTTCATTTGTTAGGTCTGGTGGGTTTTTATCTTGCTCCTTCATCTGCTGTGTGTTTTTCTGTCTTTTCATTTTGCTTATCTTACTGTGTTTGGGGTCTCCTTTTTTGCAGGCTGAAGGTTCGTAGTTCCTGTTGTTTTTTGTGTCTGTCCCCAGTGGCTAAGGTTGGTTCAGTGGGTTGTGTAGGCTTCCTGGTGGAGGGTACTAGTGCCTGTGTTCTGGTGGATGAGGCTGGATCTTGTCTTTCTGGTGGGCAGGTCCACGTCTGGTTGTGTGTTTTGGGGTGTCTGTAGACTTATTATGATTTTGGGCAGCCTCTCTGCTAATGGGTGGGGTTGTGTTCCTGTCTTGCTAGTTGTTTGGCATAGGATGTCCAGCACTGTAGCTTGCTGGTCGTTGAGTGAAGCTGGGTGCTGGCGTTGAGATGGAGATCTCTCGGAGATTTTTGCTGTTTGATATTATGTGCAGCTGGGAGGCCTCTTGTGGACCAGTGTCCTGAAGTTGGCTCTCCCACCTCAGAGGCACAGCACTGACTCCTGGCTGCAGCACCAAGAGCCTTTCATCCACAGGGCTCCTTAATTTGGGATGATTCGTTGTCTATTCAGGTATTCCACAGATGCAGGGTATATCAAATTGATTGTGGAGCTTTAATCCGCTGCTTCTGAGGCTGCTGGGAGAGATTTCCCTTTCTCTTCTTTGTTCTCACAGTTCCCAGGGGCTCAGCTTTGGATTTGGCCCCGCCTGTGCATGTAGGTCGCCGGAGGGCGTCTGTTCTTTGCTCAGACAGGACGGGGTTAAAGGAGCCGCTGATTCGGAGGCTCTGGCTCACTCAGGCCGCGGGGTAGGGAGGGTCACGGAGTGTGGGGCGGGCCTGCAGCGGCAGAGGCCGGCGTGACGTTGCAGCCTGAGGCGCGCCGTGCGTTCTCCCGGGGGAGTTGTCCCTGGATCCCGGGACCCTGGCAGTGGCGGGCTGCACAGGCTCCCCGGAAGGGCGTGTGGCTAGTGACCTGTGTTCGCACACAGGCCTCCTGGTGGCGGCAGCAGTGGCCTTAGCGTCTCATGTCTGTCTCTGGGCTCCGCACTTTTAGCCACGGCTCGCGCCCGTCCCTGGAGCTCTCTCAAGCAGCGTTCTTAATCCCCTCTCCTCGTGCACCAGGAAACAAAGAGGGACGCAAAAGTCTCTTGCCTCTTCGGCAGGTCCAGACTTTTCCCGGACTCTCTCCCGGCTAGCCGCGGTGCACTAACGCCCTGCAGGCTGTGTTCACGCCGCCAACCTCAGTCCTCTCCCGGTGCTCCGACAAAAGCCGGAGCCTCAGCTCCCAGTCCCGCCCGCCCCGGCGGGCGAGCAGACAAGCCTCTCGGCTGGTGAGTGCCGGTCGGCCCGATCCTCTGCGCTGGAATCTCTCCGCTTTGCCCTCCGCACCCCTGTTGCTGTGCTCTCTTCCGCGGATCCCAAGCTCCCCCACTCCGCCTCCCGAAGTCTCCACCCGCGAAGGGGCTTCCTAGTGTGTGGACAGTTTTCCTCCTTCACAGCTCTCTCCCGCTGGTGCAGGACCCGTCCCTATCCTTTTGTCTCTGTTTAGTTTTTTCTTTTGCCCTAACCAGGTACGTGGGGGGTTCCTTGCCTTTTGGGAGGTCTGAGGTCTTCTGCCAGCGTTCAGTAGGTGCTCCGTAGGAGTTGTTCCACGCGTAGATGTATTTCTGGTGTATCTGTGGGGAGGAAGGTGATCTCCACGTCTTACTCTTCCGCCATCTTCCCGGAAGTCTCAGTGAGGAGTTCGAGAGTAGATCTTAAAAACTCCCACTACAAGGAAAAACACTGTAACTATGTGAAGTGATGGATGTTAACTAAACTTACTACGGTAATCATTTTGCAAAATTTACATATATCAATCATTATGTTGTACACTTTAAACCAATACAAAATTATACATCAATTATATTTCAATAAAACTGGAAAAAATAGTATCCCTTTTCAATCTCAAACTTGATCAGTTTCGTACAATTCATTATATGACATCCTATTTGAAGCAGACTTTTATTATCTTCAATAATAACTTTATAAAATAGATACTGTCATTATCCCCATCTCATAGATGAGAAACTAAGGCATTAAAAAAATATCTGAAGATATAATGGTCAAAAAGATGTTGAAATTTGATAAAAACCATAAACCTACGGATCCAAGGCTCAGTGAATCCCAAGCAGTATCACTACACACACACACACACACACACACACCCCCCACACACCAAAGCATATTATAATCAAATTGAACAACATCAGTGAGAGAAAATCTTAAAAGCAACCAGAGGAGGAAGATACAGTTCATAGAAACAAAGATAAAAATGATTACAGAAATTATCAGAAACTATGCAAGTGAGGTAATAATAAAACACCATCTTTAAAATGCTAAAAGAAAAAACTGTTAGAATTATATATCTAGTGGAGATAGCCTTCTATGTTCTAGAAAAGTCCACGCTTATCTACTGTGACAGAAAGTAGCCCAATGGTTGGCTTACACAAGGAATGGTGGGTGGGGATTGACTGCAAATGGCGCACGAGAGAACTTGTGGTATGATATTAATGTTCATTATCTGATTATGGCAATGGTTGCATGGTTGTATATTTGTCCAAAATTATTGAACTATACACTCAAAAGAGGTGTGTTTAATTAAATTTAATTAATTTTTACCTCGTTGATTTTTAAAAAAATTATTTTCAACAACAAATATTTTCAATTATTTAAACAACAACTATTTACAACAACACTGTCGATATTTCAGTGCCCCTTGGCAAATCCTTGGTTGCTCTACCCTAGTTAAAACTCAGCTCTTTATCTTCCAGCTGAATAGATACTTGTGAATGACCTGGAGCTAAGCCTTTGAAAGTTGCCTGACAGTTACCCAACTCCGTCTTTCAGCAAGACACTACACTCTCTGAAAAATAGTCCCCCAGCACCCCACCATAGATCCAAACAATACCCAGAACCGGGCTTCCCTGGTGGCGCAGTGGTTGAGAGTCCGCCTGCCGGTGCAGGGGACACAGGTTCGTGCCCCGGTCTGGGACGATCCCACATGCCGCGGAGCGGCTAGGCCCATGAGCCATGGCCGCTGAGCCTGTGCGTCTGGAGCCAGTGCTCTGCAATGGGAGAGACCACAACAGTGAGAGGCCCGCGTACCGCGAAAAAAAAAAAAAAAAAAAAACCCAGAACCATCCCAGATGCAGGTGTGGTCAGACTTCTCTGATTTCTGAAGCCTGGTTAGATTCAGAGGGCCTCTATCCCAGCCACTGACAGCAAGTTGAAGCCCCAGTATCTTCACCAACAGGAGTAATGCATTATCTACACTGGTTTTGTCACTGAATTATAAAGATCTCTAACAATTATATAACAATTGATTCCACAGGCAATTCCAACACACTTGTCATTGTTTCTCTTTAGTACATTCCCCAGATTCTGAGGAAAAGATTCTCAAACTTTAGTGGGCGATTGTTTATAATACAGATTCTGCCCCCCATGACTCTACTTCTCCAGCTGAATTAGTAGACTAGAGCCTGTTATCTGAATTTTAAAGAAGCATCTGATTCAGGCAGTCTGAGGACCACATTTTGAGAATTACTACATTGAACTACTGGAGGAAATATCTGGAGGAGCTCCAGGAGTAGAACTCAGCTAAAGGCTCACAGGAAAGTCATCTGGAAGCAGGAGCCCAAGAAACTCCTAGAAGCCCCTGAAGGTAGGAATGGGGGAAAGGGTTTGGAGATTGTCAGAAAGAGGACTAAAAGGGCAAAATTGTTCTAAGTGGAAAGTGCTAGAAGGAAAGGTTCAGATGTGATTGCCTTAAGCTGGTGACTGATCCTGGCTTCTCAATCCTACCACCCTTCAGTGAGTACAGGACTTGGTGGGCTCCTGATTGTCGAGATGTGATATTCTATATCTTCCTTGATCCTATACTATTTAGTTATCCCTCTATACCTCAGGAGAAAGCACTGACATGGAGATCAGCATGCAGGAAATTTATTAAAGAGTGCTCCTGGGATCAACGGTCATGGAAAGAGATGGAAGCAGGACTGGGCGGAGACAGAAGTTAGGCTGTGATGCAAATAGATTCAGCCAGTCCCTGGGGGAGCTCTGAGATAGGAGTGAGCCTTTCAGCATTGTCTCAAGTTGGGGCACCTCCACCTTGACCTGTTATCACATATGCCTCAGAGAAAGGATGACACCTTAGGAAATGGAACTCCTTTCAGATGAGTCTTCCTGGAGAAGGCTGATGGCTGAGGATGGTCTCAGCATCACTCTCAGCAACTGGAGGAATAAGTCCATAAGGTCCAAAGGGGGATCTGGGTGGTGAATCATTATAACCACTACACGTCCTCACTTTCTTTTGCTGATGTTTTTGAAGAATAATATTAATATTTTAGCTGAACATTTCATCAGAATAAGTTTCTCAGTCTTCTAGGCTATGGTTGCTTATGCTGATGTTTCCATTGACCCCATGACCTTTTGGCTCCCCTTTCCTGCCCTCTTCTACCTGACAAACTCCTACTTATCATTCAGTTATCAGTCTAATGTGGCCTCCTCTGTGAAGCCTCTCAGTTTCCACCAGTAGACACAGGTTTTCCACTTTCTGTGATCCTAGGGACCTCCAGCTATCTCTGCAAAGATTTAGTCTGTGGTATTTTCATGTCTGTGTGTGTTTGTCATGACTAGAATGTAAGATCCTGGGGGAAGAAACTGGATCACTACTTGATTTGTGTAGCCCCAGCATTCTAGTGCAGGCACAGCACCAATATTTGTTTAATTATATTGGTTGATATGAATGTAGCAATGGCTCCATGATCTTGGAAAAGCCTCTCCTAGGAATTGTGGGAATCTGAGGAAAGCTAATGATTTGGCACTTGGTCAACCATTATTTTTTCATGCTTGTTATTTTGTAAGATTAGAGAGAATTTGAAATTTAAAGTGTTCGCTTTCAGAAGTAAATTTAATTAACAATGTATTTTCTATTGGCCAAAGTAGGATCACTGTTTCTAAAAGCTCTAAGAATATGTCACCTATTCTTCTGTATTTCTTGTTCTCCTTTCTTTTGTGAATTTAAAAATTAGTGTGTTTGCAGGCAAATTGAGGAAACTGAAATTCAGATAATAAAATAAGTCATTTACACTTGGTTAACATACTACGCCATGCATTCTCTAATTCCAGACATTTTAGCAGGCTGTCAACTTTCAGCTGACTGTACAAATAAGGAGCTGTATATGAACAGCTGAGTTATCTGGCTCTGATTTCTCATTTATCCTAGTGATGGTTTAGTGCTCTTTATAGACTGGCAGCTGAGGCAGGGCTAGCTAGCCCTCCTCCTAATCTGCTTGTGGTAGACTTCAGTTTCCTCATCTGTAATATGAGAAAAATCCCCTAGAAATTCTAATGTTTCTTCCAGCTCTAGCATTCTTTGATTCTATGGTTCTGTTTATATTGAAGCATAGAATGGCTAATTATTAAATGTTTTGATATTTTACATATAATTTAAAACTTAGACAATGTTCTTGTCACAGAACATGATTTCTATTTAAAGGTAGTTTAGTTTTGGAACACTTTTTCAGAACAGTCATTCCTATTCTTCTTTGGATAACCCAACAAAATGTTGCTACATTCAAAATTTCACATGAATGCATAATGACCTAAAATATTTTTTAGAGCAGCTTTTTGTTGTTGTTGTTTGTTTTTTGGCCATGCTGTGTGGCATGTGGGATCCTAGTTCCCCACCAGGGATCAAACTTCTGCCCCCTGCAGTGGAAGTGTGGAGTCTTAACCACTGGACTGCCAGGGAAGTCCCAACCTAAAATATTTTTATCAAGAAATATGTATGTGAGATAAGGGAAAAAAGAGATCAAAATGAGAAATAGGTGATGTAAGGCTGCTACTTAGAAATAAAATAATTTCCAAACCCTGAGGTTAAAATTGGAGCCCTTATTCGTGGATCATCTCTATGGCACTTTGCAGAGAATAGAAAAGTGGGTGCCTGAGAATGGTGTTTAATCTCTCTGTGTGTATCTCTGTCTCTCTCTCTGTCTCTGTCTCTCTTCTGAATTCTCAAGTAATGTATTTTCTGCAGTCACAAATAAAGGGTTCCATTTCTGGGGAGCTAGACATACATGTGATCTCTGAGAAGAAATGACAAGAAGCTAAGTTAAATGGCATGTGCAGAAGAGAAAGTTGGAACAAAATGATGTGTTTTGGGAGATGTATGGCATCATCAAAAACATCACACTTGTGGTTTCCTGGTATCTGTGAAACTTGGACCAATTTAAGGTGCCATATTTGATAGATTCTGGCAGAACTGAAGGGAAACTAGGCTGGTGTTTTTTAAAGCTTTATTGCTTTCTGGAAGATAAATTTCTTCTTTGAACATTATCTATCTCCTTCTATGAGATATATTACTATACTACCTGGCCATTTGGGAGCCAATACAGTTATTTCTTTTTTTGGCTGACTCCTGATCTTACAATGGATCTTTTTAGGTAACAGTCTTAAAAAACAAGAGATGCACGGATGATATAGAATCATAGAATTTTGAAGTTGGAAAGGGCCCCTGAGGACAAAATTTCACAGCTGCTCTGTGACTTTGTTTCATTCTCTGTACATAACAAACCATCCAGTCCAAGTGAGATGCGGAGAATGAGGCCTGTGTGGGAAGCAGGGCTACTGAGTTATAGCACTCATTTTTCAGCCAGCCATCTGAGGGCCATGAACAAATCACTTAACAGTTGGTTAACTCTCAGTGAACCCCAGGTTGACCTGGAGCAAAGCATTTAATCTTCAGTTTTATTCATCAGAGAATGGAGTTGAATTAGAAAATTGCAAGAGCCTCTTTCAGTTGGGAATATTCTGTCCTTTCTTGATGCCACACCCAAAGCTTAAGTAATGTGTATTTCCCTCTCAACTGCCTAATTCGGTTGCCCATTGCTCTAAGAAAACTCAATATACACAAAAAAATGAATTTTCAAAGAAGTTAGGGGATTGGCATTCATATTACAAAAGTACCCTCTCCCTTAGAGCCACAAATTTCCTTTAAATAGCTAACTATTACATACATTTTTACTTTATGACAATTAGATTTTCACACTTTTCAGTAATGCATATTTGATGAAAAGTCAGATGTACCCTCCAATAATCACCACCCTCATGTTTACTATGTCCCTCTCCCTCTGACTTCATGTTTATAGCCTTAGCAATCTCTTGCCATAACTTCCATATTATCCACAATTCCTCATACACCCTCCATCCCTGTTCTCCCGTCTGAGCCACATAGCTCAGCACCGTTCTCTCTTGCACTAACTGAATCCTTTTCTCATGCTCATCATCTTTTTCTCCCGCTTCTCCTGCTTCAGCTGACTCTTGTAGTTCATCCTGCTTCAGCTAACTCTTATAGTTCACCCAGAGTTCACTCCTGAATGCTTGGTTCAAGTTCAACATCAAAATGAGCCCTGCTTCCTAAATCTACGTTGTTGCAGTTATGGTTGTTTTGAAACTTAAGTGAAGTTCCCTTCCACATTTTAACACTGAAGCTCACCCCATTTCCTGCTTCTCTCTGAATTTCAACCAATTGAAATAAACACTCTCTACGATCCATAGGTTATATATGTTTTTACATTATCACTGAGAAAAATCAAATTAGAAATTTTATGAATAAGAAAAATAGAATTTCTCACTTGAATATATTAAGTTCTTTTGAGAAAGGTGCCATAAAACTCTGCGATGTTATTATTGATTTTTGGTCAACAAGGAAGCAATGCTCTTCTTAATTAACTTCTTTTTTAAAATGTGCAACAATCTTAAAAGAGAAAAGAGATCCACTTTTCATGAGATGTCTCAGTACTACAAAAACACTGCTAGAAATATATCTCTTGATTCTAAGTCTGTCTTTTAATGGAGCATATTCTACATTTTACCATATAGGTTAAGAACCTCAGGAATTTTCCCATCTATGCTCTGTGGGATTTGTCCTTTACATTCCTATACCACAGTGTCAATGATCAGGCTACTTCTTAACAGAAATCCCATTTTAAGACAGGAAGTTGATCCAATACGGGAACAAAATGCATCATTGTTTCCATAAAAAGTGGACACCTACTTCCAGAATTTATTTTACTTGGAATAAGGCTGAAATCTATGGTGTCATTCCAGGTAGGACCTTTTAGCATTTTCCTAAAGTTACTAAGGCTTAAAGCTTTTTATAAAATATTAATTCCATGCAGAGCAAAATTTCTCTCCAGAGAGTTAAAGTGACTTGCCTAAATTGACACAGCTGGTGACAGGAAAAAATGGACTTTCTGATTTTTTGATGTAGTTTCAAAGTCACACAAACAGAGAAAACAGGAAAAATACATACTCTCATTTTCTATTCCAGTTTCTATCATTTTGGCCATGCCTACTGTTTTAGCTCAGACTAATCTTCAAATTCAGTCTTGTTAATTTTAATTTCCTTCTGTTTCCCTTTCTACAACTTCAATTTTCAAAGGGAGTTTTAAGGTACTCACTGATATACATTCTATAATAACCTCAAGTTTTAAAGTTACATATATTTTTAATTTACTCTGTTGTTTTCAACTACAATAAAGCCAAAATTAGCTCTCATTTTTAATTCAGAATGACAGTTTTTCTGTTATTTTACTGTGTTCATATGTGGGTAATGTAATTATTCTATTTACTTTAGAACCTCTAAAAATCATTACAAATATGGTAAGTTTTAATTGTTCATGGAAATCAATTTATGTGCAAATAAAGTCTATTTTCATTCCTTACAATTTGCATTTTTACATTTCAGATATGCTTGTGCAGCAATAAGATGTGAAGTATGATTACTAATTGCTTAAATACGTAAGGTAGCTTCAAGAAGCACAGAGCTACAAACAATTTTCATAGAATAAGTCTGGATTAGAAGGAGCCTGTTCGATGAATACAGGAAGGCATACAGAAGAGGGCCAGCATTCACTGGGGCTTATTCAAAGGCCCATAATGACAGCTGATGAAAAGGTGGCATATTGATTGCCAGTAATTCATTCTTTTCATTCAATTCCCCCCATGACTCATGGTTATTATTTTGTTACCTATGTATGTACAAAAAAGTAGATAAGAAGGTGATATGAAATTGTGTTGATTCTCTTCACTTCTTACCTTCAGAATGCAATTTCAGAACAGTCCTCGAGAGGTGAACTCTTTCAGGTAGACTTGATGATACCCTGAGCAGTAATCATTGTGAGAGTCTGATGCCTCACACCAGCTTTCATGCTTAGGATCATAGAATTTAAAGTTGGAAGGCCCCTAAAAAATCATCCAGTAACTCTCACTGATTGTATAGATGAGAAGGCTAAGGCCCAGAGGGACTAAGTGACATGCCCAATGTCACACAGATGGTCAGTAACACAAGTAAGAAGAGAACCTAAGTGTCTGGATCCCTAGACCAGTGCTTCTTTCCTCAATTCCCCTGCAGGATTCCATTCTGACTTTTGTCTCAGTTGTATCTTTTATGTAGGCAATTCAAAGATTCCTAAATTCTCACATGATAGCTTAGCAAATGTTGTAGTAACAAAACATGGTAACGGTCAGAAGTTTAAAGAGGCAGCACCCTGACACAGAGCCTAGAGGGATAAGTTAGATATCTGAAGTTCAGGATTCTTTTTATTCATCAGTCACCATGATCAAGTACTTCAGCCTCACTGAGCTTGCATGTCCTCAGCAGTGAAATAGAAAGGTAATAGGATGATCAATGAAATAGTGTAGGTGGAAGCAGCTGACACATAATGATGTTCAGTAATAACTGTCCAATCTGGATTGATTGAATAAGTCCGTCAACCAAATAAATGGCAGCATGGGACTCATAAAATCACTTTAAACCCGATTCTTTGGACAAATTATTCCAAGGTATCCATTCAGTCAAGAAATATTTATTGAGTGTCTACTATGTGCCAGTCAGGCACTGTGCTAGGTACAAGGGGTAAAATGGTAACATAAAGGCATGGTCTCTATTTTCAGCAACTTTACAGACTAAGGGAGGAGACAAGCAATGACTTGCTATGATGACACAGCACAGAGGAATGGACCTTAATTTAGGCCAAGGGGATTTCGGAAGGCTCCCCAGGGGAAGCCACTTGTGAGATGAGACCTGACAAATAAGAAGGAATTACCTAGACCAAGAGTAATGGGTAGAGCATTCCAGGAAGAAAAAAATATAACACGAAGAACTGGAGGTGAAATAGTTTCATGTTCTAGAGGAAATGAAAGAAACTGATTATACTCTGGTTAGAGTGTGAGGCTTGAGGCTGCAGAAGAGACAGTGGCCAGTGCATCCAGATCCGATAGGCCAGTTTAATGTACTTATCTTAAAGGCAATAGAAAACTGAAATTTTTTAAGTAACAAAGTGAAACAATCACATAAATGGCTTTCTTGATGAGGAATAAAAATTTTTTTTCAACTTTGAGGGTTTTTTCCCCAGTGGCATGAATATACCTATGTGTGTTCACTTCAATATTTAAATAGCTCATTCTCTTTTGCCCAGAATCCATATAAATCATTACTCAAATAATAACCACCCCCACCAGACCTACATCTTTTTAAAACTTACAGAGGTAAATTGATTAATTTTACTTAAAATGACAGCAGGGGGCTTCCCTGGTGGCGCAGTGGTTGAGAGTCCGCCTGCCGATGTAGGGGACACGGGTTCGTGCCCCGGTCCGGGAGGATCCCACGTACCGTGGAGCGGCTGGGCCCGTGAGCCGTGGCCGCTGGGCCTGCGCGTCCGGAGCCTGTGCTCCGCAGCGGGAGAGGCCACAACAGTGAGAGGCCCGCGAACCGCAAAAAAAAAAAGAAAAAAAGAAAAAAAGAAAAAAAGAATCCGCCGGCCAATGCAGGGAACACAGGTTTGAGCCCTGGTCCAAGAAGATCCCACATGCCGTGGAGCAACTAAGTCCGTGCGCCACAACTACGAGCCCTCAAGCCACAACTACTGAAGCCCACGTGCTTAGAGCCCGTGCTCTGCAACAAGAGAAGCCACCGCAATGAGAAACCCACGCACTGCAACGAAGAGTAGCCCCCGCTCGCCGCAACTAGAGAAAAGCCCGCACGCAGCAACAAAGACCCAACACAGCCAAAAATAAAATTAAAAAAAAAAAAATGACAGCAGGGCCCACAATCATAAGTGACCAATCAGGTTAAAGAAATATTTATGGGATAAATACATGCACTGCAAAGTTGTAGTTAAAATTTCCAGCATTTGATTTAAGGAGAAAAGACAGGAACGACTAGGGTAAAAAACCAGTGTAAATAAACAAAAGGAAATGTGAAAATACACTCTAAGCTGTAAGCTTATTAAAATCACCATACCCACCCTATTTACGGGATGAGGGCAGCTCTGGAAAGCTACAACAACACTAACTAACTTTGCCAGATAAACCAGGTCATGCCAAGGAAATTGGGTCCTCAGTGGAAAAAAAAACATACTTGTGTTTGCCAGAAGTGATGCCATGACCAACTTTTCCTGAACCTCAGCCTAGAAATTGGCTCTGCCAATGCAGTCAATGGCTGAGGTCCTGGGCCAAGAGCTGGTGAGTCAGGGTCCACCTCCTGTGCATTTGGGGGCCTGGAAGGGCACCATGCTTTTATATCAGAAGCCCTTTTGTGAATGGGAGACTGGCACTGTCAAGGGGATCCTAAATTCTGTGGGCTTTGCCTGTCTTGACAAAATCCATGAGCTACTTTCTAGCCAGCTTTATCTGAACATCTTCTACACGCTTGAGAACTGTAAAGCAAATAGAAATAGCAATCATCTGCATTTATTATTACTATTGAGTATTTTTCTTTCTAAAACCCTGAAAATTCAGAATTTGAGCACAATGTTGTCTGGGAAAAGCAATCCCCTCCACTGAAGATTTTATTTTATGAAATAAAAGGATTTATTGACTACAAACAAGGTGGTGGTAGCAGCTGTAGGGGAAAGTCGAACATCAAGAGTCCCTCAGGTGGAAACGAGAAGAATAACAACAACAAAAACAAGCCTTCGGGTGGGAGAAGTGACAACTATCTAGGAGATGGGAATAAGGAAAGTAGGCAAGGGCTCTTTGCAACTTCTGTTAAAGTTCTAACTTTTATAGCTTAGTTGTTTAATTGCACACACTATACACAACTTTTTAAACATTATGTATAAAACATAAGTTTACTGCACCCAAATTTGGTAAATACAGATAAACAAAAATGAGAAAAGATAATTCCAGCACTGAAATATAATCACAGTTAACACTTTTGTATCTATCTTTCCAAATTTCTGTTGTTCTAGCTCTCTCACTTTCTATTTATGTGTAATTGTACACACATGATATCACTGTTCTAATATATTAATTTATATATTCACATATATGTTAAAAATAGGATCACACTGCACATGCCATTTCAGAATCTTTTTATTCTTAACAATCATGAACATTACTCCCTGAAATATAAATTTGATAATGGTAGAGATTTTGCTTGTTCATTGCTGTTTCCTTAGCATCTAGAACAGTACCTTCAGGTGGGCATCCAATAAATATCTATTGAGTGAATGAATAGTGCATGTATATTGTTACAGGTCAATCAAGTATAGATATTTATGCATGCAGCATATTAACATATAATATAGATAATTTAAAATATGTATACAATTAACATCCCAGCTCTGCCATCTGTATGCACTAATCGTATCTGCCCCAGGTCAAATGCTACCTCTGTCAAACCCACCTCAGCCTCCCCTGGCTTTTTCCTCCCAGCTCTTCCTCCTCTGACTACCATGGGTTGTTCTCTACCTCTTTTTGGCACTTAGCATTTTCCATCTTGTTTTATAGATATTTCAGTCTGTGTTTCTCCATCTGAATGAAGGGTAGTTTCAGTATGGCATCTAAGTCTAGTTTATCTCTGTAATAATAATAGCAAAAATAATTCTATGCATGTATTCATCATTTTATGTGTGTCGGGGACTGTACTGTTATGTGTGCATTCTTAATAATCACAGAAAGTAGGTGTATTAGTTTGCTAGGACTGCCATAACAAAATACCACAAACTGGCTAGCTTAAACAACAGAAATTTATTTTCTTACAGTTTTGGAGGCTTAGAAGTCCAAGATTAAGGTGCTGGCAGTGCTGAATTCCTCTGGCTTGCAGATGGCCACCTTTTGTTGCTTTTTCACATGGTCATTTCTATACACACATGCACCCCTGTGTCTCTTCCTCTTCTTAAAAGGACACTAGTTATGTTGGATTAAGGCCCCACCCCAATGGCCAATTTTAGCTTAATTACATCTTCAAGGACCTTGTCTCCCTAATCAAGAGAGTATGGTACTGCCACAAAAACAGAAATATAGATCAATGGAACAGGATAGAAAGCCCAGAAATAAACCCACGCATATATGGTCACCTTATCTTAGATAAAGGAGGCAAGAATATACAATGGGGGAAAGACAGCCTCTTCAATAATTGGTGCTGGGAAAACTGGACAGCTACATCTAAAAGAATGAAATTAGAACACTCCCTAACACCATACACAAAAATAAACTCAAAATGGATTAAAGACCTAAATGTAAGGTCAGACACTATAAAACTCTTAGAGGAAAACATAGGCAGAACACTCTATGACATAAATCACAGCACGATCCTTTTTGACCCACCTCCTAGAGTAATGGAAATAAAAACAAAAGTAAAAAATGGGACCTAATGAAACTTAAAAGCTTTTGTACAACAAAGGAAACAGTAAATAAGACAAAAAGATAAGCCTCAGAATGGGAGAAAATATTTACAAATGAAGCAACTGACAAAGGATTAATCTCCAAAATATACAAGCAGCTCATGCAGCTCAATATCAAAAAAAAAAAAACAGCCCAATCAAAAAATGGGCAGAAGACCTAAACAGACATTTCTCCAAAGAAGACATACAGATGGCTAAGAGGCACATGAAAAGATGCTAACGCATATATATGGAATCTAGAAAAATGGTAGTGATGAACCTAGTGGTAGGGCAGGAATAAAGATGCAGACGTTGAGAACGGACTTGAGGACACAGCAGGGGAAGGGGAGGCTGGGACGTAGTGAGAGAGTAGCATTGACATATATACACTACCAAATGTAAAATAGCTAGCTAGTGGGAAGCTACTGCATAGCACAGGGAGATCAGCTTGGTGCTCTGTGACCACCTAGAGGGGTGGGATAGGGAGGGTGGGAGGGAGACGCAAGAGGGAGGGGATATGGGGATATATTTATATGTACAGCTGATTCACTTTATTGTCCAGCAGAAACTAACACAACATTGTAAAGCAATTATACTCCAATAAAGATGTATTTAAATAAAAAAGAACTGATCTCCAAATATGAGGTACTGGGGATTGGTAATTTAACATACGGATATGAATAATAATTCTGCCCATCATAGAGGTATTATGATTATTCTCATTTTATAGATGAGTTATCTGAGCCTCAGAAAGACAAAATGACTTGCCCAAGGCAGAAATGAACCTTTCACTCAAGCCTATCTCTCCAGAATCTGTTCTGTGGAACCACTGTTCCCCTGCATCCTCACCTCTCACCTCCTACTCCAAGATCATTTGCAGCAGTGCCTCGTGTACATGGTAGAACCTCAGTGAATTATTGTTGAATGAATAAATGAAACATGGATAAAAATGAAGTGTGAGTTGAGTAATGATGAAAAAATAAGCACTGAGATTGGGATGTCCAAGTGGCTTGGTCTGAGGGCTGCTGAGAGGGAATTGAAAGGATAGATTTAGGGACATAGTTCAAAGTGGCCCATCTAATTTTCTCCTATTCAATAGTCAGAAGACGTGAGGACAAGGAACCTTTCTCCATAAAAAATTAAAGGCAATTTAGAAAGGATATTCCAGCCCAAAACAAAAGCAGGAACTTGATGGTAACAACAGTGCCTCTTCAGAAGGGCTAAGATATGGTTTAGAGTAAAAATCAGATAAATAAAAAATCTGGGACCTAAATTTAGGTGAATACAAAAGGTGAGTACAAAAGGTGAAAATGAGAGTTAAATCAGCAAATAATTGGAAATGAGATCATTGGGATATTGTGTAAAAGAAGAGAGCTACAGGTAAAATTCTAGAATCTTGAAGCAGTGAACAGAAAGGTACCACTCTATCAGAGTCTTCCTTCACGATAAACAGATTACAGTAGTAACAATGTTCTCTCCAGCTTCTCCAGCTTCCAAACTGTAGCGGCCACTTTCAAGTGCCCCATCCTTATCCCCTTGGTCCATACCAGTCAGTTTGACTTCCAGATGCCAGCCCCTGCATGCCTCTGCCAGCTTTCTCTAGCCCCTGGAGTCTGCTCTGTCCACGTGGGTGAGAGATGAGAAGTGCCAGGGAATTAAAAAGATCAACCCTAAACTACTCACTGGCAGGAGCTGGTGGACAGATGCCCCAGATCCCTCGCCACTCCAGTAGAATAACTTGGAGGTGCAAAGTCTACACTACCTCTCAGAGCTCCCCAAAGCCCCAGTTGTCCCTAGTAAAAAAATTGCTTGATAACACATTATTTATCCACTGCCTTACCTCCCTTGCTTCACTTTCTCACTCCACCACGAATGTTTCCTGGGATCACTTCCCAAATAAATTACTTGCACTTAAACCTTTGTCTCAGAGACCTGCTTCTGGAGGTAGAGGGAAGAAGTAGGGCATGCCTTTGGGGCAGAACATGTACACAGATGCCTAATCCAGCTGCCTCTTACATTGTAGCTTTCTCCTATATGACATCTCCCCATCTGGGAAAGTTAGCAGAAGAAGGCAGTTAAGGAACCAGAGTCTTGAAAATACAGAATGAGAGATCACCTCCCAGTAAAACTCCCTCATGTTTTAAAAGATGAAATGAAAATTAAGTGTGCCCTATATTCCAGGGTCCCAGACTTAACACAGATTTTCCAAAGTGGTTTTTTAAAATGTAGGTCTGCCACTAAAGGATATATACAAAAAAATTCCATGGATATAAATTTGGGAAATGCTGTGTTAAACAAAGTCAGTCAGGATTTTTATAACAGGAATTCTTCTAACTTTTTGTATGCTAAGGGATATCCAAAATATCCAAGAAGGAGGTAGAGTGTGGAACATCTCCCAGATTATTTCCCTAAGAGCCTCTTGAGGGGCCAGAGGTCCACAGAACATGTAGAGGGAAACATTGCCTGTTTCTAAAATAATCGGTAGGAAGCCCTTCCACAGTCCAGTCTTGGTCTCCCTACTCAGCACCATCTCCCACCACTGTCTTATCTGTCCCCATCTGCTGCCCAGACTTCAACACAAAAGTGTTTCTCAGATTTCTCTAAACGTATCAGGCCTGTTCATGACTCTGGGTTTTTGTGCATGCTGCTTCTCTGCCTGGAATGCCATCTCTCACTTTCCCACCTGGTGAATTCCTCAGTTCATCTTTCTAGACATGCTCAGAGATCACTCCCTATGGATAAGCTTCTCCAGCAACCTACATCTTATTCATCTTCATGTTCCCAGCATTTTGCAGGGGACCTAGAAACTACATAGCAGAGACTTGTATGAAAGAATTCAAGGAACATATGAGTGAAGTGAGGCATAAGGAAGTTAAATGGTGCTGGACAAGTCATGCTTCTTTGAGTCCAAAGCCAGGAATAGAATAAGGGCTTCTCACTCATAGCCCAGGCTCATCCCACTACCTCTGTCCACATTCCAGAAATCAGTGATATTCTTCAGGGAATTTTATTATTTTTTAAAATTGTGATAAAAAATACATAGTGTAAAATTTACCTTGTCAACCATTTTTACTGTATAGTTCAGTAGTGTTATGTACATTCACATTGTTGGGCAATTAATCTCCAGGTCTCTCTTTTCATCTTTCAAAACTGAAATTCTGTACCCATTAAACAATAACTTCCCATTCATCCCTCCCCCCAGCCCCTGGCAACAACCATTCTATTGATACTTTCTGTCTCTATGAATGTGACTACTCTAGGTACCTTGTATAAATGGAATTATACTGTATTTGTCTTTTTGTGACTGGCTTATTTAAGTTTGCATAATGTCCTCTTGTTTCATCCATGTTGTAGCATGTGACAGAATTTCTTTCCTTTTTAAGGCTGAATAATATTCCCGTGTATGTATAGACCATGTTCTGTTTATCCATTCCGTCACTGATGGTTGCTTTGGTTGCTTCCCATTTTTTGCTATTGTTAATAATCCTGCTATGAACATGGGTGTATAGAAATCTCTTTAGGACCTTGATTTCAATTTTTTGAGTATATCTAACGGTTCTTTTTTGAGCACATTTAAGTTTCAACATTTTCCTTTGTGGTCAGAAAGGTACTGAATAATGGTGTAAACTTTCTCTTGTTAGCTATCACCAGAAACATGAAACCAGCAATTTGGTATAGAAAAACATGTGACAAATAGGACTCTTTGATTAACTATGAAGAAACCAACTTTCACTAGTCTAAGCCAATGAGGAGATTTATTGGAAAGGTTTGAGGGTATCTGTGGTACCCAATGAAGAATCAATCTCACTCAAAGAAAGACACTACTTGGCTGTAGGAACAAATAGTACCAGAGCTCCAAGTTGCCCTCGGGACCCTCCATCTCTATGTCTCCACTCTCCCCTTTCTGCATGCCTGCTCTATTTTTTTTCTCACTGAGCTCTGGTTCCACCTGGAAGAAAAATGGCATCTAACTCCCCTTGTAACCAAAAGTGGGGTCCGGCTGCTCGCTGCTCAAAAGCCAATAAAGAGGCCAGGTTGGTGGAAAGGAAAGTTTGCTTTATTTTTGAGGCCGGCAACCAGTGGAGGGGGCAGGGTGGAGAGTGGACTCCTGTCCAAAGGCTGACTCCCCCACACACAATCAGTGGACAAGAGCTTTTGTAGACAGAGGGAGGGGGCCACATGCAGAAACAGCACAGTCAGCTCTGACAGTCATCTTGAAACTGGTCATCAGTGGTCTGACCAGCATCATCTTGATGTTTTAAGTACAGTTAATCTTCAGTTCCGTGGTCCATTTGTTCCCATTTCTTTGAGGCCAATTCTCGGAATTGTGGCAGCTTATGTCATGGCTGCAGCCTGGTCATCATGTAGTTCACTTCTTCCACCTGGTGGGGGTTTCCGTGTCTATAAGACAGCTCGCAGGACGTGGCTCAGGATATTATCTACAGCCCTTGAGGAGGAACTAAAGGTCCTTGACTTTGATTAATGACCCAACTATTATTATTCAGTCTCCTTTGACTGTTTTCCTTTGCTTCTGCATTTTCTCACTTCTCTGATTAAACTTATTCTTTGGCTAAAATTTTCCACAGACGGCAGGCAGGCTGAGGACATGGGGGTAAGGACCATAGGGTCCTGCTCCGTTTCACCCTCACTTTCACATTCATGGCTCCAGTCCCTATAAAGAGACTGGCCTAACTCTCTCTCAGTCCCAAATCCAATATCCCAGGGAAGGCTGTTTTTGTTAAGTTCCCACCCACTGATAAAGTATGGCTAGGAAGGCATAGTCAAGTTGTATAAAATGGCTGCTTCCAGTGCAGTGATGTGGATATATACATTGGAGAAGAGCAGGCAGTTACCAAAATGTCACAGGTCAAGAATGACAGTAAGTCTGCTAACACCTTAGTAGATGGGCTGGGAGTGAAAGCAATGGAATGAGAAAATATTCAACCACCTCCATCCCTGATGAACACTCTCATGGAGTCAAGAGGAAGGTGCTGTGTAGGAAGCAATGAGCTCCGGAGTGGATAAACACTTTAATCACAATTCTGTTTCAGCAAACAAATGAATCCAAAAATAATGAGGCAGGAAAAAGGCCTGCTAGCCCTGAGATCTCTTTAGACAAGTTTTTGTGTCATAGGGCAATTCTAGCAAGAGACTCATGAGAGAAAAAGGAAAAAAAAAAAAAGTTTTCCTGTGGTATCAAACAAATCCAGAGGCCAAGATTAAAAGGAAATAATAACAACACCAGAGAGATCCTGGACTATAACATTTCCAGGCAAGAACACCCAAGTTCAGGTACCTCCAAGGCATCTTATCTGATAATTAGGTAGAGAAGTGCAGTTAGCCACAGAAAGCAGAAAGAAGAGTATAAAACTATTACTAAGAATCAAAGCTAAAGCTCACATCCCTTGTGGCCTGTCTCTGGGAAAATGTTTCTCTTGTTTGTTCATCGATCTGAATGTTAAATAAGTCTTTCCAGCAGTGGTTCCAGGGTGCTGGAGCAACACATCTCAGACAGCAAATGAAAAACGAGGGCTGCAAAGTTCAGAGAATAATAGAAAATTAAATCTTAACTGAGATGCTGTAAATATCACAGCCCGAAAACAGAGTGCATCAGCAAACTCTACTGGCAGTGAGGATAATGAATTTCTCCCCTCCACACAAAAATTACCAGTGGTGCATAATAGGGTATTCTGGGGTTTGGGGGTGAGGAGGTGGTAATGAGGAGGGAGAGAAAAAGGAAAACAAGCGGGGTTTGTAAATTAAAGTAGCTCCTTAGTAAAGAGCTCCTTTTCTCAGCCAAAGCCAACAGCCCAGCTCAAATGACCCTCTTTTAGTAACCCACTGACTGCAAACACCCACAGCCCATTAGCTGTAGCTCTTTCATAGCACTCACCATTTTAGGGTATCTATAGTTATTTGTGGACATGTCTTATCTCCACAGCAAGATTAAAAACCCCTGGAAGTCGGGAAAGAGAGGGTTTGTTTCCTTTGTTCATCTTTGTATGCCCCACAGCATCCAGAGAACTAATATTTATTCACTGTCTCCAACATGCCATGCACTGGGTGATACATTATGATACTGTATCCCCCTAGGGACTGCCAAGCACCCTGCAAGGGGAGTAGGGCTAGTACGAATGCTGTAGAAGAGACCAAAGCTCAGAACAGTAACTTGCCTAAGTTCACACCACGACAGAATTGAGATTGGAACTCAAAGCTACCTAATTCCAAAGCCTATACTTTTTTCTGCTTGCTACAGTGCCACTTGGTAAATAGCTGTCATATTTTCTAGTAATCTTGCTGATAACAGGAACAATAGCTAATGGCATCAAGGACTTTCTCCAAGCCAGGTGTCCTAGGGTAGATGCTTTCCATGTATTATTACAATTAATCCTTATCACAGCCCAAGGGTTCGGTAGTATTATTGTTCCTGTTTAATAAATGAGAAAACTGAGGCACAGAGAAGTTAATAAAATCATCTAAATCTTATAGTAAGTGTGTGCTTTCAAGCATTAATCCTACATTGATTTCAAAATAAAAAATAAACACATACAAACAAACCAGCCAACATGTTTTGAGGAACTACTCTGCACCAGGCTTTGTGAATTTTCTAACTTAGTTCTCATCACAGCCCTCAGGGCAAAGCAAGTATTCAGTAAATCGGGGAATGAATGAAGAACTGAAGATAAAAAATAGAGCCACAACTATCACCCATTGTTAAAGTAGAAAAATCCAGAAACTCCTCTGTGTTTGCATTGGTAACACCATGGGTCCCAAGCTATGAAGGGTCAGCAAATGAGTATTGGAAGCATAAGAACAATTCAGACAGTAGAAAGAATTTTTAGTTTGAAAAATGAGTGTTCTATAAAATTAAAGACAACACACCCAGTGTGAACAGGCCTCCGTTATTACTGTAGCATCTTAAATGAACTGTGCCAGAAAATCAGCATTTACGAATAAGATAAACAGAAGCCTCCAACTTTGTCTTGATTGCATTTCAGAAATACAGTCTTCCCAAGCTAATGACAAACCTGTGGGATACACCCAGAAGAATTAGATTATACTGTGGAAACCTTGGGAGTGTACAGAGTGCTAGACAAAAAATTAAAATGCCTTGGTTCTACTTCTGGGTTTTCCAGCTTTCTTCATCAATTGCACTACCCACCAATGTTTCTCTGCCACCCTTGAGGTTAGGTATGACCATATGATTTGCTTTGGCCAATGAAATATGAATAGCAGCGATGTGTCCCTTTCAGGCGGAAGCTTTAGAATCAGCACATCGTTTGCAATGTTCTCTCTTCTTCTGTCATGTTGACAGATGATGTTCTAGATGACATCTGTCTGTCATCTTGTATTCCAAAGTAAAAATTATATGGAGCAGAGCACCTAGCTAACCTACAGTGGAAACACAGCATGAATGAGAAATAAATATGTTGTTTTACGACATGGACATTTTGTTGTTTGTTACTGTAGCATAACTTAGCCCAACCTGATTGATACACCAACTAATGACGTGTGTGACCTTGGGCCAGTCATTTACTGCATTTTACTGACTGAGTATAAGCTTCCATATCTGTAAAACTAAGGAATTAGCCTAGGATAGGGAGGTTTAATATGGGGGCCAATGAGTGGGCTTCAGGATGACAATGAACCTTCAAATTATAGGTAATATTTTGTGTGCATGCATGTGTGTGTGTGTGTGTGTGTGTGTGTGTGTGTGGGAGAGAGAGAGAGAGAGAGAATTTGCATTTCTAAGGGAAAAGAGTTCATAGATTTTCAAATTTTAAGAGGGTCTATGTTACTCAAAATGAGGTTAAGAATCTGGATAATCTCTAAAGGCATTTCCAGCTCTAATGTGTTTTGTAGCATCTAGAGTAGAAAAAAAGATAGCTAATAAGTTTCCTTTTTGATCTGGCATTTCAGGACTTGCCTTGAATCAGATTTTGTTAATGTTGTTTTCAAATAATTAAGTTTAAGAGTTCTGCTTAATAGGATTGAAAATATCAAAATCTCAGGAGGTATTCCTTAGTGAAAAGAGGGAATTCACAATAATTCTTTTTAAACTAAAGAAGGAAAGGTTCTTCACAAACTGAAAATAAGGTCCCAGATCACATGTGGTGGGTGGGACAGAGTGGAACCTATTCCTGGTGGGAAGAAGAAAGAGTTTCTCTTCCAAAAATACATCCCCACATATGAGTTAAGGCCTGAAAGGCCAGAGTAATACTTTAGCTAAAGACAATGAGTTCTCTTAAATATGAAGACGGTTGCATAGACAAGGTTAGAAGAGGGAGACTGGGTTTTGTAGATGGACAACCTACGTTCAACACTGTTGGGCCACAGTTTTTTTGCCTATAAAATAG
Organism: Orcinus orca; assembly: GCF_937001465.1. NCBI lineage: Eukaryota > Metazoa > Chordata > Mammalia > Artiodactyla > Delphinidae > Orcinus > Orcinus orca. Next base: position 71,557,815 of record NC_064564.1, on the reverse strand, counting down.
GGACAGTAATACTCAGCTGGAACAGGGAGAATCCCAGCAGCAAATAGATAATACACTCAAACAGGGTAACTGAGGAGGGTTAAATGGGGGACTATTTACAAAGCTCAGTTAAGGGTTCAGAGAAACCAACAAGATGTATCGAAGCACTGCGGGAAGGGAGCCCTTATCACTCCTAGATGTGAAGGGACAAGGAGAGAGGACAGTTACCATGAGAGGAGAGAGCTATGGCTGTAGCTAGAGAAAAGGGCTACACAGCAGGAGCTGTGGCCTTTCAAGGGAAATACAGATGGTATTAATCCCTGGTCCAGCACGGAGGGAGCCAGGGGAAAACATACCTTGATTTCCTTCTCCTCTCACCCACCTCTATCCTGCTGGAGCCTCCCACTGGCCAAACCCAAGAAAAAACCAATGGGCAAGGCAGCCTGTGACATAGTCCATAGAAAGTCAGTCTCCTGGGGACAGTCAGAAGGATAGAGAAAGGTACAGAGAGGATATGAAGGGGAAAATGAGCATTCCAGCTCTTGGGGTCATTGCAAAGATTGAAAGAGATAACATTTAAAAGCATATGAAGTGTTACACAAATATTAGCTATTGTTTACTCTTTTTATGAATGAGTACTTCACATCCTTTGCTAAAAACAGATTCTGAGAGGGCTGTGTGGGGAGAGAGTCCTTGGCCCCTGAGAATGTAGGGAGAGGGGCAGGGATAGAGAATCTGGCCTCAGAGTGAAGCCACTTTGCTTAGGGAGGTGGATTGGGTGTTGAAGAGCTGTTTCGGAATGCTTTGACCCAGGATGAACCAGAATATTAGGCTGCAGGGACAGAACAGCTGAGACTCATCTGCCATTCCCCAGAAAACTGAGGTGGCCAAGACATTAGCCCTTCCGTGACGCTTCCTGCTGCAATCCCAAACAGCTCCTGTTTTCCAGCTGCTTAGGAGAGATACCTTTCTAAGCAAAAAAACCTAGAATCGAATAAGCTTCTTATTCATGTATCAGGAGGCATATTTCCAGATATGTGCATAGATGCCAAAATACTGACTTCTTGTTCAAAATGCAACCCTGCAGTGTTTGAACTGTGAGGTACTCAGTAGCAGTTTTCATATTAGATTATACTGAAGCTTGTTCACTCACTAACAGGCATAGATGTACTTAGCCCAGGAGTGATATGCAAAACGTGGACAGGCTTTAGTTAATCATTCTTTCACTGTACTCTGCAGAGGCAGCTTTCCTCAGAGAAAGACTGTGGGGCTACAACATCAGGAGACTGTAACTTTTCTACTGAGTGTCCTAACAGGAGGAGAGACAGCCAGATGTTTTGACCTACTCAGCTTCCCTTCTACCTTAGCTTCCTTGAAAAAAATGCCCCTCCTTCATTGGATAGGGTCTGGGTGAGACAGTGAACATGCGACCTGAACTGGACCAGTCAGATTTTTTCCCCTAGGACTTTGAATCTTCAGGGGAGTGACCCAAGTTTGGGAAAATCACTGAAACTAATCAACCCATCAGTGGAACCCCTGAAAGACTGCTCAGTCATTTCTGCCTCCAGTAGATCTCAAATTAGCCCAGACTCCCTTCTATGGAGGTCTGGTTGCTCAGCATTTCTTTTCATCCCCTGACCTACTACTCTGTATCTTTTAAATTCATTATTCTTTGGCATAAATTAGTTAGCTAGGCCAGACCATAAAGGGATGGTCCAAGTTTGAGGACTGACAAGCATGATGACTTGGATGAGGTTTTAACAATGCTTTAACTTCAGTTTATTCCCAAACCAGCCAATAAGCAAGTTGTAGACAACAGGAGAGGATACTTGAGTGAGTGGGTCCTAGCTCTTCATAGGGGCATGGCTGAGGTTCAGAAGACAAAGCATCCCATGTAAAGTAAGACTCCTGCCTTTTATACTTTTAGGCTGGAGTTTGTATTCAAGAGTCTAACTATGGCCTAAAAGAGAATGAGCTAATGCCATTGGCAGCAACATGGATGGACCTAGAGATTATCATACTAAGTGAAGTAAGTCAGAAAGACAAATACCATATGATATCACTTATATGTGGAATCTAAAATATGACACAAATGAACTTATCTACGAAACAGAAATAGACTCATAGACATAGAGAATAGACTTGTGGTTTCCAAGAGGGAGGGGTGGGTGGGGGAGGGATGGTTTGGGAGTTTGGGATTAGCAGATGCAAACTATTACATAGAGAATGCATAAACAACAAGGTCCTACTGTATAACACAGGGAACTACAATATATTCAATATCCTCTGATAAACCATAATAGAAAAGCATATGAAAAAGAATGTATATATAACTGAATCACTTTGCTGTACAGTAGAAATTAACACAACATTGTAAATCGACTATACGTCAATAAAATAAATTAAAAAAAATAAAAAAGTCTAACTATGGCCATATAGGAAAAGCTTTGTTATTCTACAGTGCTATATTTCCTATAAGCTTCCACTAAGCCTATAATAGGCTCAGCCATGCCATATCACTGTTGGTCAAAGCCCATCTCTATGCCTTGTGGCCAAGCATCTTGACAGGCAGAGCTGATGGATTTTAGTTCCTCCATAATGAGTCCAATTTCCTTTCTGTCTTATTACTCACTGTTGCCTTTCACCTACTCTACAGGATTATTATGGGGAAAATACAGTTATGTACATTATCAGTAATCCTCATAACATATCACCAAGGTAAGAACTATTTCACCATTTTATAGATAAAGGAATGAATGCTTGGATAAGAGATCTGAGCTCTTATGCTGCAGAACAGGAATTCAAACCCAGATCTCTTTAACTTCAAGGTCCACACTCCTGCCCTATCCTATCCTGCCCAATTTTTGATCCCAGCTCTAATTTTAATTATTTAATTCTTTGAATAAGTCACTTCTCCGGGCTCCTTTGTGAAGAAGCTCATAATCATATCGTTTTACAAGATTGTTGGGACAAAATGGAGAGGGAATATATGAGAGTATCAGGTAGGGTGACAGAGTGGTTTCTGATAACTATGAAACTATGTAGCTGTTTCTATTCTTTTTGCATTTTTCAATGGCTACTTCTTTTCAAAACTGAGACATAAATATTCTTTCTTGTTTTGGAGTTGGAAATTCTCCTACCTACCCTAAGCAAATGAAAAACCCCAGAGAGTGGTGTTTCTGGCTATCTTAACCTCTCTGTGAATGAATTTCTTTCTACATTTGCTTTCCAAGGCTTAGGTGTTCTCAGTGGCAGCTTTTCTTTTCAAATTACTCCCCAAATATCTCCTACATTGACAGTAAGTTGTTGGAATCACCATCATCATTGGCCTAGGCTATTTAATGCTAGTTCAACCACTCATCTTAAGCCCTAAAGGAGCCAGTAGACTAAGGGGTTCTTTTATCCTATTTTCTGGATCCCAAGTGTGTTCAGGTGGCCAGCACCAACTGGAGAGAAAAGTAAGCTTCTGTGACCCAGGAATCAAGCTGCATCAGAGAACCTGCCCTTTCTAGAACAAAATCTTAACATCAAGCAACCCTACCGTATGCTAACACATATATATGGAATTTAAGAAAACAAAAATGTCATGAAGAACCTAGGGGTAAGACAGAAATAAAGACACAGACCTACTGGAGAACGGACTTGAGGATACGGGGAGGGGGAAGGGTGAGCTGTGACAGGGCGAGAGAGAGGCATGGACATATATACACTAACAAATGTAAGGTAGATAGCTAGTGGGAAGCAGCCGCGTGGCACAGGGATATCAGCTCGGTGCTTTGTGATCGCCTGGAGGGAGGGTGGGTGGGAGGGAGGGAGAGGCAAGAGGGAAGAGGTATGGGAACATATGTATATGTATAACTGATTCACTTTGTTATAAAGCAGAAACTAACACACCATTGTAAAGCAATTATACCCCAATAAAGATGTTAAAAAAAAAAAAAAGCAACCCTGCAGCAGAGGCCCTTCCCCCACCACCCCCAAAGTATCGGTTTTCATCTCAGACAAAGGAAATAATTGGATTTCTGCACTGAGCTCTGTGATCTACTGCTGCCAGCTGCATGGCTGTAAAACCATTAAGTCCTTGCAGAGCATTTTATCTCTGCAAGAGGAAGACGTAAGAGGGAGAAACACATAGGTCAGGGCCAAGTGAAAGGGAAACATTTTCTAAGTGGTGCAATGTAAATTCCACTAACACAGTATCCATCTCAACTGGATTGAAATTCTGGTCAACATCTGAGAATAAAAACCAGAGAATCTGGAACAGAACAGATTTCTACCTTCAAGATCAACTGTGTCCATCACACAGCAGTTGCTGGGAAAGAGTTTAGAATTCCAGTTCAAGTTGCGTCTTTCTCTCCTTTGGACTCTTGGCATTCACATCCATCTCCAACACGTCATCACCCACCAAGTGAGAAACAAGCCAGTCTCTCCACTTCCTCCGCCTACATTTGCGCTTTAAATGTTCATGAGATCCTCCTGGGTCACTGTGAATCAAACCTACTGCAGAAAAGGTAGGGGCTGGAAAAACACAAAAGCAGATGCCACACAGCCTCTGACCCAGGAAGCCTCCAGAAGAGCACATTGAATTAGTTATTTAAAAGGCTTACGGGGAAGTGGAAAATACTGATTGATAAATAGGGGTACACTGAATGCATCTCCATCTAGGGAGCAATGTAACAAGGACCCTCACCAGGCATCTCATTGCAGTTATTTGTAATCCTCTTACCAATGGAAATAAGGCTCAACAAAAATTAACTCTCCCTTCTGTTTCACATTTTAAGACTCAGTCATATTTCAGGCTGATGAGAAAACTTCCAAGGGTGTGACTAGTTATGGGTATCACTCCAAATTTTTTTGGAGTCTCCCCAGTGTTACCCACGCAATAAACACTTGGGCTCATGGAAGCAAGTACTTCTCTCTCTAATGGGACTAACCGCATGCAGGCAATGAACCAAACAAAAGTCAAAGTTTGAGCAAAATATTCAGTAGCTTTAGTTTAAGGAGTATCTTCTAATCCCACCTTTGCTGCATAATCCTTCAAATTTAGAGATAGCTTCTTGTCACTTGTTTTAAACATTATTTTTTCAACCACTTTTAGTTAAGACAGTTGAGGTTAGCCCCTCTGTTTGAACAGCTGCTCACCATTAGCAGAGTAACTATTCCTCTCTGCACCTGGGGGGATCCTAAAAAACAGGCTGACATCCCTTTTCCCTTCAGTCAGCGCTCATTGACCTTGGCCTTGCATCCTTTTGCTCAACTCTTCCTTCTCACCTTCTAAAAGAATTTTCAAAACAGATTTCCTTTGGGAGGTTTTCACAAGGAACATGGGTTTGCCTTGCCATCCTCTTGGAGTTTTAATATTTGAATTTAAGGAATTTTGGAGAAGGGGGCTTGTAGTTGAAGAAGAACTTGAAGCCAGCCTCCAAACGATGGTTCCACTTTACATTAGTGAACACCAGTCACCATTAGGGACTTTTCATATAATCACTATGAAAAGAAAGAACCACAAAAGTCGAATGTCAGCTAGGAAATAAGTAGGTTACATTTGGGCAGATGGTTAATATTAAGGGGAAGGATATCCAGATTCATGATTTTATTTTTCCTTAACAGCAATATCAACAAAACAAGGTAACCCTTCTCAGGCATTGGAGATGAAGAACTCATGTTGCTCATATATAGGCTTAGCTCATGGCTAATTTCTATCAGTCAACTATTGTCTATTGACCATCACTGCATGGCTAGATTGTTCCCAGGATGAGATGCCTAAAGGGTTGTTTTATTCAATTGCTGGCTTCCACATTCATCAGGATTGTTAAAATTGTTTCTTAAGTCTAGCTTAGTGAAACATTGCACTTGGATTTGCACCTTTCCTTCCAAAGTTAACTGATGTTTTAAAAATGTCCCCTCTGAATTATAACTGTGAATAGTTACACACAGTATTAGGCTGATAGTTTTTTTATCCCAAACGGTCTACTAATCTGCTGATTGATGCAATAGTCCACATCTGCTAAAGGAATGAAGAGCATTTCCTGAATATTCTTTGCTTTCTTACCCTGTATGGGTATTTGGGATAGTGTAGAAAGTGGAGGCACAACTATGGAGAGAAGGAGGGAAGAGTCAAAAGAGTGGAGGGAATTCATCCTCTCTACCTGAAAGCCACATAATTACAATGGAGTCCAATCATATACACTGTGAAGATGCATAATTCACAAGACCCACTTTGGAAAGATGCAGACAGAACCCTCACCACATACACACCCAGGAAAGCATAATTTTTGGTGCAGCGTGTCCTCCGAACATAACCCAATAACTTTATCTGTGTTCAGCTGAAGAGAGAATGACCAGTTCCAATGCAACTGAAATCACTTAGAGAGAGACTTGGAGATTTAAGGGATTTAAATGGTAATTTTGTCTACATTAGATTTCTGCTTTAGTGTTTTTGGAAACTAGCCCCAAGTAATTTATGACCTCACTATACCCCAAGCGGAACACATTGACTTTTAAAGCTAATTGCTTCTCATTGTGCTTCACTCTTTCATCCTCAGCACCACCATTTTCCCCATGACAAATGCTTGGAAGCTTGGAATCATCACTAACTTAACCTGTGCCTTTATTAATAATATTCAATTTTGGAGCATGTGCAAGACACTGCGCCAGATGTTGTGGGAGATAAAAAGGAATATGTAAAACAGTCCCTGACCTCAATAAGGCTGAACTGAGCAGAGTGAGACATGTGCACACATGAAAAGATAATTAAGGAAATATAATGTAAGAGTTAAATGGCTATGGAGATCACTCTGGGCATGGGTGAGGGGAAGACTTCAGGCTGAAAGGCAACCAGGTGGAACACCATGCAGACCCAGCCCTGCAGCCATGATGAGAGCAAAGGCGAGAACACGCAAGAGAGACAGCTAAGAACAGGCTAAGGTCCAGGAAAGCAACAAGGTCTCTGGATTTTGCCTTCACCATGCTCCATGCAGCTGTCCCTCCCTTTCTGTAGTTTTTAGTGCCCACACATTCCAGTTTGAACTCTAATAGTAGTGACTTGCTAGAATTTGTTGAGCACTATTTTATACGAGGAACTGTTCCAAGCAATTCATACATTTTAAGTCTTTAATCCTCAAACAACTTTATAAGGTAAATTCTATTATTATTCCCATATCACAGGTAAGGAGACAGGAAGGTAAAGGAGACAGAGAGGTAAAGAATCTTGCTCAGAGTTAAATATCCAGCAAATTGAAGACCAGAATACCACCCCACCCTTACTTTTCCATCACATTGCCTCTGTGTCATTCAAAATGTCAGATCTAACCTCAAAAACACAATTCTCATCTGCCCTCTACCCCTTAAGAATGTTTGAAACCTCCTTATTGCCTAAAAGATGACTTACACACTTTAGGCTGAGAATTCAAGAGCTTAGCCTCCGCAATCTGCCTTAACCTACCCTGCCAACCTGATTCTTCTCATCTCTTCTCCAATGAGAGCCCTCCACTCTAACCAAGCTGGTCTATGCATTGGCCCCATGAGACACCTGCATATTTATATCTTCAGGACCCACGATCACAGATATGGCTTCCAGAGGCCTTTAGATCACAGCCTGCTTGTGTGGTGGCAAAACGAGGTCCCTACTCCAGCAGCAGTTAGACCACGGCAGATCTGAAGGCCTAGCTTCCAAAAATGCAACCCAAGATTAACTCGTAGTTAGACCACACTCTACTTGATTCAAAGTTCATTCATCATCAACTAAAATCGCCAAGAATCATTTTGTTCTGAAATAAGAATTTCTGCCATTCCAGATCTCTCCTACACTGTAATTTTGCAAATGTTTCTTTTAAAACTAGTGCCAGATATTACATACATCCCTTTTCAATTTTATCTTGCTAGCTTATGTCCAACTTTTCCACCCTGAGATTTCTAAAATACTAATTCTTTCCACCCACCTATTAATATTGTCTCAGTAGGATACATTTACAGCCATCCATGTTGTTGATTTTAAAAACTCTTAATAGGATTTGGTCAAAAAAAGTAAGGAAGACTTTTTTTTTCCAAATTGGCTTTGATCCATTAAATCAACATACTTCAGGTACATTTGTTCAGTCAACTATGAATTCATCTAAATTTTCTGTGGTTTAGTCTACATTTATTTATTTTGTCTGCATAATTATCATAGGGCACTTTATCAAAAGGTTTGCTGAATCTTTTGTTAGCTCCACACAGACATATCCCTAATAATAACTCTAACAGGTTCAAAACCTCAGTCACCTATTTGGAGATAATTGAGTCTTAGTTAATTTATACTTGTTCCTGATGATTTCCTACCTTTCTAAGTGCTTGCAAACTACTTATTTAGTAATTTAGTTCAAAATTTCACCAATAATTAATATCAAGTTTGTGAATTCTCCTTATAAAATTGGAACATGCCCACCACCAGCCTTGGGTAACTTTTCTTTTTGCAGTGGTTTTCCAAGTCTGAAGTAATGATCCTGTATTAGTTTCCTATTGCTGCTGTAACAAATTACCATATGTTTATTGGCTTAAAAAAACACAGATTTGTCATATTACAGTTCTGAAGTTCAGAAGTCTGAAATCAGTATCACCAGGCTAAAATCAATGTATCAGCAGGGCTGCATTCCTTCTGGAGTCTCTGAAGGCAGAACCCAGTCCCTTGCCTTTTCCAGCTTCTAAAGGCCCCAACGTTACTTGCTTGGTTCATGGCCAGGAGCCAGCAATCGCATCACTCTGATCTTTGTTTCCATGATCAGATCATCTTCTCTGGTTTTCCTGCCTCCTTTTATAAGGATCTTTGTGATTACATTATGCCCATCCAGAAAACCAGGTAATCTTTCCATCTCAAGATCTTTAATTTAATCACATCAGCAAAGTCCCTTTTGCCGTGTCAGGTGGCATCATCACAGATTTCAGTGATTAGGATGAGGACATCTTTGGAGGAAGCCATTATTCTGCCTATTACAGATCCCAAGATAAACACATAAGCAAGTTGCTTCAATATCTTTGGCTATAATTCATTTGGCTTAAGTACTGAAATGCATTTTAATGGGCTAATACTCTTACTATCATCTTTATTCTCTCGGACTACAGTTCTCTCTGACGTATTAGCATTTCTATGTTAAAAAAAAACGTTTCCTTAAGAGGGTAAAGGTAGGCAAAAGAGGCAGCTGAAGGGTTCTGCTTTCTCTTTATACATCTTCCCCAAACAATAATCTCTTCCTTTTTTGTGGGCTTTTTTTTTTTTGCTTTAAAAAATAAGTGAAAACACCAAACTTTTTTTTTTTTTTTTTTTTGCGGTACGCGGGCCTCTCACCGTTGTGGCCTCTCCCGCTGCGGAGCACAGGCTCCGGACGCGCAGGCTCAGCGGCCATGGCTCACGGGCCCAGCCGCTCTGCGGCATGTGGGATCCTCCCGGACCGGGGCACGAACCCGTGTCCCCTGCATCGGCAGGCGGACTCCCAACCACCGCGCCACCAGGGAAGCCCTCCTAAACTTTTTTTAAAAGAATTTTTATTTATTATTATTGATGTAACATTGGATTGTTACATAAACATATTCACAGTTAGCGTTCAGGATGTAGCATCTGTATAGATTTGTGCCATGTCTGTGGTCTTATATGCATCCTTAACCATGTGGCCTGCTTCTGAGGTTGTTTTTGTTCTTTCTAAATCTAAGCTTGGGTTGTTCCTTGAGCATGTTTTATTTCTTTAATGTCTTCTCAGTGTCCTTCTCATTAGGCTAACCCAAAATTACAGAGTAAGCATTCTTTTTTTAAAAGCTACTTATTCTTCTTAAGTGATAGTCCCTTTTAGAAACTGACTATGGACTCATTTTACCTTTCTCTGATTAAAAAAAAAAAAAAAGGGCTTCCCTGGTGGCGCAGTTGTTGAGGGTCCGCCTGCCGATGCAGGGGACGCGGGTTCGTGCCCCGGTCCGGGAAGATCCCACATGCCGCGCAGCGGCTGGGCCCGTGAGCCATGGCCGCTGAGCCTGCGCGTCCGGAGCCTGTGCTCCGCAACGGGAGAGGCCACAACAGTGAGAGGCCCGCGTACCGCAAAAAAAAAAAAAAAAAAAGCCAACGGATGTGTCTGAACATACCCATTTGTTCCCCTTCTCTGCCATGATGAATTTCAAGGTGACTCACACTTCCTCCCATGTTTCCCATACCTTCTGTTTCACCAACTGGCTTTTCCTTTCTGGTCAGAATTCATTTTGTCCTCTAATCAGCTGTTCCACTTTTAGCAATAGGAGCCTCCCAGCAGATGTTTGGAGAGTTAAAGTCATGGCATCACCACATGACTATTATATGGCTAAGCAGTCCTTACCCCACACCCCATCACTTCCCTGCATCCTTTCATCTCTGCCCAGAGGCTTCCACACACGGTTCTGGAGCTTTCCACATGGTACTTTGTTAACATCTAGTGCTCTGACTTGAGTGCGAGGGCTGGAGCTAAGAAAAGTTAGAGCACCAACTAGACGTAGGATCAGAGAGCAGTCAGTAAGTGGTCCAAACCTATCTGCATGTCCTGTAGGTAAATGAGCAAAGGGCAAGCACTATGATTAATTTAAGGGAGTCATATAGTTTCAGGAAAGAAAACTCCACTCCAGCTATAGGAGTAGAGCATGTGACTGAGGCTATGGCAATCATTACACTTCCCTTCATAACCACAGCGATCAGAGGTGAGCACACAACCTGAGTCAGACAAATCAGAATAAACATCAGGGCTTTGGCTGGGGAGGTTGCAATGAAGTTTCTCTTGCCTGTATTGAAAGCCCATAGCTCAGGGAGTGCTTGCAGGCATCTTGGGACCACAAGAAGAGCTTATTTTAAATGAAATTGACACCATGGAAGGGGAAACAGACAAAATGAAAGAAACCAGGTTCTTGATGACATCAGTGAGTCACAAAATCAAGTTTTCCCTGTGGCCAGCCCCTCTTTAGAATTTTCATTCAATGTTGAAGCCCCTTTGAGTTGGGGTTTCTATTCAAAATGTGTGTCCTTCTACTTCATAACTTGATCTGAAGCTCTGTTCCCTCAAATTTCAACAACAGCTAACAGATCGGGTTAAAATATTAAGTTTACTTTGTTTATTACCAATATTTCTGAGTATTAAAGCTGGACAAAAAGAAGTGGTTTGTTTTTGTAAACTGGAAAATGCCAGTGGGAAGGGACAAAATATACAGATATACAGCATTATTAAAGGGACAGGTATCAGGAACTAGTCTTGTTAGGGGGCATGGTAGAATTTTGGCTGAGATGAGAAGGTTTGAAAAGATATAGAGAAATTCCCAGGGTATAAGTCCCAAAAGGAAGCATGGGCAAACTTTGTCAGGGAAGAGGGGGATTGAGGGAGCTCCCACTGATGTGGAAGACAGGGTGGGAGGGCAAAGCGACAACTAATTTGAGAATTGTTGGGGGTAAGGCAACAACTGATTTGGAGTTCAGAGTTTATAAGGAGTCAAGAGGAGTCAAAAGAGGACTGACGGACTGAAATAATGACAGAGGGATGAGAAGTGATGTGGAGAAAAGGTTGTCTGGCAGGAATGAAGGAGTGGAGAGTTGCGGGGGACAGCTGTGGTCAGTGAGTGAGCCCTGAGTTCTAGCCACATAAGGGCATCTTCATCTTCTACTTTCTGTCTTGCCGCTATGCACACTACAAAAAGTACAAGGAGTTATTCTTTCAAAATGCCATATTTCCCCACAGCTTTTTGCTTCCACAGTCTCAGTTTCAGTCTTATGCACAAATATGCCATATCTGGGCAGTTGGTAGAATCAACTAGATCACTTAGTCAAATATCAGTGATGTACATGGAATTCCATTCCTCCTCCCCTTCAGTCATGTACATAAATATTCCTGAATCCTACACACATCCATAAGAATAAACCTACAAAACATCCCTTTTCAGATGCCAATAGTGGCCCCTAATCAGAAGAATTAGCTTTTGCTAATAAGTTTTAGAGTTCTTTTCCCAAGACTTTCCTCCCTTATTAAACCAATTCCATTTTTCACTATACCTGTAAAAAACAACTTGTAAAAACTCTTAAAGGACCATAGAGATTAACTAATCTACCTCCCCCTTCTGCAATCTGGGAAGTTGAGGCCCAGAAAATTACAAATACTCATACAGCTAGTGGCCAAGCTGACATTTGCATTAGCATTGCAGTGCCTGAGCCCTGGCCCTGGGGTCTCTCCTCAGCCCACTTCCCCGCCAAACTAAACCTTGCTTAAGGTCCAGGTTTTTTACCAAAATTTATCCTTGTTTCAACCCAGTTCCTGATTATGTATAGGGTTTACATGTGTGTTTGTTTCTATTGATTTTAGTCTCTTTGCTCCAGCAGAGTGTAAGCACCCCCAGGCAGGGACCACCTCTCTGCCTCTCACATCTTTCTCTGCACATATAACCCAGTCTAATTCCCTACCCAACCTCAGGACTGTAAGCCACTACGCGCAGGGTTGATTTCACTATTTTTGGCTATTATGAGCAATGCTGCTACAAACATTCATATACGAGTTTTTGTATGAACATGTTTTCAACTCTCTTGGGCATATACCTAGGAGTGGAATTGCTGGGTCATATATGTTAACATTATGTTTAACTATTTGGTGAACTGCCAGACTATTTTCCACAGCAGCTGTACCATTTTACATTCCCACCAGGAATGTATAAGGGTTCCATTTCTCCAACCCCTAACACTCGTTATTTTCCTTTTTAAAAAATTTATTATAGCCACCATAGTGGGTGTGAAATAGTATCTCACTGTTGGTTTTATTAGCGTTTCCCTAATGGCTTAGTGATGTTAAGCATCTTTTCATGTGCATATTTGCCATTTGTACACTTTATCTGGAGAAATGTCTATTCATATCCTTTGCTCATTTTCTAAATTGGGTTGTCTTTTGTTATTGGGTTGTAAGAATTCTTTATATATTCTGGATATTAGTCCCTTAGATATATGATTTGCAAATATTTTCTCCCATTCTATGGGTTGTCTTTTCACTTTCTTGACAGTGTTCTTTGATACACTAAAGTTATTAATTTCGATGAAATCCAATTAATTTTTTTCCTTCACTGCTTGTGATTTTAGTCCATAGGCTCTTTGAACTCCAGTCCTCACTACCAATGAGGTCGTATCTTCCTTACTTCACTTTCTGGAGAACAAGTCTGGTGGATCACTGGCTAATCAAAGATTGGCTCCTCCAAGGGCAGGTCAAAGGATTTGAAAAGCAGGAGTAACAAAGGGAGCAGGGATCACATGGAGAAACATGACCACCAGGGGTATGCTTTCAGCAAGGGGTAGGGGTAAGGGATCGTTCCAAACAAAAAAGCACACACAGGGTGGTCACACATGCCCGAAAATTGTCTCCTATAGCTGATCTGACACTTGGCAGCTGGCTGCCACCCAGTGGTGGTTATGGGCAAGGCTTAGGGGTACTAGTTTACAGTTACTAGTTAAGTTGCTAACAGAAACATTTTGCTTGAAATTTCAAATAGGCCACTCTTCGGGACAGGATGTATTTGGCTGTGGGGTTGCTAATTGCTCCACTGGATTTGAGTGAAAGACAGGCTCATCTTCCTAAGTTTGAAACTGCCGCCCTGGAGAGCCACTTATAAGGCAGAGCACCACCTCCCAGTTGGAAGGCGGCACTGTCTTAGGCGGAGCAGTTTGCTTGGTGGCCCACTTGTGGCCCAGTTATACGCTACTTGTACACTTTATAGATTTTTTTTTTTTTTTTTTGCGGTACGCGGGCCTCTTACTGTTGTGGCCTCTCCCGTTGCGGAGCACAGGCTCCGGACGCGCAGGCTCAGCGGCCATGGCTCACGGGCCCAGCCGCTCCACGCCATGTGGGATCTTCCCGGACCGGGTCACGAACCCATGTACCCTGCATCGGCAGGCGGACTCTCAACCACTGCGCCACCAGGGAAGCCCCACTTTATAGATTTTTAAGCTGCCAACAGTAGGCCCCTTAATTTGACGTGATTTTCCAGCAGTGAAAGATCTGTTAGGATGACAGCTGTAGTTGTGAACCAAAGCAGACGCAAGCCCTGGCCTTGGGTTTGACCTTCTCACTCCAAACTCTGAATGATCAGAATAAGTAACAGTAAATTTGGCAGAGTAGAGAGGAGGACTCAATTAAAGTTATAATCCAGTAATAACATCTCCAAGGTACTCTACACCCCAATGCAACTTTTGATTGGCTAGTGGCAGAAATCCATCTCGAATGAGCTTAAGCAAAAGGCAGAATTCATAGTAAAGATTTGGGGGTAACTCTTGTAATCACAAGCAGGTTGTATAACCAAATTATGAACTGGTAATATGCGTTGAGGGGCCTCCTGGATAGTGGGAACCTAAATTCAGTCTTACTTAAACTCTCTGTCTCTGTCTGTGCTATCTCCATTCTCTCTTAGAGAAATAAGTATTCTCGCATAGCTGAAACATAAGCATTGAAAGCTCCCCTATTTCACGTTGCGGCTCCTACCAGGGAGGGTCTATGTCAGTCAGGGTTCAGTCACAGATAACAGGAACCCCTCCAACAAGTTTAAGCAGAAGGCAGACAACTGGGAGTCAGGTTTTACCATGTGATCCCCACTCCCTCCATCACTCCTAGAATTAGGTGTTTACAAAATCACTGGAAGAGCTGGAGATGCAGGCACCAGGCTGAGATTCCAGGAACAACTTCCAGAACAATACTGCGGAGTTTGCTGCCACAGTCAGAAGGCTGCCCACTGCCTCTGCTGATCTCCGTGCAAGAGAAATCGATGTCCCATGTTCTGCTTCTTGACATCCCCAAAGCTAAGTACCAGCCACTGGGACCTCAGCTACTTCTGTCACAGGAAACCAAACATCTCACACCTTGCTTGCCCAGGAACAGCTTCACAATGTGAACTTCTGCCTTCCACATCTCTCAGTGGCATGTGCTTGATATCAGTTAAGCCACATGAAAAACTCAGCTATAAAAGAGTCTGGGTAAGGACGTGCAAAAATTGGAACCCTTGTGTACTGTTGGTGGGAATGTAAAATGGTGCAGCCACTGTGGAAAACAGTATGGAGGTTCCTCAAAAAAGTTAAAAATAGAATGGCGATAGGATCCAGCAATCCCATTTTGGGGTATATATCCAATTAAAATTTAAAACAGGATCTTAAAGAGATATCTGTACACCTGTGTACATTGCAGAATTATTCACAACAGCCAAAAGTTTGAAGCAACCTAAATGTCCATTGATAAATGAATGGATTTTTAAAATGTGGTATACAAATGCAATAGAATATTATTCAACCTTAAAAAAGAACTAAATCCTGTCACATGCTACAACACAGATACCCCTTGAGGATATTATGCTAAGTATAATAAAATAAGCTTATCATAAAAAGACAAATACTGCATGAGTCCACCTATATGAAATATTTAGCATAGCCAAAATCAGAGAGACAGAAAGAATCGTGGTGGTCAGGGGCTGGGGAGAGGGGAAAATGGGGAGTTGCTTTTTAACAAGTATAGCGTTTTAGTCTTGCAAGTTGACAAAGTTCCAGAGATCTTCCCCTTCCCCACACCCCCACTATTACATGCGCCTGTGTGTGATATTTTACCATTTCAAAGGCAGCAAGGCCTCATGGGTAGACATTTCTCCCCGGAACAGGGAATAAGGAAAAATCCCTATAAACTCCAACTAAGGCAAAGGAAGCTCTCCAAGCCCTGCTCCACATAGATTCCATGTGTGTAACATAATGTGAGGTCAAAAGCAATGTTCTCTTTTTAAAAAATTTACAAAACAGAGGAAAATTTGGAATTTCAGTCACATTGGAGAGTCTAAACTAGAGGTTTATTAATTTGGCTGTGTAAATGGGTTGCAAGTGTTCTTGATAAATATTGGGTATATGTGCATATGTGCAGTTTCCCGAAGTCCATGTTACTTTATTATTTGGAGCAACTTTCTTCCTCTTCCGAACCTTTCCCATCTTATCCAAGTCTAGGAAGGCCTTTCATAGCCAAAAAGGCCTGTTAAGACCAAGTGATGACTGTGTTTTCCTAATAGAAGTAAAAATAATTTTAATCTACTATGGAGAAGAACTATATCATCTCCCTGGAAGGCAGAAGAGGTTTCAGTTATTTCATGTTCATGATAGAATTCTTTTCTTCTAATCAAAAGTGGTTTGCATGACCATGATAGGCCAGATAATGGCACTCCAAAGATGTCTGTGTCCTAATCCCCAGAAACTGGGAATACGTAACTTTACATGGCAAAAGAGATTTTGCTGATTGGATTAAGTTAGGGGCCTTGAGATCAGGCATTTACCCTGGATTACCCAGGTGGGCCCAATCACATGGGTTCTTAAAATCTGAGACCCTTTCCCAGCTGTGGTCAGAGGGAGACATGACCACAGAAGGGTCAGAGATATGTGACATTGCTGGCTTTGAAGATGGAAGAAATGAGTCAAAAATCCATTCCATATGGGTGGCCTCTAGAAGCTAGAAAAGGTAAAATACATACATACACTTCTCCTCTGGAGTCTCCAGAAAGAAAGACTGTCAACACCTTAATTTTAGCCCAGTGAGACCCATGTTGGACTTCTGACCTCCAGAGGTATATAATAATAAATTTGTGTTAAGTCACTAAGTTTGTGGTAATTTGTTACAACAGTATTAGAAAACAAATACAACGACAAAAGTGAACTTTGCAGAGAGGATTTTTAAAAAATACGTGATGACAGAAACCACGGGAGTGAAGTAGGAATATTCTACCCAACCATTCTTTGACAACAAATCCTCTCCCCCACTGCCTAGTAACACTCACTTGTGGATGGAACTCAGTGCTTTTTTGCACGTGCTCATCACACTCCTCAGTACTGTGAAAAGCAAAGATGGAAATACAAATAGAAAGAAATTGAAAGCACCCTCTTCCAAATGTTCATAAAGGGTGACTCTATTTCGTAAGCTATGTTATCTCATTTCTCTTGACCTTAAGTAAAATCTTGTTTGAACGTGCCAACCTTGTCACCACTGAGTTTTGGGGTGTCAGGGCAATCAAGTGTCCATCCATAAGAAATATTAAAGATCACCTACAGCCCAAATAAAATGATGGTAACAGTGGAAAATGATAGGAGATTCTTAAAAGTCGGATGATAATAGAAGACAAGAGTCAGGACCATGAGGTCCAGCCCCTTCACCTTTGGAGAATTGTTCTCCAGTGCTGGCCATGGAGGACACAAATTTTATTCAATTTGCATGTTAATATTGGAGGCTTCTGGATCTTTGAATTAAAAGAAAATCATGGGAAACTATATACTCCTTTTCCCAGAACTGTTTTTCTTTCTTAAGCTCATCTTTGGAAGCTGTTGCTGCTCCATTTTGCCTCCTTAAAGCTACAGTGAATAAATTTCTCATGAGATGACATGGAACCACTATTAAAGTTACAGGAAATAAAACAGAATACATCACAATCATGAGAGATATGACTCCAGTTATGAGGGTCAGCCTGTCTGATCAGACCAACCACTACATAGCCATCAGCTTCCATCGTTCCTGGAAAATCCCAAGAAGCACAGTTAAATATACCTTTGCAAACCAACACATGTACAGTGGACACCCCCCACCCCAGCCCCATACACATGGTCATAGCCACCGAGCTCTATGCAGCCTTGCTCTGTAGTATAAAGTTCTGCAATACCATGGCCATGGGTGATTGGCCTGGGGGTGGGCAACTGACCGAGATTAATAAATCAGAGTCTCTTCTTTTCTCACTGGAGAAAGAGAGAAAGGGGTGGGAGGTGTGGCACAGAAAGAGACAAAGATAAATATTTCTGGAGAATCACAACTATAACATTTAAGCTCAAAAGCTGTTCGAAAACTAGTTTTTTCCAACAAAATCAAAAAATCAGAGGAAGCTAGACTGCAGAAAGACAGAAAAATGAAGCAGACACAGAGACACACTCTTGTGGTTCCCATCTGCTCCTGGCTTAGCTGCATCCCTGCCTTGGAATATTCTAAAACATCTCTTTGCCCTTTTAATAAATTCTTTTGCTTAAGTTGGTTTGGGTGGGTTTTGTCCACATACAACCAATGAGTCATGACGAATAAGGCCCAGTGCTGAGGAGTGAGTCCGAATTGTGATGACATGGCTTTTGGGTGGAACATGGCCTTGGCAGCCCACTGTCTCACCCACCACCATTAGTGCCTCACTTCTGTAGGCAAATATGCAAGAACTAACCAAAGAAGAAAGTTGCTTTTAAATGCCTCTTTTAAAAATGTAAGGAGTGTCAGAGATTCTCTTGCTAGTTTCAAAAACAACTCTGTTTTACTCTACTTTCTCCTACATACATCTCAGGAGGAGAAATAAACCAAGGAGCCAATTGCTTTAGTCATTTACAAAAATGGCTACGATTGGAACAAATGAAAGCAGAAAGTTTTACTAGTGAGCTAAATACCACAAAGGGCTACCACAGACCAGAATTTATGTGATGATGAATTACTGCATTGTCTCCAAAAATTAAAATAAGCATATTCTCCCTGCCCCCAAAACACACAGAGCCTCTCTGCCTCTCTCTCTCTCTCTCTCTCTCTCTCTCTCTCTCTCTCCCTCTCGCACGCACACACACACATATTCCTTCCTCAGTCTTAATGCTTCATATCCCACTCTGTCAATTCAGGGGTAGGAAGACAGACTCTCCTAAGATCACAGAAATGATCACATGGCAGAGAAATAGCCATCAGATTCAATGATACAAAATATGACCTGAGCTAATACAGGGCATAAAGCCAAGATGTGCCTTATTAACTGCTGGTTTCTGGCAATGTCTCAAATAGAAAACAAACCATATGAAAATGCTGATACACACCTACCATGAGGTTTAGAGTGTGAGATTTGGAGTCAGGTAGAATTTGTTTTCTGTACTAGCCACACTACTGACCAGCTATGCATTACTCAAGCTCTCTGGACCTCAGTTTCAACAACTGTTCAGTGGGGGAGATGATATTAACCTCATGGTGGTGTTGCTGCACCAGGTGCTCTACCAGGTATAAGACACCCTTGGTGATACCCCACCAGTAAAGGGTAAGGAGAATCCTCAGACATTCTGGGGAACCAAAGGTTCTTTCTTTTCTTCTTTCTTCTCAGAGTTTTTTCAGGCCAGGTTTCCCTTTCCTGTAATTAGGCCTAAAGAACTGCCCCAAGCAAAAGGGATAGAAAGTCAGTACTCAGGGACCTTCAAAAAGGAAGATCAAGAAACCTATGCATGAGAGAATTTCTTCAACTCAAACCTATCTGCAATGTAGGGCATCTTCTTTCCATCCTTCCCTTCCCTTCCCTTCCCTCCTTCCTTCCCTCCTTCCTTTCTGGCTTTCACAAGAATAACAATAAGGAATATTTCACATTTGTCTACAAAAACAAAACAAAACAAAACCCCTATTCAGCTGTTCCTTATTCAATCTAGATTTGCAGATTTGCCAGGGCTCATAAAGCATGAGTTTAAATTCTTATTCTCACCTTCACCCCTGTCCCCTACCTAGGCTAACTACCTCCATGACCCCCTCTCCCTTTAGAGAGGAAGTAAGGATCATCCAGAAGATGCCACCTGGATGCTTCTAATGGCTAAGTCAGCCCAGCCTAGCTTAGTGCAGACAGACTCGTGTAAGTGACCCATGATTTATGTCAGGAGGGGTAGGTATGCATGTCTCTAGCCTCATGTCATCTTCACAACAATCTTGCATGCAGTTATCATTTTACTTACTGTGAGGGATCTGTAGTCAAGAGAGATGGAATAGCTTTCCCAAAGCCCCATGTCTATCTGACTTCAGAACACCTTGCAGCCTCAATGGTCCTTAGAGAGCATAATTCACATTATGTCACTCCTTTGCTTAAACCTTTCCAATGGCTTCACATCACACTTTCAGTAAAATCCAGACTCCTCCTCACAGTCTGCAAGACCTACCATGATTTGGCCCCTGACTTCTCCAAACCAGCCAGACACTGGCAATAAAGAAGGCTGACACAGTTTTGCTAATAGGAACAAGTCTGGTTAATGTCCTATCAAGTAATAAAGTGTAATGTTTAGGATGATTCTTTCTGCAGGGCAAAAATCAGTTGTCTCTATATTCTTGCTATTGGCCGGAATCATTTACATTGCTATCAGTTTTCCATAAAAGAACTTCTATCCTTATCAAATGGGACAATATCCACCAATCAAAAGACAACCAAAAGTGTCACCTCTATGTAATCAGCTAATCCCCAAAGCATCCACTACACAGTGCCCAGCACTTCACTGAAAGGACATTCAATAATCTTTTTAGCATATTTCCAAGTCTTGGATAATTCTTCCTGACAATAACTTTGCTGTACCTTGGCTTTCCATATAGTTGGGAGAAGATAAGCGTCAGAACCTGCTTTCCTGCCCAGAGTCAAATCCATGAGTTGGAAGTGGTTCAGGGTAGAAGAAGGAGATTGCAGGTTCTGCTGATTTGGGCAAAGATGGCATTTTCCAGGTTCATGGCTCTGAATAATGCCTGGTACGTGACAGGCATTCAATAAACATTTGTCAAATATATAAATGAAGGAGCAGAGAGTTGAGGGGGACACGCTTGTGTTTGAATACCAGCTCTGTCATTTACTGTCTGGGTGACCCTGGCTAACTTAATATCAGAGTCTCAGTTCCCATGCTTGGAAGACGGAGATAATAATACCTACCTGGCAGGTTTTGGTGAAGATTCAAAATAGTGTTTATGAAGTACTGCACATGGTGTCTAGCATATCATAGGCCTTCAATACATAATAGGTATTAGTGTACGTGCAGGTGATCACTTACACTAGCCATAGAGACAACCAACTATCTCCTGCAAAAATCTGGTGGTGAATTTTCAACCATAAATTCTTCCTTGTTATTATCCTAATAATCAAAATCATAACCAAAGAAAGGAAACCGAATCAGCAAATTCTTGGCAACAAAAGAACTCAACTATTTTTTTTAACCTTTTCAGTATGGAGAATGTTAAATATATACAAAATGAGGTATCACCAGCCTAAACAACCATCCACCCATTGCCAGTTCTTTCCCACCCATTCTCCCCTTCCACATTATTTTAAAGCAAATCCTAGACATAGAAGAAGAAAAACTTTTCTTCTGCCATCTTAGGTTCAGTGGCTGGGGAGGCCTGTAAATTAAACTTAAAAGACAAAAGACAGATTAACAGGAGAGAAGGCATATAAGTTTATTAATTTTTAAATTTACTTGCACAGAGACATCACAGAAGGAAGCGGATACCCAAAGGAGTGATGAAATTTGAGGCACTGCTTTGAGGCAGATAAGGGATTTCAGCAACTCAAATGCTTTCAGCTGAAAATAATTCTTAAGCTAAAGTGACATATTTTGAGATGGCATATCCTGATCCCCTTCAGCATCATATCACTTCATCCATAGATGAAATTCGTTGTTTTTAAAAAACAGCTCTGTGTGTAAAAGAGATGCTAGGGGGACAAGAATTGTCAAAAGGAGAATCGGAGGGGAGGCACCCTCAGGAGCTGCACTCCCGTGTTGGACAATGCAATTCATGGTAAGTGATGGGGTTCAGAACACACCACCCTAAAATATGGCACCTTGACTGAAGGAGGTTGAGAAAACAGTAGAAACAATTTGGTCTCTCTGACCTTCCACCCCTCTCCCCGCAAGCAGGTCATAAGACCCTCATGTGAGAGGTGTCCTCCCTACTCCCAGAGGAAAGGAGCATCCTGATCTCCAAGACAAAGGGACACAGAGAGGAATCAGACTGAAACAGGCCTTGCTAAGTTTCCCTCAGTTTACTACACTTACCTCATAGTCCTTAACTTATCATATTCCTTCTCAAATGTGCACCCGTCATCAAACCTAGCATAAAATACTCAGGTTTAATGGTTTCTGCAGGTCTTCATTTCCTTAATGAAGGCTCCTATGTCATGTCAAATGTGTATTAAATAAGCTTGTATGCTTTCCCCTTGTTACTGTCCTTGTCAATTTAACTTTCAGACCCAGCCAGGAACCTTAAGTGGCTGGAGGAAAACTTTTTCCTCCCCTACATAATCCTGGGATTCCACTGAGGCTTGATTTATATAAAGCTCAGGCAGTGAACTGTTTTTTCTGGTCACTTAACTGGAAACTGGATCTCTGTCTGACAGGCCACTTTGATCTTTCTCCTGGAGAGATTCTTCCTGGAGGCTGACCTCTTCCAGAAAGTATAATCTGAGTCACTGAATGCTGGGGGCAGGCAGAGTCCTCCATAGGATGTGTATTTGGGAGTTTTCCCAGTCCAGCCCCCAGAGTGAGTGAAATGTAAATTCATTTGAAGAGAAGCTAATGATCACTCTAATGCTATTCCTAAGGAAACTTGTGTCTCAGAGTGGTAGCTGCTTTAGAGACAGCTGAGAGACCAAAGAAGGGAAATCCTAGGTGGAGTGGTGTGGTGAGAACTCTTCAGGAAATTTTTGGAGAAGGGGCAGTAAAGAGTTACTGACCCCAAAAGCCGGGTGTATGGAGAAGGGTGGATCAAGCTTAATGTAATCCTGAAGAATTAAGATTTAGGTAGTGTAAGAGGCAAGTGCAAATTAGAAATAAGAGGCTTAATTCTCCCTGTTGAAAATCAGGGAGAAGATTTTCCTCCCTCCTCTCTGTTTTCCTTCAGAATTTCTTTCTCTGTCCTTCTCAGAGGTATGTAAATCTTCTTAATGACTTTAATTGCCAGTCTCACAACTCGGAAAAATTTCCTCAAGTACCCAGCAGCCATCTCTTTGGAATGTAATCATTAAGAAAAGTAAGGCCCATCCCCCAGCATCCTGGGAGGAGATGGGTCTAACTTGTCACCTGACTGCAAATTGCAAAACCTATCTAATGTAATTGCCACTCAGCTACATAAAAGAGCGAGATTTCCCTCTGTCTTGCAGTCCCTTCAGTGGGTTGCCTGTGATGCTCATCACATTCTGGTTTAATGCTTCTTCAACATTAAAATTGTCTCTTTCTCTTCCATCTTTGTGGCAAGATTTTCTGGATTGAGAGATTTGGCTTTTAATTATGTTTTCCCAACAACTGCTTGAAACCCAAAGAAAGGGATGATATTTGGGGTCCAAGTGCTTTCCCAAAGGCCAGGGAAATGGAAAACATTAGCTCAAATTTTGACTGGAAAGTAAAAACAAACCAGATAAGGACTGTGAGGAAAAACATACCACGGTAGCTAAAATGACGTATTTTGGTCTTAGATACCCTTAGGTTCCAGATCTAGTTTTACCACTGACTAGCTAGGCAAGGTAACCTTCTCTGAATCTCTATTTTCATCTGTAAAATTGGCATAACTAGCACCTATGATAGTGAGATTTCACGAGGGTAAGATAATGCAGTCAAAGCACTTAGTCCATGCCTCCTACATGGGCCGAGCTCCATAATTCTTAATTATTCACAATGTATAACCTTAGTATTTATAATAACTTCTAGATGTTATTATAAAAATCTGAATTATTGGGCTTCCCTGGTGGCGCAGTGGTTGAGAGTCCACCTGCCGATGCAGGGCACACGGGTTCGTGCCCCGGTCCGGGAAGATCCCACATGCCGCAGAGCGGCTGGGCCCGTGAGCCATGGCCGCTGAGCCTGCGTGTCCGGAGCCTGTGCTCCGCAACGGGAGAGGCCACAGCAGTGAGAGGCCTGCGTACCGAAAAAAAAAAAATCTGAATTATCTTTAAATGAGTGCTGAACTACCTCTAGAAACTAATGGTTGTTGAACTGTAACCCAATGATTTGACATGTTTCCAAGATTACCTGGCCCTGCAATAAATCACACTAGGTCAGAGTAGACATAGCAGGAGAGATTTAGGACAGACGCTGAGGATTATGGACTGGGGTTTTGACAGAATCACTTTGGGAGACTTTTTTTAAAGCTGATTGATTCCCCAGATGGGAGCAATAGAAAAATATCTATGTGTTATAAAATCTGCACCCAAAAAAGGCCAGTTTGTGGGTGACAATGGGCTCGAGTTTGTTACATCCCTATGAAGAGGAAGAAAACATTTTTCCTTTTGCTTTTCTAGTTTTTTGGCTGGGACCAATGTTATGAAAGACAGATTAACAAGAGAAAAACAAACAGAAGTTTATTAACATGTATATCTCTCATATACATGGGAGAAACTCAGGGATGAGTAAATTCAAAGAGGTGGCTAGAACTTGAGCTTAGAAACCATCTTCAGCTAAAAAAAAAGGAAGACGGGTACAGGGGAGGCCAGTTATGGGAAAATGACCAGAAAAATACAGTAAAGAAGGGTAAGATCTGTTATGCAGATGTAAGTGTCTTCTCCACTAATAAGAGTCTTTTAGGATTTAGAGTCATCTTTCTTTTCCTGGTACAGAGAAAGAGACACCCTTACAAATGGTAGTTTCCTTTATAAATGTAAATTTCCCTTTCCAAAGGGTAACTTCTACTCTGTTTTCAGAGCTTTTCCCTTGGCTGCTGTTTCTCAAAATAATCCTTATGCCAAAGAGGCCTATTTAAAATGGCATATTCTGGTCTCCCAAAGTTATATTTTGGGGCGGCATATTCTGGTTTCCTATACCTACCTTTCCAAGGTCATCTGACAGCTGGCAGGAGCACTTTGCCTGTGGACTCTGGTGTGGTGAGCATCACTCACCCCCAGACCACCTGCATGATTAAGTATGAACACTTGACTGTGGGGGGCTCCTCTCTAGGAGGGTATGCCTGCCCTGGCAGAAGACGTTTCAGTGCCATTCTCAAATATAACTGACATTCCTGTCATTTTTGAAATGACTTTTTTTTTAAATGTAAAATGACATTATATCTTGGAGCTCTCTCCTAAGCTCCAAAGTCAGCATTAGAAAATGTTGACTGTGGAGCCATAGAAACCTCATTGGGAAGTCAGAACACCTGGTGAAAATGTGCAGAACATTTGTCAGAGCTCTCAAAAGTTGATGAAAGAAACTTCATGCTCTGATGGGTTTCTCTGTAGTCAAGGAGCTCCCTTAGAAAGCTGGCTTTGTAAGGAGGCCATAGCTCTGGGACTAGGCCTGCCAGACTGACTTCCAGGCCCAGAAATGAGTGAGTCCCAAGCCCAATCCCAGCTGGAAAACTGTAATGTGCTAGGGGAAAAATCTGGGAGGAAGAAAAAGGCAACTCATTAAATTGCATGACTGCCTGCCACATAGAACACTGATAGTTTTAGAGATAGGGAGGTAGTGTAATTTCTCAGATCCAGAAATAGTGATTTCAAGTGTGTTCATCATAAGGGATCTGCTTCAAATTTGGAGGACTGATCCTCCACTCCCAAGAATTCTGCAGGAAACATATGTGCACAGATGTCACACACATCTGTTCTAAGCTAAATTAACATGTTCAAGGGGGTAATGAAATTTTAAGGCCTCAAATAGCACCAGTGGACAGGAGAGCTATTCAAAGGGCAATTTTTAAATACCTGGGGTTGGAATTATGAACCTCAGGCTAAAAGAAGATCTGATCCGGTGTTCACTATATAGCTCAATCTGTGTTGAACTATGAATCTTAATGGGAATCAAGTTGATGATCAATAGATACAATTTATTCTATGTCACCTTAGCCACAGACTCAAAAATAATAACCACTATTTTAGTCACGTATGATGCAACCGATAAAAACACTTCATTAAAAAAAAATTTGTAGAGACTAGGTAAGTACTCTACATAACACTGAATTTAAAAATATTTTGTAATTGATGGCAAAATTTACTAACCTACAGTTATTATACTTGTGACATTTTTTTTCCAACAGAATATAAATATGCAAATTCCAACGAGCATGAAGTGGCTTTTTTTATATTCTGGATGGCACCTAACCACCATGTTACTTCTTCTTTCTCATTAGTAGATGTGTTTTCTGATGGATGTAATGATGTGAGCCCACAGAGCACAAAACTCTGTTAAAGGTACCAGGGCTTTGTAAACTTTTTCAAAAGGCAACACAGGGCCTCTCACTAAAGTAGGAATACTAACACACCAACATCAGTAAGAATGTTGGTGCTAGCATTTAAGTTGCTATTCAAGGGTATTATTACTATTAAAATCCTACTCTCACCCTGTTTTCCTTTAATAATATTGATGCCCTTATTTTATTTTATGAGAGGGGGTTTCCATTGGATTTTTCCATAAATCATCCCCTAGGCTTTTAACTTTTCAAAAATTATTTTGAACTTCTGGTGGTGAGTTTTGCTCTCATGGCTCCTCAGTAATGACTAATGAGACTTCAAAGATGTGTACCTCTCATTCTATTCATTTGGAACCACATGACCCCTTCACTGTTTAATAAAATGCACTTGAAACTATTACTTGATATTAATGCATTTTAAATGCCAGAAAGATGGTAGGCACACATAAGAAGAATAACTAAAGCAATAATTCAGTGTCAGTGTTATACCAACATCCATAAAGGTCTAGAGTCATATGTTTATAATTTCAATTGAGTCCTAATTGATTATGACTATTGAGTTTGAAGAGAGTCCAGGTAAAGGGGAAAACTTGAGCCAGGATTTGGAAACAGGAATATGCAAGGTACATTTGAGGAATAGAAAACTGTCCAGTTTGGCTAAGTCATACAGTAGATAATAAAGCAGAGCAAGAGATAAGGCTGAAAGAAGACACTCAGAATATAAATCAAGGGTTGAAAACCAGACTGAAGTATCTGTACATGATTCTGAGGGCAATAAGGGCATGCTGAATATTTTTAAGCATGGACCTTGCTGGATTCGAGCCAGGCTTTAGGAAGATTAACAGAGCAGTGGCTTGCAGAACAGAATAGAGCAGTCAGGGGAGGGCAGGGAAATGGAGTCAGAATTGGAATCAGGGGGCCCCATTAGAGCCATTACAACATTTCCACTTCGATGGTCCCAGGCATCTCAAACCTAAGATCACCAAGACAGAACTCTTCATTTTTTTTCCCACCAAATATACTCCTCCCTTAATCTACCCCATCTCAATAAATGGTACCACCATCGATCTAGTCCCTCCAATCAGAAACTAGACGTCACATTGGACTTCTCTCCTACTCCTACCCCAACATTTGATCCATCAGGAAGCCTTGACAGCACTACCCCAAAAGGACACCCTTTATCCAACCCCTTCTCTCCATTTTCCCTGCCCAAACTCGAGTCTGGGTTTCTGCACCATAAACCTTCACCTGGACAGCTGCAACAATCTCCTGAGTGGTGTCCCTTTGCTCACATTCTGCAAATGGCACCTCAGAGAGTTCTGTACAATGTGTAAATCAGATCATATCACCTTCCAGTTTACAACCCTCCAATGGTTGTCTGTTGCGTTAAGAATAAAATCCAAACTTATCTTAGCCTAAAAGGCCCTATATATTCTGCCCTCTACTTAAGCCTCAGATTTCATTTCTCTCTTCCTCTTATTTATGATGCTTTAACCTTCTCCCAGTCACTTGAACATATCAGGCTTATTCCCACCTCAGGGTCCTTTTTAGTCTCTGGGAACCGTAGTGTAACTAAAAACAAAAGCCAGTGGAGTGTCAACTAGGACTCATTCTTTCACTGTGAATTTTTACAGAGCAGGGATGAGATCTCACTCATTAAATCTATTCATAGCTTTACAACAGCCACATGTAAAGATTTTTGGTTTGTAGTTGCAGTAGCTATTGTAGAAATTGATGGTAATAAAGAGGGTCTTCTTGTGGAGAGCCCCCAAATAGAAGACTCTGCTAGCTTGTTTCCTCCCCTTGACTCTCTGAAGTGACATTTGGTTGACACAAACCAAAATATCAAAGGTGGTAGTGGGAAAGGAAGGGAGGGCTGAGATTTCTTCTGCAAAAACCTTCTCTGAGGCCGCATGGACCACTCCCACTCCATCTCTAACACTGTTCCCTCCACCATGTCAATTTCTCTCTAGAACTCTTGGTTCATTCAAATACACAAAGCTTCTACTACTTCATGTCACTGTAAAAGAACATATTCCCTTTAACATGTAAACATTTCCTCCCTTTTCCTACTATGTATCTTCTCCCAATCATACCCCCCAAACAAACCCATCCTTAATATTTTAAAAAATATATATCCAAAACGTTTTCTATGTAGATACGCATCACTGATTTTTAAAAGTTATCTCAAAATTCTGTGGCTGAAAAAAATATTTTTTTCTTTCAGCACAGGGATTCTATAGTTTGGGACTTTAGATAGGGAATGATAAGAATGACTTGTCCCACCTCACAGTGTTTTGGGTTCCGCTGATTATTCAGGGAGACTCTCTCACTTGATGCTGGAGACTGAAACCAACTGAAGATTTGATCACTCACATTCTGGAGCCTCAGATGACTCGAAAATTAGGACTGTTGACTGGACTGCTCTATTTCCTGAAAGAAACCTCGGCTAACACAATAGGAACAAAGGTGGGGACTGTACCCAGGCAGAAGGAAAAGCATCCACATACCAAGTTTCCCTGGTGAGAGGGAGCAGAATGCATTAGAGGTAATGAGAGAAAGCCAGTGAGGCTAGACACATACACACACACAGCAAGAGTGAGAAAGAAGTCCTAGGTGAGGGGCTAGACCCCACATGCCCTTATAGCCCAGTTTTAAATTTGTGTTTTACCTTAAGAGCAATGAGGACCCAGTTAAAGTCTTAAGCAAGAGGGTGAGGCATTGGGGGTTAGGACTCCAACATATCTTTTGTGGGGGGACACAATTCAACTCATAACACATGCTAACAGCATTCCACTGTTGCCAGTCCCTTGATGCTCCACCATGGTGCTCCACCATTTCTTGTATGTTAGCTGGGGCTTTTCCACACCACTATAAATGGTCCCTTCATTAAAGTCTCTTCGGTGAAACCCTTCAAGTGTGCCAGTGTTGCTCTGGGACCCTGACTCATAAATCCATTTTGAGAGCTGTTTAATAAATAAAATGGGATGGACTTGGTGATGGGCTGCATGGGTAGGGAGTGGAAATAAGAGAATGGGAAATATCAGGTATAATTCCCAAGTTTCTGTCTTGTTGTTTATTGATGGGTGTGGTACCACTGAGATCAGGCATGCATAGAAGGACCACTGCACAGGAGATAACATATGTTATGACATATGAAGAATGCATAACCCACAAAAAAAAAAACATGAATGTCTGTGCATGACAGAATTTATATGCTCTGGACATATAAAGTCAGTCAATTTGGATTCAAATTCTGGCCCTGCCACCTTATTATTTGAGCCACCTAGGACCTTATCATGTCCATTTTTATCTGTAAAATAAACATCACAATATCTGTGTCATAGTGTTGCTGTGAGGATTAATGAGAAGAGCCATATACAGCACTTAGCAAAGTGCTTGACATTTAGTAAGGGCAATAAGTGCTAGTATTAGCCAGTATTACTCTTACACACTTAATTTCCATCTGGGGAAAGTATCACCAAAAATAAAGGTTTTGAAATGATCCACCTGAACGTTGGATTTAGGAAATAGGAAATAATTCCTATTTTCCACTGCAAATTTAAAACTATTTTAAATGTACTGCAGGACTGGAAAAAAGAAAAAAGTTGCTAGCAGGCTTGTACTTCTAAAGCTTTCTCTTTTCTATTTCATTTTGAACTCAGTATGCCTATTTAAAACAGTTACTAACCTTGATGCTGGATATCCATTGGAGATTTGGATAAATTTCAAAGCAATGTAGATATTCTAGGATGTCAAGGGGGCTTTGGAAAATTATGTAGTCTGATGTCTAATTCTTGGATGAGGAACTTAAGATCTGAGAGGTTAAATGACTCATCTGAGGTCACACAACTAGAGGCAGAGTTGGGACTAAAATCCAGGCCTTGGGACTCATAAACTGGCCCTTTCATCTCTAACATGGCAGCCTCCAGCAAAACAGTCCAGAAAGAAGGCACCCATCTACAAGCCGGGAAGAGAGCTATCACTGAAAATAGAACCATGTCAGTCCTTGATCTTGGAATTCCCAGCCTCCAAAACTGTGAGAAAATAAATTTCTATTGTTTAAAAAAAAAAAGTCCAGAAAAATGTTTATTGCACAAATTTTAAATTTATATGATGAACACAACGCTACTCTAAAAAAGTATATATATAAGTTAAAATGAAGAATGAGGCACCAAAGTAGGAGTTCAAAAACATACTGGAGAGCTTCCCTGGTGGCGCAGTGGTTGAGAGTCCGCCTGCCGATGCAGGAGACACGGGTTCGTGCCCCGGTCTGGGAAGATCCCACATGCGGCAGAGCGGCTGGGCCCGTGAGCCATGGCCGCTGAGCCTGCGCGTCCAGAGCCTGTGCTCCGCAACAGGAGAGGCCACAGCAGTGAGAAGCCCGCGTACCGCAAAAAACAAAACAAAACATACTGGATTTTGATAAATTCACTCTAACAACTTCGTTTGAAAAATAGGTGAATGCTACCAAACGTAAGGTAGATAGTGGGAAGGAGCCGCATAGCACAGGGAGATCAGCTCGGTGCTTTGTGACCGCCTGGAGGGGTGGGATAGGGAGGGTGGGAGGGAGGGAGACGCAAGAGGGAAGAGATATGGGAACATATGTATATGTATAACTGATTCACTTTGTTATAAAGCAGAAACTAACACCATTTAGTTAGTAAAGCAATTATACTCCAATAAAGATGTAAAAAAGAAAAAAGAAAAATAGATGAATGATGATTTAACTGGCATTTAAAAATTTTTAAATGTATGTTCTTAACGAGGTGTCTGACTACTTTTACATATGGGAATAGACTTTTCTCACACTCCTGAACTATGAATTGTCATTTTTGGAGTTTTATTTTGTAGATTTGGTGATTTTTTTTCTCCTCTGCAGCAATGAATTAATGCTGTGTTCAAAAGTATTCATCCTAAAGAGATTCTATTTTATTTTATTTTATTTTATTTTATTTTATTTATTTATTTATTTATTTTTGCAGTATTTGGGCCTCTCACTGTTGTGGCCTCTCCTGTTGCGGAGCACAGGCTCCGGACGCGCAGGCTCAGCAGCCACAGCTCACGGGCCCAGCTGCTCCACGGCATGTGGGATCATCCCGGACCAGGGCACAAACCCGTGTCCCCTGCATTGGCAGGCGGACTCCCAACCACTGTGCCACCAGGGAAGCCCAAGAGATTCTATTTTAAAGAATTCTGACTCAATAAACCAATAAAATGGTTATATACCTTTTAATAATCAACCTGGTTTTCAAAGATTGAGTTAAAAAAATCTGAACATTACAACTGAGTCAATCTTGTTGTGATATTTGTGTGTAATTATGTGGAACCAATGAAATCAGTTTTCCTGCTTAGATATAATTAAAGCCAGAGATATTTATTTCTCCAAATCATCTTTTCTAGTGAAAAAAAAGAGGAGCTATAAGAAAATGAAAAATTTCAGGGCAAAATTGGAGAAAAAATTAAAATACACTTTCTGATGTTAGGAGAAAAGGGTGTAATTTTTTGTATTTAAAAAGAGTATGTTGCCCCGAGAAAACCATAATTCAAAAAGAGTCATATACCACAATGTTCATTGTAGCTCTATTTACAATAGCCAGGACATGGAAGCAACCTAAGTGTCCATCGACAGATGAATGGATAAAGAAGATGTGGCACATATATACAATGGAATATTACTCAGCCATAAAAAGAAACGAAATTGAATTATTTGTAGTGAGGTGGATGGACCTAGAGTCTGTCATACAGAGTGAAGTAAGTCAGAAAGAGAAAAATAAATACTGTATGCTAACACATATATATGGAATCTAAAAAAAAAAAAAGGTCATGAAGAACCTAGAGGCAGGACGGGAATTAAGACGCAGACCTACTAGAGAACGGACTTGAGGACACAGGGAGGGGGAAAGGTAAGCTGGGACAAAGTGAGAGAGTGGCATGGACATATATACACTACCAAATGTAAAACTGATAGCTAGTGGGAAGCAGCCACATAGCACAGGGAGATCAGCTTGGTGCTTTGTGAACACCTAGAGGGGTGGGATAGGGGGTGGGAGGGAGACGCAAGAGGGAGAGGATATGTATATGTATAGCTGATTCACTTTGTTATAAAGCAGAAACTAACACACCATTGTAAAGCAATTATACTCCAATAAAGATGTTAAAAAAATAAATTAAATAAATAAAAAGAGTATGTTGGGTAGACATAATAGTTAAGAAAAAAGCCAACCTAACTGAACTGGATTATGTTAAAAGAATTCTATTATCTCGAAGACTTGGTATCCATAGCAACTGAGACATCTCTATACTTACTTTTTCTATCCATAACAAGGGAAATAAATAGCCAAAGAGCTTGCTATTTCCTGATGTCATTATATCATAGCTAATAAATCACTATTTGATGAGACCCTTTAACAAACCCTACTGTTGTTTTACTTTAAAAACTGGACCCCCCCCGCAAAAAAAGAGAAGAAATAAGAAAATGTAACCAAAACACAGGAATGAAAAATCAGCTCACAAGGGAGAGTTGCAACAGCACATCTAAAGAGGGAAGGAGTTACTCTCTGAACTTGGCCCCATGCTGGCTGATGTCCAAGGCAGAGAAGCATATTCTGGGCTCCTGCCAAGCTACGGGTCACCTGGTCCTCTGACCATGCAGACTCGCTTGGTTTGAAAGGGAGTCCAGACCCAGTCAGGCCAACCTCAGACAGACCAAAGATATTTTAAACAGAATGTCCAACCACTGACAGAGGTATGCCTTTTGCATATATAATTGATTGTAGTTACAGAATAACTTTTTTCATTAATTAAACATTTGCTGTATGTCTATATGTACCAGTCACTGTGTGTGTAAGGTGCTAAGGATGTTAGATGTGAACAAGGCAGTCCCAGCTGACAAGAGGTTCACATCTCGTGTGGAACCTAGATATATCAAATTTTCTACTAAGAGCAGAAGAGACTCATTAACATCCATCTATGATGGGCACATCATTATATAATATCCTTAGTACCCAGGACAGTTTTTTGCAAACAACTGACACAAAATAAATGTTGACTGAATATAAGAACTCAAGGGTATGATCAGGATGAAGCTAACAAACAACGTTGAAATTATCTGTAAGAGGGAGATCTTCAAAACACAAAACCTCAAGTTTTAGTTAATGAAAGGAATGCAGTTTAAAAATTGTTATAAATAAAGATAAATAAAATTAAAGTTTTCAGAAATTCATGATAAAGCTGGGATTTGAATCTATGCAGCCTGGCTCCAGAGATTTCTTTTTTTTTTTTTTTTGGCCACACAGCATGTGGGATCTTCCCCATCCAGGGACGGAACCTGTGCCTTCTACAGTGGAAGCTCGGAGTCCTAACCACTGGACCGCCAGGGAAGTCCCTCCAGAGATTTCTGTGCTTAACCACTGTACTATGCCACCTTTTAGAGCAAAGCAGAACAGAAAAGGAGGACGGATGTTAAATTCTTTCTACAGCTGCAGTAATTAAAAAATAAAATAAAACCAGTCCAAAAGTGCAAACTGCAAACCTTTAGGAGCCAAACATACAGTTTGAATTACATCTATTCATTCATTCATTTATTCAACAAATATTCATTGTGCCTCCCTGAGCCAGGCATTATTCTGAGCACTGTGGTTTTCATGTATAAACACTTTAAACCATTGCTCTCATGGTCTCTTTTCCCCACAGGATTGGCTACCTTCAAACACACCTATGATTTACTTATTTATTAAGCTTATTGTCTCCTCTTAACAGAATGTACATTCCATGAGGACATAAAATTTTGTGTTTTGCTCCCTGAGAAAAACTGTCCTTAGAACAGTGCTTGGAACACTGTAATAAACATTTGTTGAATGAATGAATCATGGAGTTTACTTTTTAGTGGGAGATAATGTAGGTTTTTAGAATGAAATAATACTTAGGAATATGTGCCAGGTAAGATCATAAATTTCCTGTGCCTCATTTCTCTAAAATACAGCAGAGATAACTCTTAATTACTATTGGATTTGGAAGGACATTGTAAGTTTTAAGCTAGATGTGCGAACACTTTGGAACCCAGGAAAGATTGTGGTCCCTAACATACAAGAAAGCTTTATAGTTTCTGTTTCTAAATGCCTTCTATTTTAAAGTATTAGGGAGATAAATCTGAATGTGTATTTATTATTTTCAGTGTTACTCCAGCATATCAATAAATGTTACAGGTGATGCAATGACCAGGCATCCTGACCTCACAGATGCTCAAAACCCCACACTGGCCAACATCCTCACTATTTTACGTATTTTATCCCTATATTTATTTGTCTTCCTTCTTTCAGCAACCCTTTATCTTTTAAAGATTTGGGGGAATTCCCTGGTGGTCCAGTGGTTAGGACTCCGCCCTTCCAATGCAGGGGGCATGGGTTCGATCCCTGGTTGGGGAAGTAACATCCTGCAAGCCCTGCAGCACAGCCAAATAAACAAACAAACTTCCCTCCCCAGCCTTAAGCAAACATTAATCTACTTTTTGTCTCCATAGATTTCCCTATTCTGGATTTTACTTCTGAGTAGAAGCATAAATATGTGGTCTTTTGTGACTGGCTCCTTTCACTTAGGATGTTATCAAGGCTCATTCAAGTTACAGCATGTTTCACTGTTTTATTTTTACCTTTTGGCCAAATAATATTTCATTGTATGGATATACCACCTTTTGTTTATCCATTCGTCTGTTCATGGACATTTGGGTTGTTCCCACCTTTAGGCTATTATGAATAATGTTGCTATACACATTTATAGGCAAGTTTTTGTGTGAACATATGTTTTCTTTTCTCTTGGATATATACCTAGGAATAGAATTGCTGGGGCATGTGGTAACTATGTTTAATCATTTGAGGAACTGTTTCCAAAGCAGCCACATTTTACATTCCCACTGGCAGCTTATGAGGGTTCCAATTTCTCCACATCTTCAGCAACACTTGTTATTACCTGACTTTTTAATTCTAGCCATCTTAGTTAGTGTAGAGGTATCTCACTGTGGTTTTGATTTGCATGTCCCTAATGACTAAAAATGTCAATCATCTTTCCATGATTTGTATATCTTTCTTGGAGAAATGTCTATTCAGACCATTTACCCATTTTCTAGTTGGCTCATTTGACTTTTTCTTTTAAGTCATAAGAATTCTCTATATATTCTAGGTACAAGTTCTTTATCAGATGTGTGATTTGCAAATATTTTCTCCTATTCTGTAGCTTGTCTTTCTATTTTCTTGATTGTGTCCTGTGAAGCACAAAAGTTTTTAATTTTGATGAAATTCAATTTCTGTTTTTTCTATTGTTGCTCCTGGTTTTGGTGTCATATATAAGAATCCTTTGACAAATTCAAGGTCATGAAGATTTACCCTATATTTTATTCCAAAAATTTCACAGTTTTAGCTCTTACACTTAGACCTTTGGTCCATTTTGAGCTGACAGTTATTTATGGTGTGAGGTAAGGTTCCAACTTCATTCCTTTGTATGTGGTTATCCCATTGTCCTAGCATCATTTGTTGAAAAGACTATTCTTTCCCCATTGAGTGATCATTGGCATCTGTGTTATAAATCAGTTAACCATAGAGGTATTTATTTATTTATGAACTCTCAATTCTACTCCATTGATCTGTGGTAGCCCTCCTTAAAGGGGGTACATTTGTTCCAAGATCCCCAGTGGATACCTGAAACCGTGGATAGTACCAAATCCTCTATATACTATGTTTTTTCCTATACATAATACCTATGGTAAAGTTTAATTTATAAATTAGGCACAGTAAGAGATTAACAACAATAATAATAAAATAGAACAAGAGAATATAACAATATACTATAATAAATTTATGTCAATGTGGTCTCTCAAAGTATTTTATTGTACAAATTTAATGCCCTTTTCATCTTAACTAAGTACATATCATGCACTATGGCCATAACTTTTGTAGTTTGAGGTACAACAGCAAAACTAGCATGAATTTCCTTTTTCTTCCTCACAATTTCATGGACAGAAGATTTGTTTTTACTGTAGAACTTAGCAACTTCAGCATTCAATTTCTTTTCTTTCCTTATTAAGTTGAGAACTTTCACCTTTCCACTTAAAGGAAGCATATCTTTGGCATATCCAAACAGCCAGCATCACTACTCTTGCTCTTTGAGGCCATTATTAAGTAAAGTAAGGGTTACCTGAATATAAGCACTGTGATACCACAACAGTCAATCTGATAACCAAGGCAGTTACTAAGTGACTAACAGGTGGGATAAACTGGACAAGGGGATGGTTCACATCTCAGGTGGGATGGAATGAAATATTGTGAGATTTGATTATGCTACTCAGAATGGTTCACAATTATAAACTTATGAATTATTTATGGAATTTTCCATTTAATATTTTCAGACTATGGTTGACTGCAGGTAACTAAAACTACAGAAAGTGAAAACAGGGATAAGTCTGTATATGTCTATTATTGTGCCAGTACCATGCTGTCTTCATTACCATTGTTTTGTAGTAAACTTTGAAGTCAGGAAGTATGAATCCTCTTATTTATTCTGTTTGCAGGATTTTTTGGCTATTTTTGGCCCCTTCAGTTCCATATGAATTTTAACATAAGTCAATTTCCACAGTTGGCAATTTCTACAAAGTAATCAGCTCAGATTCAGGTAGAAATTGTGTTGAATCTGCAGACCAACCTGGGGAGTATTGCCATCTTAACAGCGTAATTTTTCCAATCCATAGATCTGGGAAGGTTTTCCATTTACTTAGATCTTAATTTCTTTCAAAATTGTTTTGTAGTTTTCAGAGTATAATGCTGAACTTCTTTTGTTAAATTTGTTACTAAGATTTCATTCGTTTTGATGCTACCATAAATAGAGTTTTCTTAAATTCGTTTTTGGTTTACATG
Source organism: Orcinus orca (assembly GCF_937001465.1). NCBI lineage: Eukaryota > Metazoa > Chordata > Mammalia > Artiodactyla > Delphinidae > Orcinus > Orcinus orca. The sequence goes on along the minus strand of NC_064564.1, from coordinate 71,521,013 downwards.
TTGCAAAGTATATAAAAATACAATTGATTTGTATCCTTCAAACTTTGGGTATGCCCTCAGTAATCCTGGGATGACAGTGATATTGGTAGGGCCCTCTTTTTTTTTTCTTTCTCTGACCACACCCAGCTGTTAAAATCCACTAATTGCTAGCTAGTTGTACTATTGTTTTGTATAACACCCATAAACAGCTCCATAAATTAATCCTATCAAATTATGGCTCCTTTGAAGGAATGGTTTCTGATATCAGCATTTGGTATTTGTTCTCACCCCAGGAGGGTTCCTTCCAACTGTCTTATTCTGGTGCTCTCTTGCAAAGTAGCCAAGATGTAGCCAACCTCCATCTAAGCTCTATTTTATTAAATCCACAAATTTGCCTCACAATGGCATTTCACCACTATTTCCACTGTTCTTAAGAGTGCACTTTGGCTTGTATTTCTGCATGGTTTATTGTGAATGAAGTCAGTGTGGGGGCGAAGAGATTGATTGCTGTCTATTTTATGGCCTGCTTCTTTGCCCAGGTGAAAATCTCTGAGCCAGGGCTCTGAAGCTGGGGGTGGGAACAAAGGCAAATTTCTCTCTGAGTGACACCTGTGCTCTAGGAGCTGCAAACTTGGTGGATGGGGGAGGCAGGAGCCTGAGTTTGCTTATCCTGGCATGAAACCACTATGTCATAAGCTGGGGTAAGGGTGATGGAGCCCCGGTACTCTCAGCATGTCACGCGCAAGGTAAGTCACCATTCCGTGAGTGGGGCCTGATGGGAAGGGTGCCCTCATTTATTGATTGTACTGACCCAGGCCTTAGCCTCAACAACAGAGAGCTGGAGAGCAGGATGAGAAATGCTGAAGTCCTATGGAACCATAAAAGACCCAGAATTGCCAAAGCAATTCTGAGGAAAAACAACAAAGCAAAAGGCATAACCCTCCCAGGCTTCAGACAATACTACAAAGCTTCAGTAATCAAAACAGCATGGTATTGGCACAAAAGCAGACATATGGATCAATGGAACAGAAGAGAGAGCCCAGAAATAAACCCACACACCTACGGTCAATTTATCTTTGACAAAGGAGGCAAGAATATACAATGGAGAAAAGATAGTCTCTTCAGAAAGTGGTATTTGGAAAGTTGGACAGCCACATGTAAATCAATAAAGTTAGAACCCACCCTCATACCATACACAAAAATAAACTCAAAATGGCTTAAATACTTAAATATAAGACATGACACCATAAAACTCCTAGAAGAGAACATAGACAAAACATTCTCTGACATAAATCATACCAATGTTTTCTTAAATCAGTCTCTCAAGGCAATAGAAATAAAAGCAAAAACAAACAAATGGGACCTAATCAAGCTTACAAGCTTTTGTACAGTAATGGAAACCATAAACAAAATGAAAAGACAACCTATGGACTGGGAGAAAATATTTGCAAATGATGCAACCAACAAGGACTTAATTTCCAAAATATACAAACAGCTCATACAACTCAGTAACAGAAAGAAAGAAAGAAAGAAAGAAAGAAAGAAAGAAAGAAAGAAAGAAAGAAAGAAAGAAAGAAAGAAAGAAAGAAAGAAAGAAAAAAGGAAAGAGAGAGAGGGAGGGAGGGAGGGAAGGAGGGAAGGAGGGAGGGAGGGAAGGAGGGAGGGAGGGAGGAAGAGGGGGGGAGAGAGAGAGAGAGAGAGAGAGAGAGAGAAAGAAAGAAAGAAAGAAAGAAAGAAAGAAAGAAAGAAAGAAAGAAAGAAAAAGAAACCACAACCAAAAAATGGACAGAAGACCTAAATAGACATTTCTCCAAAGAAGACATACACATGGCCAAGAGGCACAGGAAAAGGTGGTCAACATCGCTAATTATTAAGAAATGCAAATCAAAACTACAATGAGGTACCACCTCACACCGGTCATAATAGCCATCATTAACAAGTCTACAAATAACAAATGCTGGAGAGGGTGTGGAGAAAAGGGAACCCTGCTACACTGTTGGTAGGAATGTGAGTTGGTACAGCCACTGTGGAAACAGTAGGGAGGTTCCTCAAAAAGCCAAAAATAGAACTACCATATAATCCAGCAATTCCACTCCTGGGCATATATATGGAGAAAACCATAATTCGAAAAGATACATGCACTCCAGTGTTCATTGCAGCACTATTTACAATAGCCAATACATGGAAGCAACCTAAATGTCCATCAACAGATGAATGAATAAAGAAGATGTGGTACATATATACAATGGAATACTATTCAGCCATAAAAAAGGATAAAATAATGCCATTTGTAACAACATGGATGGACCTAGAGATTATCATACTAAGTGAAGTAAGTCAGAAAGAGAAAGACAAATACTATATGATATCACTTATATGCAGAATCTAAAATATGACACAAATGAATTTATCTACGAAAGAGAAATAGACTCACAGGCATAGAGAACAAACTTGTGGTTGCCAAATGAAAGAGGGAGTGGGGGAGGGATGGACTGGGAGTTTGGGATTAGCAGGTACAAACTATTATATATAGAATGGATAAACAACAAGGTCCTACTGTATAGCACAGGGAACTATATTCAATATCCTGTGATAAACCATAATGGAAAAGACTATGAAAAATAATGTATATATATATATATATATATATATGTGTGTGTGTGTATAACTGAATCACTTTGCTGCACAGCAGAAATTAATACAACATTGTTAATCAACTATACTTGAATAAAGGAAATTTTAAAAATAAGAAAGAAATGCTGAAGTCCTGTTTCTCCTGGGAAGAAAGCCCTCCAACTGGGAACAGGGAGGAGAGAGATCCCTGTCCTGTTGTCTGCAGCAGTCTGGCATGAAGCCTGCCTCACTGAGCTGGGAGAAGAGAAGGAGAGAGTGCTCCTTATTCACCTTTCTTACCAAATTTTTGCAGATTTTCTTGAATAGATGTTTCTTCACTTGCTGTTTGTTCTTAGGACCATTTCCAGAGGCTTTAATATTTTTTAAAGTAGTTTTCAGCAGTTTCTCTGTGAAGCAAGTCATCAGATCTCCTCACACTGTAATGCAAGAAGTAAAGCAAACTTTCATTTTAATGGGTTTATTCATTGCTAACTTATAGCAGAATGGCTATGAAGTACATGCTGTCCATTCATTAATGCCAAATGGATTTGTATCAACTAGTAACATGATGTGAGGTCCCCAATTAAACCGGCAAGATGCTTATGGTGAAACCATGCTTTGCGCTGGTGAGATCACAGGCACTAAGAGAAAACAGCTCATAGAAGTTGTCGGTTTGTCAGTAATCAGATAGACACCGTACACTAACACAAATGATTAAACTTCTAAAACTCAACCTGTTGTACAGGCTTTGAAGAAGCTGTGAACCAATTAGTCTTTTTATCTTTCAGAAACAGCCTGGAAAACAGGATCCTAATTCTAGCTCAGCTTGATTTCTGGGCTGAAAATAAGAGATGTCAGTGATATAAAACAGGGAACAGTTGATTAAATCTCATCTGAATTTTAAAAGCTAAATGCTTGGAAAAGCTCTAGTCATTTGCAATAATCACATTTACATCTACCTTGATGAAAATGAGGTACTGCTAAACCTCAGAATCATTCTCAGCTCTGGAAGGCATTTCATGTTGTCTAAAGTCTTCAGAGAGGTGCCAAGGAAGCACCTGATGTTACATTGTGAATACTAAGAACACAGAGTCCTTTTGTTTCCAGTTGCGCCTTTCCTTTGATGCTAAAACCTAGCACCCAAGAACTACGAATGAGTTTGAAATAGAAGAGTCTATGTTTTCTAAAGATGTTTCAGGGGCTTCCCTGGTGGCGCAGTGGTTGAGAGTCCGCCTGCCGATGCAGTGGACATGGGTTCGTGCCCCGGTCCAGGAAGATCCCACATGCCACGGAGCTGCTGGGCCCGTGAGCCATGGCCGCCGAGCCTGCGTGTCCGGAGCCTGTGCTCCACAACAGGAGAGACCACAAGAGTGAGAGGCCCGCGTATCGCAAAAAAAAAAAAAAAAAAAAAAAAAGATGTTTCAGGAGGAAGAGAGATGTGTTGTGCTCAGATATAATTATTTGACTTTTGACTCTAGGGGTTGCTATTTCCCAGTGGACTTAAAAAAAAAATCATTCCCATAATGATTTTATATCTTCTAAGCGGAAAATATGGGAACAGCAGGGGACTGACATTTAGTTCATTAGGTTGGAACTGAGGTTTCCCACAGTGATGCCTCTGGGTACTGAAAAGGCACACTCTCCCCAGAGAATAACCTCTCCCCCACATCTGTGTGTCCAGCACCAGCATGAGGTGGTATTTATTTAGTTGGGTCTCATTTTGTAAGTTGTCTTTTTAATCCTTTCCTAGAATTTATATATACCATATTAGTTTTCCTTGCACTTACAAATCGAGTGATAATAATGTAAGTGGATACATATATGTGCTTACTATATATCAGAATCTGTTCTAATGGCTTCGTGTATATTAGTTTACTATTCACCACCACAACCTCAGGAGGTATGTGAGGCATAAAGAGGTTAAGTAAATTTCCCAAGGTGAAACAGCTGGCAAAAGGCAGAGCTGGGGCTTGAAGCTCTGGCAATCACTACAATGGACTGCCTCCATATGAATAATAACTTAACATTGCTTCTTGAGGCAGCAGAATAAGTGAGCAGTAGAGTGGTCCAAACAAAGTCAGAATGGCTTTAGGGCTCTATTCTCTCTGCTTACTAGCTCACTATTAGGTGAGGGTCTGTATACACACATACAGGTATGTAGGAATGGTTTTACTATAATGGATGTGGAAGTTCCAGTGGGCAGATAAAAGTAACATACTGAACTGATTACAAAAGATTTACATAGGCATTTTAGCACTGCAAGATGAGCTTAAGGTTGAGACTGCTGGACCAATAAATAGAACCAGATATGCAGATGTGCTTTCTAAGGAATCAACTTATGAAGAGTCTAATATTTCCATTAAAAAACAACTTTAGATTATTCACTGAGAGAATCCAAAATCATCTTCTACAGTAATAATGAAATCAAAATTTTATAACCCATCCCAACACAAATATCACCCTCTCATTAAAATCACTAATTTCCAGTTCAGAAAGCCAGTCAATCCTCACAGCTAGTTATATAGGAACCAACACCCAATCAAGGAGATTAAGTGGCTATGCAAAGAAATTATCAATCGTCTGTCAAGAATTAGTGTTTCTTACTGTGAAAAAGGTCACTTAATTTGGCCATTTGGAGTTGCAGACCAGGTAGCTGTGTTTAACCTGGAATCATCATTCATACAACTTAATGAACTACAAGCTCTTTGAGGAGCAAAGATCATGTCTCACACATTTTTGAATATCTCTCTTTTTCTGACACGTAGTAGGCCATCAAGAAATATTTATTAACTTATTTTGATGCAGTAATTGCTATAAAATGTTAGAGACATGCATCATACATAATTTATTATACATGCACAGTTGGTCAATCAGGCAATTTCCATATGCATGAAGATTGGAAAAACCTGAGCTATGAACCCCTGTCCTGCATATGCTTTTTGGACCTCAGTTAAACGGAAGGGAGGGAAAGTATCATATCCTCCAGTAGAGGGAGCCAGACTTTAAGCGTTAACCAGATCACAATTTATTCCATAGTACTGGGTGCCAGATCTAGAAAGAGAAAATAAGCATTTTGATACATAATCTTCATTTCTGGGTCTTAAATAACACAGTAAAAATGGTATCATAGAGACCGACACTAAAGACAAGATTTTTCCTAGCAATAAATAGTAATTGTTTCTTCTGTTTTAACCATTCTCTATCAATTTCATCAGAAGTGGTAGGAGTTTTACAAACATTTACTCAGCTTGTGAGTTCAAGTTCAAGTAAAACTTAGATATATAAAGGTGTCACTACAGTTTGGTCATTTTTTTTAAGTGGGAACTTTTTCATTTACAGGTAAAGAGAAAAGTCTTTTTGTTTTTTATTGAGATATAATTGACATATAACATTGTATTCATTTTAGGCATACAACATAATGATTTGATACATGTATATATTGTGAAATGATTACCACAAAGTTGGTTAACATCCATCACTACACATAGTTACAATTTTTTCTTGTAATGAGAACACAAGAAAAAATTAAGATTTTTCTTAATTTTTAAGAAAAAAAGAAAAATTAAGATTTTTCTTCAAGTAAATCAAGATTTACTTTCTTAGCAACTTTCAAATATATAATACAGTATTATTAACTATACTTCTCATGTTGTACATTACATCCTCAGGACTTACTTATCTTATAACTGGAAATTCGTACATTTTGACCACCATTTCCTCCACTCCCCATCCCTGCCTCTGGCAACCACCAATCTGTTCTCTGTATCTATGAGTTTGGTGTTTTTTGTTTGTTTCTTTCTTTGTTTTAGATTCCACATATCAGTGAGATCATATTTGTCATATCATATTTGTGTTTGTCTTTCTCTGATTTATTTCACTTAGCATAATGCCCTCAAGATCCATCCATGTTGTTACAAATGGCAGGATTTCTTTCTCATTTTATGGCTAAAAAATAGTTCATTTTATATATATATATATATAAAAAATATGTTTTATCCATTCATTCATCAGTGGACAGTTAGGTTGTTTCTATGTCTTGGTTATTGTAAATAATGCTATAATGGTACAGATATCTTTTCGAGATAGTGATTTCATTTCCCTTGGATAAATACTTAGAAGTTGAATTGCTGGATAATATGGTAGTTCTATACTTAATTTTTTGAGGAAACTCCATACTGCTTCCCAAATTTGCAGCACCAATTTAAATTCCCAAAACAGCGTTACAAGTATTCTCTTTTCTTCACAGCCTCTCCAACATTTGTTATCTATTGTTTTTTATAATAGCCGTTCTAACAGGTGTGATGTAGTATCTCATTGTGGTTCTGATTTGCATTTTCCTGATTAGTTATGTTGAGCATCTTTTCATGTACCTGTTGGCCATCTGTATGTCTTCTTTGGAACAATATCCATTCACTTCTCCTGCCCATTTTTTAATCGGATTGTTTTCTTTTTCTGCTGAGTTGTATGAGTTCTTTATATATTTTGGATATTAACCCTTTATCAGATATATGATTTGCATATATTTTCTCCCATATGTAAGTTGCTTTTTAATTTTATTGATGATTTCCTTTGCTGTCAAAAACTAAAGATTTTAACACATATATATGGAATCTAAAAAAAAAAAAAGGTTCTGAAGAACCTAGGGGCAGGACAGAAATAAAGACGCAGATGTAGAGAATGGACTTGAGGACACGGGGAGCGGGAAGGGTAAGCTGGGATGAAGTGAGAGAGTGCATGGACTTATATATACTACCAAATGTAAAATAGATAGCTAGTGGGAAGCTGCCGCATAGCACAGGGAGATCAGCTTGGTGCTTTGTGACCACCTAGAGGGGTGGGATAGGGAGGGTGGGAGGCAGACGCATGAGGGAGGAGATATGGGGATATATGTATATGTATAGCTGATTCACTTTGTTATAAAGCAGAAACTAACACACCATTGTAAAGCAATTATACTTCAATAAAGCTGTTAAAAAAAAACTAAAGCTTTTTAGTTTGATGTAGTCCCACCTGTTTATTTTTGCTTTTGTTGCCTTTGCTTTTGGTATCAGATCCAAAAGGTCATTGCCAAGACCAATGTCAAGGAGCTGCTTTCGGGTTTCCCTGGTGGCACAGTGGTTAAGAATCCACCTGCTAATGCAGGGGACATGGGTTCAAGCCCTGGTCCAGGAAGATCCCACATGCCGTGGAGCAACTAAGCCCATGAGCCCGCGCACCACAACTACTGAGCCCGCGCACCACAACTACTGAGCCCACACACCACAACAACTGAAACCCTCGCACCTAGAGCCCATACTCCGCAACAAGAGAAGCCACCGCAATGAGAAGCCCGTGCACTGCAACAAAGAGTAGCCCCCACTCGCCGCAACTAGAGAAAGCCCGCATGCAACAACGAAGACCCAATGCAGCCAAAAGTAAAATGAATAAATTTTTTTTAAAGAAGGAGGTGCTTTTTTCTAGGATTTTTATGGTTTCATGGTTTGGAGTCTTACATTCGGCTCTTTAATCCATTTTCAGTTGATTTTTGTGTATGGTGTAAGATAGGGGTTCAGTTTCATTCTTTTGCATGTGACTCTCCAGTTTTCCTAACACCATTTATTGAAGAGACTATCACCTCCCCATTGTAAATTCTTAGCTGCAAAGTCTTCATTACAGTATTTTGGGTGAAGAGGTCAAGATGGCAGAGTAGGAGGATGTGGAGCTCACCTCCCTCCACAAACACATCAAAAATACATCTACATGTGGAACAATTCTCGTGAAAAACTAACAGGAACTGGCAGAAGAACTGCACAATCAAAGCTATAAGAAAGATCTCCATGTAACCGAGTAGGTTGGAAAAAAAGGCATCAGGTTGGGACCTGCGCCCCAGAAGGGTTCTGAAAGGAAGAGAAGGTCCATATGGGTGGACCCTTGCCCTGGGGAGCGAGCAGGTTGAGCCACAGTCTGGGCATCCCAGTCCTGGAGTCCTGTGCAGAGGAGACAACCCCCCCTCCATGGCTGTTGGGAGAACTGCTGGGACAGACAGAAGGGCTGGAGAAGCCTGGACGCTACTCGCGAGGAGTGTATGCGTGCTGGCTTGCCAACAGTCAGGGCGGAGAAAGCCTTGCACTGATGGCTGCCGCCTTGCCGCACTCCTCAATCCAAAGGGGAAAGCACACGAGCCCTGCTCATTCTACACCATAGCCTGGTGTGAGATCTGGGCCAACTGAGCCCTGGGAAAAGATTCAGTCTAGCTATGCAGAGACAGACTGGGGGGCCTGGGGTGTGATCTGGGTGGGGCAGAGGTGGCCATTGGCAGTGCAGGCATGGGGCGGTAGTGCTGCAGGAGTGTACAGCAGGTCATCTCCCAGAGCACTCTGGCCCTGCCCACTCCGTACCACAGCTTAGTGCTACATCTGGGGCAGACAGGTCCTGGGAGAAGACTGCCACAGAGGCAGCCCACATCTCTAGCAGCAGCACAGCCACCTCAATTCCTACAGCCACAACACCCTGACTCCCAGTCCCAACCTAGCGAATATTCTGGCCCCACCCACTCCACACCACAGCCTTGCACTAGATCTGGGATGACTGCAACAAGGGAAGGGATGCTATCTTGGGCTGTGCCTAAACAGAGCCACGGACACCCACACAGGTGGCACATCAGTCCTCTGTGAGCACACAAGCCCCACTTGCTTTAGCAATCGCCTCCTTTAGGGCACAGCATGCACTCAAGGGGAATGGAGAGTGACTGAGATTGGCCCTCAGGGCTTCTATTCCAACAACTGGGGAGCAGACCACACTCCGGACAAGGTGGTGACAGCCACAGAGCAGAGAAGTCCCACCTCACACCCTGCACAGGCTTTAGATCCCTCAACACCAACCACACGCCCTATCAAGGTGATAACGTCCAGCAAACCTTGAGGAAAGACGTGGCTGGTGTCCATATCAAAAATAGCCCTCACACCAAAGACACTGGACACACACAGTCTACAGAGGGATGCTCCCACATAAAAGCACTCCTTGAAGACCACAATAGATAACTGTTTCTCCTAAATTCATAGAGTCTGAGAAAGTTAGGTAAAATGAAAAAGCAGAGGAACTACTCCTGATTAAAAGAGCAAGAGAAATCCCCTGAAAGAACAAATAATGAAACAGAACTCACTACTCTACCAGACACTGAGTTCAAAAAGGTAATAAAAACGCCAACTGGATTAAGAAAGATCATCAATAGAAATGCAGATCACTGTAACAAGGAACTAGAAACTATAAAGATGAACCAATAAAAAATAGATAATTCAACTTCCAAGATAAAAAGCAATCTAGAAGCAATGAATAGCCGATTAAATGACACAGAAGAACAAATAAGTGTCATGGAATATAGAATAAGGGAAATCACCCAATCAGAACAGCGGACAGAAAGACAAATTTTTAAAAAATGAAAGCAACATACAAGGTCTATGGGGGATAATATAAAGTGTGCCAACTTATGCATAATAGTGGTTCCAGAAGGAGGAGAAAGAGAGAAGGGGATCAAAAATATATTTGAAGAAATTATAGCTGAAAACTTCCTGAACCTAAAGAAAATGGATATCTAGGTACAGGAAGCACAGAGGATCCCAAACAAGATGAACCCAAACAGACCCACAGCAAAACATATCTTAATTAAAATGGCAAAAGTAAAAGAGAGGATTCTAAAAGCAGCAAGAGAAAAACAGAGAGTCATATACAAGTTTTCTAAGAATTTCAACAGACTTCTTCGATCTCATCCAATCCATTAACTTCTCCCTCAGTCTACTTTAGTGATGCCCCATTCATCTATTCAACAAATATTTATTGAGCACTAATTATGTGCCACACTCTGTCCTACATACTGGGCATACAGAATTGAAATACTCCTGTTCTCATGGAACTCACATTCTATTTATACTCAGAACTAGCCCAGCCTGAATATCTTAACCTCTGGTAATATACTCTCTCATCACAAGCTCACACCCTTTTCATTTTCTCATCCCCTCACTCTTCCAAATCCCATAATTCCATCCCACAAGGTCCTCCAGTCTCTTGGCCACTCAATACATCCACACTTGACCACGCTTTCCTTCTTAAAGTGTTTGGACCCATGCATATAGTACAGCACTTCAGCAACACTCTTAACAGTTTCAACTGTTTAACCCTTTTATCTACACACCCTCATCCATGATGATCTTCTTACTCTTCACAAGTAAACTCAGTTTTAATTACTAACTATGTATCCACCACAGAAAACTCTCATAGCTCCAGATCATTCTTCTGGGCCCCATTCCCATTATATCCAACTACCTGCTAGACGTCCCCACCTGGAGGTCCCAAATTCAACATGTCCCAGACAGAACTCATCTTCCTCCACATTCCCACTTTTCCTTTGGTGCTCTCTATCCTCATCAGTGGTACCACCATGTCATCTTGGACTCCTACCTGTCACCCTCCCTAACTAATTAATCACTAAAACCTGCCAACTGTAAATCTTAACCTTCTCTGTGTGCTGCTCTCTGTCCACACTGACATCATCTCTCTCCTCACTCTTACAGTAGCTTCTTCACTGGTCATTCTGCTTCTAGTCATGCTCCTTCCAAGCATTCCTCCACACTGCCTTTGAGTTATCTTTCTAATCATATTTCTTATCATATTACTCACTGCTTAAAGCTCCTAATCTCCTGGATAAAGTCTTTTCTTCTCCATGATATATATGGCTTTTTATGATCTGGCTCCTGTCTTCCTCTATTGCCTCAGTGTCTTAGTCAGTTTTGACTACCATAACAAAATACCATAGACTGGGTGGCTTAAACAATGAACATTTATTTCTCACAGTTCTGGAGGCTGGAAGTCGAAGATTAAGATGCAGGCAAATTCAGTGTCTGATGAAGTCTCTCTTCCTGGCTTGCAGACAGCCATCTTCTAACTGTGTCCTCACAGGAGGGGAGAGAAGTGGGTGGTGGGGGGCAAGCTGTGGTCTCTTCTTATAAGGGCACTAATCCCAAAATAAGGACCCCACCCTCATGACCTCATCTAAACCTAATTACCTCCCAAACACCCCACCTCATAATACCACCACACTGGAGGCCAGAGCTTCAACTTACGAATTTCAGGGAGGACATAAACATTTAGTCAATAACACTTAGCTTCCATCACTTCCTGCCACTCTTCCAATCAAAGAATTTTCCAAAATTCATCCTGCCTCTGTGACTTTACTCTAGCTGTTACCTCTGTCTAGAATTCTCTCCTCATCTCACCTTGTTCAATGTTAACAATACTCACTCTCTTTTAGGCAAATGTGTGCTCTTTCATCATGTTTCAACTCATGTGTCCCTCCTTATTGAGTAGCCTTCTCTGACTTTCCCCTAACAGAACAAAGAACATCTCTAGAATTCCATTACATTTGCACACATATCCATTATAGCAATTATCATATTACTGTCTATTTATAGATTTATTTCCCATATAATCTATGGTTTTAGATACAAGCCAGTCCTAGGTGTTTAATAAATATTTGTGGAATGAGTGAGTAAGTGTATGGACAACATACATTTCTAACAACACAGCACTACTAGGTCTTCTGCTTTGAAATGTGTTTACTATTCAGAAACCATTTATAGTCCACATTTTTTTAAATGTTGAAAAGCAATTTGGCAAACTTCTCAAGTTCAGCTGTTTTCTTCAATAAAGTTTTAAATCGAAGTATAATATACATATCGAAAATAAGCATACAAAAGCTTACAGCCCAGTGAATTTTCACAAAGTGAATATAGTGTGGTAACTACCATACAAATCAAGAAAAGGAGCATTATGCTCCCTGAAGCAGCCCTAATGCCCCTCCTAGTCATATCCCCCCAAATAATCACCATTTCAACTTCTAACATTCTAGATTAATTTTCCGTTAATTATATGTTGAACTTTTTATAAATAAAATTACAGAGTGCTTTTTTTCATCTGTGGACCCTTTTCACTTTTTTTTTTTTTTTTTTTTTGCCTACCAGATTTCTTTTTTGGAGCTAGTTTTGCTGAATGCATGTAGAAGTATCTTAGCCATTTAAAAAATAAGGTATTTCATCCAAGCAAATCAGTTTATGGAAAAAACAAGTTTCACATCACAAGCCTTGGCTATCAAATATTAAATATCACATCTTTGTGACAATTTCTCAGCCAACATCTTCAGGTGCCAGCATTCATCATAAATGCTTTTTAAAAAATGTTTAAATAAAATTTTCATTTTAGAATAGTTTTAGATTTACACAAAAGTTGTAAAGATAGTACAGAGTTCTCATATATCTCTCACTCAGTTTTCCCTATTATTAGCATTAGAATGGTACATTTGTCACAATTAAAGAACTAATGTTGGTGCATTATGATTAAGTCCCTACTTCATTCAGCTCTCCTTAGTTTTTATGTAATGTTCTTCTTCTGTTGTACGATCCCATGCACGATGTCACATTACATTTAGTAATCACGTGTCCTTAGGCTCCTCTTGGCTATTACAGTTTCTCAGACTTTCCTTGTTTTTGATGAACTTGACAACTTTGATGAATACTGGTCAGATATTTCATACAGTGTCACTTAATTGGGATTTATCTGATTTTTTCCCATGATTCAACTGGAGTTAGGGGATTTTACAGGAAGACCACAGAGGTCAAGTGCCATTTTCTTCATATAGTATCAAGGGTATATACTGTCAACATTACTTATCACTGCTGATGTTGACCTTGATCACCTGGCTGAGGTAATGTTTATCAGGAGTCTCCACTACAAAGTTACTCTTATTTCCGCACTTACATATGGTACAGTTTGGAAGAAAGTCACTATGTGCCGCATACACTGAATAAATTGGATGTTATGCTCACATGCCCTACTGTTCTACTGTTTAGTTCTTCTGTTTAGAACTAAAATTCTAGAAATATTTTCTACTGTTTAGTTCTAAAAGTCTAGAAATATTTAAAAATTTCATCATTGATATTTTCCCATGAATAATCATCACCTTCACTCCACATCAGCAGCAACTGAAAGGTGAGATGATCCACTTGTCCTCTACTCAGAAAAACTCCTTCCCCTACTCCAGGACTTCAACTGAGGCAAGCTCAGCTTCAGAGAAATCGAAGGTTCTTTAGCATGCCATCTGTCTGGCAATCTCTTGAGATACTTTTCTCTGCCTGATTTCTCTGAAGTGAGAGGCATTAAATTTGCCTCCACACTTACTTCATCTACTTTTTTTAAACCATCTTATCGTGCCTCTCAATTACCCATTTCCTTGAGTTTTTTTTTGTCTTTCATAGCTACTGTTTTGCAGTTATTCAATAAAATCAGAAATGCCAACAGCTTTTTTCCCTATCTTCCTGCTTTATGAAAGAGCTTTTTGCATACTCCACTGGACTTTAAACTACTTATGAGAAAGAGGCATTCTGAAAAGAAATGCTCTTTGCTTTATGATTTCCCTATGTTCTTTTCTTTTCTTCAGCTGGCTTGAACAGAAAAGTGTTTTTAGATTCCTATATTTGCTGGAGCCTTTTAGAAATGTTTGTTTGATGTACTTCAGTTTTTAAAAAGCCATTATTTACACTATGCAATTTGTTTTTCAAGCATTGACTAAGGGCTTTCATGTGGCCAATTCTTGGGTCTCATTAAAAAAAAAAAAGCCCAATCAACTCTTTAATGGCCAGTGTTATATCAATTAGCTTATCAATATACTATCTGAAATGTCTACTCAGAGTTTGTATAATTTTTTAATTAAAATGTGAATTAAATAATCAAAAGTGTACAATATTGAAAAATATGCTACTTTTAATCCATTTTTTCTCTTCTCACTTTCCAATTACTACTTGAATTTCTCCTCTCCCAAATATTTCTAAATTTGCTTCAGATTATCCCTTTCAGTTTGTTTTCTTACCTGGCAACTCTATCCATTTGTATAGACTTAAGTTTAATTAAATGCAATTTTTTTCTGATAGTTCTTAAGGTTAGGCTAAGAACCTATAGAATCTTACATTCTCATGTTCAATAAATAAATGGACATTTATTAGGCATCTACATGAATTCAACACATTAAATTTTAAGGTAGGACTTCCCTGGTGGTGCACTGGTTAAGAATCCGCCTGCCAATGCAGGGGACACAGGTTCAATCCGTCGTCCGGGAAGATCCCGCATGCCGCAAAACAACTAAGCCCATGCGCCACAACTACTGAGCCTGTGCTCTAGGGCCTGCGCACCACAACTACCGAAGCCAGTGCACCTAGAGCCTGTGCTCCACAACAAGAGAAGTCACCACAATGAGAAGCCTGCGCACCGCAACAAAGAGTAGCCCCCACTCGCCACAACGAGAGAAAGCCCGTGCACAGCAACGGAGACCCAATGCAGCCTAAAAATAAATAAATAAATAAAATTTTTAAAAATTCCAACCAAAATAATTTTTTTTAAAGTTTTAAGGGGGGCTTCCCTGGTGGTGCAGTGGTTGAGAGTCCGCCTGCCGATGCAGGGGACACAGGTTCGTGCCCCGGTCCGGGAAGATCCCACATGCCACGGAGCGGCTGGGCCCGTGAGCCATGGCCGCTGAGCCTGCGCGTCCGGAGCCTGTGCTCCGCAACGGAAGAGGCCACAACAGTGAGAGGCCCTCGTACTGCAAAAAAAAAAAAAAAAAAAAAAAAAAGTTTTAAGGTATAAAAAGACTTGTTAAGTCCTTGGTCTGGTAGTACAATATAGAATAAAATATTTATGACCTATGAATACTTGATTCTGCCTATAATAAAATGATAATTGAAACCCTAGGCCACAAATTCTAGTGGCTTTTAATGAAAATCTCAGAGTGAAATGTGACACAAGCAGTTTTCAGAAGGTAAAGCAGAGTTAGCCATTACCCTTCATTTAGAAAGATAAGGGAGAAAGAGTAGAACATGTAAATGCCAATTACCATAATATTTAAGGTAAATCTACACTTTGTCATCATGAAGTTGGGTTTCTGTCTAAGTCTGTTTACTAAAAGAAGTACTTGGGCTTTTTTTCCTTATTAGTGGTATTGGAAATTCTTTTTTTTTGGAAATTAGGAAAATACCTTTATTATTTCTGAAATGTTCCAATATTCAGGGTAAAAGCCATGATAATGGCTTTTTCACAACTTCACAAATTATAGAAAAATGACTTTCCACCTTCTTTACAGAATTCCCCCCAACCCCTCACCCTAAATTAGACAGGGCTCCATGATAGCTGACACAGGGCAGGAAGGAGGGACAGAGAATACAGCAGGTAGAACCAGGGCTGTCTTAAGCAGCCCGAGGCTTTTCCAGCACATTTAAAGCCCAGGTTGATTCCCAGAAACCTGTGAGCCCTATGAGGGAGGCTCAGCCCACACACATCTGTGGCTCACAGAGGCTGGCCTCTGTCTCAGAGGCAGCCCTCTGTCTCAAAGGCAGGCCACCCACAGAAGGCCTGCAGCATGGCACTTGTGGCTGGCAGGCCCCAGTATTGGAATTTTTTTAAAAATCTACTTCACCTATGAATATGGTTCTTACTAGACACTCAATAAATATTAATTTTGTTCCCCATCCTTATTTAGAAAATGCTTAGAGTGATGTTTTCCCTATTTTCCATGAAATACTAATATCCCAGGATATATGAAAACATATTCCCAGCAAAAATGATTCTGTGATGAAATAAATCCAGGAAATGTTAGATTAAATAGGGGTTAACTGCCTTCTGTTCTACAGAATTCCTCAGGGTCTTTAATATTTGAATGTGCATTGTAACGCTCCAAGACAGGGATATGGTATATAGTATTCCCCAACGGCATTTGGCCAACAGAACAATTTCTTCAAGCAACACCTATTAAATCCCCAGACCAAATTTTGGGAAGTGCTAGATTAATAGAAAGAACAATGGAGAAAGAAATTAAAATGACTGCTGGGAGGACAGTGATGCTGTTAATAGCAATAGGAAACAGGAGAGATAAGTTTGCAATGGAAGACTATTTCATTTTGAACATAATGAGGTTCCTTTCCTGTCTGGTGGAGATGAGCAGCATATATGAGACTCAGGCTCAGGAGAGAGGTCAGGTTATCAGTTATTATTGATTAGAAGTCCTCTACTACACAGTCTCAGCACTCTGATCCATTGCAATTGCTGTCAGATAGGTCACAAGTAAACTTTTACTAATATTGCTTAAAATACCAAGTTTGCAAAAGCTTTACACTTTCAAAGAAAATAGAGTATTATAGACATTTCTCTACATAATGATATGAAGAAAATTTCTTTTCTCAGCAACTGCTGAGGAAATGGGTACTTTGATAAATCTGAGGGTTGCAGCTGGGCTTTCAGGGCCACAAATCAATAGTAGTAAGCAGAGATTCCCTGCATGAGACAAGGAAAAGGGTGTGAGTTCAATTCCTGAAATAGAAAAGGGGAGAGAAATTATATGAGGATTTGATGAATGGAGGGATGCAAGAGAAGGGGGAGGAGGAAGAGACATGAGAGCAGAGACACTTAATGGGGGTTTTCTATTAAACTGTCACGTGCTATATGATTTAACATCCTCGCGTCCCAGTAACTGAAGTAAGTTTTCAAAAAACCATATAATGAGTGTGGTTTGATTCTTTTTTTAAAGAAAGCAATCATTTGTTTAGCAGAGTACCAAGACAACACCCAGTTGCATGAAAAAAAGGGACAGCCAAGATCCAGGTGACTCACTTAATGGACTTTGTTGGCTACGTGCCCAACATCTGCTTGCTCCTTCTTGCTTCTTGATACCCTGCTTTGCTTCAGGTAACCATGCAACAGGATCCAGTGGAAGCCAACCCCATTTGCAGCTCAGGAGGAGATTCCAGTTTGTCTAAGCCAATCATGGTATCCCCCTTGCCAGGGATAGTTTTAGGAATGTGCATATGACCCAATTCTGGCCACTGAGATTACATGAAGGAGACTTTCAGGAAAGTTGTCCTAGCTTCTGAGAAATGCATCAAAGAAGAGACAATCATTCTCTTTCCTCTGAACATTTTTATGCCTGGACATGAGGCCTGGAAAAGCTTCACCCGTTATGTAGCCAGTCTGAGGAGGGCAGAGGCAAGAGAACTCAAGAGCCTAGACACAGCAGACCAAGGGCCTGTCCTACCTTTGAACTTCCTGTTCCATGAGATCATAAATGTGCTTATTGTTTAAGCCAGTCTAAGAATTTTGTTTCTTGCAGGCAAAAGTATATGAACTACGTGTGCCAATAATAAATTCGTTCTCACTGACCCGCATTCTGAAAAGCTTTCCCAGGTGGGAGAGAAAGCAACACAGTTAAACCCAGCCCGACCTAAATATTTTATCATCTGCAGTCAATCTAATCCATATCATACCTTTGGAAACTGCTTTAGTGACTGTCATGCCCACCCTCTTCCCCCACCTGGAAGCATTCTATGCACTATGACATTAGTCAGGGTTCTCCAGAGAAACAAAACCAATAGGGTGTGTGTGTGTGTGTGTGTGTGTGTGTGTGTGTGTGTGTGTGTGTGTGTGTGTGTGTGTGTGTGGATAGATAGATAGATAGGTAGATAGATAGACAGGAGATAGATTTTAAGGAATTGTCTCTTGTGATTATGGAGGCTGGCAAATCCAAAATCTGCATGGTGGGCTGGCAGGCTGGAGACCCAGGAAGAGCTGACGTTGCTGTTGAAGTCTACTGCAATATTCCTTCTTCCTTAGGGGAGGTCAGCATTTTTGTTCTATCCATCAAATGACTGGATGAGGCTCACCACATTATAAAGGGCAATCTGCTTTACTCAAAGTCCGCCAATTTAATTGTAAATCTCATACAAAAACACCCTCACAGAACACATCCAGAATAATGTTTGATGAAATATCTGGGCACCATGGCTCAGCCAAGTTGACACATAAAATTAACCATTACAACTATTTTTTTAGTTCCAAACCAATTTCTTCAGACCTCATCGCACTTTGGGCAAATTCAAGGCATTATGTCATACATGTGAATATTTTCTGTCATTGGCATCATGATAAACAAAAGAATAAAATCAGTTCTACATAAAGGTAATAGTTGAATCCAAGATATTGTATACAGAAAACAGGGTAAAAGTCAAACCAGGGAAATACCTGGATATTAGAGGTAGGAAAAGGAAGACATCCAGCAAAGAGGAGTTGAAGAAGGGAGGGGCAGTGCATCCACAGTTCACAAAAGGAGTCTAGGGTCAACATTGCCACTGCTGTGAGAAACAGAGGGTGCCAGGGTCCAAAAGACAATGTTGGGACTAGATCTGTAAGAGCTCATCTGTTTAGGGATCCAAGCAGGAAATAGATAACATGCTCAATCTGGGCTATTTAAGAAGCATTTAATAAAGATAGTATTAAAAAGGTATGGGGGACTTCCCTGGTGGTCCAGTGGCTAAGACTCCGTGCTCCCAATGCAGGGGGCCTGGGTTCGATACCTGGTCAGGGAACTAGATCCCACATACAGCAACTAAGAGTTTGCATGCTGCAGCTAAAGATCCCGCATGCCGCAACCAGAAGATACCGCATGCTGCAACTAAGACTGACACAGCCAAATAAATAAATTTTTTTAAAAGGTATGGGCAGTGTGAGAAGGAAGTAGGGAAATGACAAGGGTTAACGAAGTACCCAGGTACTATTAAGGAGGAACAAATAATGTGAACATTGGAGAAGTATTTACCTTCCCTAGGTCAGAAGGCACTTGGGAAAGGAGAGGTTCCTGGAACACAATGACTGCCTGACAGGAGCTGTGACCATCTGTCAAGGGATAAAATCAGCCTGTATCAACCCAGCCAAGAGGAAACAGGGCAGGGAAATACTATGACCTCACTCTCATTTCCTCCGTTACCTGTTAGTACTCCCATTGACTAAACCAATGGGAAGCCAGAGTAGGGCTGTCAGATAAAATACAAGACACACAGTTAAATTTGAATTTCTGGTAAATCTAAGTGTTTATATTCATATGGCATGGGACATACACTAAAAAATTATCGATTTACTGGAAATTCTAATTTAACCAGGTGACCTGTGTTTTCATTTACTAAACCGGTCAACCCTAAGCCAGAGTGCAATGGAGTCTACTGAAGCATCTCTAAAGTACAGCCTCTCAGGGTCCAGAATAGGAAGAAGTGTGGGGAGTGGATCCGAAGGGCAATAGTTGATATGCAGCACAGATGAACACAGAAGCCAGACAGGAAGGAGTGGGTGGGCAGAAGGTGCAGACAACTAAGTATTGTCCATTTTTTGAGAATGACACAGTGGTTTGAAAGAGTAGCAGGATTAAGGGGTGGGGTGCAAAACTGATGTAACAAGGTGCAGAAGGGACAGCCTCTCAAAAGCCCAATTGGAGAGGCCCGGGCCCTTTTCCTTCCAATTTGTGGGACTGCTTTAATGCTTCTCCTCCAAAGGAAGTCACCTGTGTTTCTCTAGTTGGTACACTGGGTGCTCTCTAGAAAACATTCTTGAAGGATAAAGATCTAGAAAATGAAATTTGTGGATAGGCAATACTTTTAAGATTTCATATTTAACTTTTAACCAGATTGCTCATTAGTATTAACAAACTCAGGAGAATAGAATAACCTACTTTTTCTCAAGACTCCTCAGAGTTGAATTATTATAATTTTTTTCTTCAAGTACATCTCTTCGTTACATTGCTGTATACCAAGACTGCAGACTGCCTGCCTTCTCTTGTTACAAATTTTACTATTTGGTCAACCTCTATATTTTTAAGACCCAGGTACTGTTAATATAAATTGAGCTTTCATAAAGAGAATATAAATTTTAAAATAATATTTTTATCTGGAAGATGGGAATTGGTACCCATCATCAATGTTGTTTGCCTTTTTCTTTTAATTGCAGCTCTGTAGAGTACCTGCTTCCATGGTTAATTCTTGGTCATCTATGGTGCTGTAAATAGGTATACCATGGAGAAGTCAAATTTGAATGTCATTCATTTTGATATTTTGGTTACTTATTTTAACCTTTTGGTTTGTTTACTTGTTTTACTTCACTGGGACAGCTGCCATCCACTCCTAGTATATGATAGGAAGGTGACATAAGAGTAAGGTAGTTTGTGTACAGACAACAAAAAAAATGACAAAATTCTGTCACTTACTCATTAAATATTCCTCAAGCCCATAACACAAACAGAAGGCATGAGTAGAGATAAAATAAGCCATCACGAGTGACCTTCAGAGTACTTATGAAACAATTTCATTTTCTACAATAAGAATTTTGAGTGAGGAGGGCTGAGACAAACACAAAAAGGCAAACTATAGCACATTAAATATTTATCCTCAAACATCCAATTCATGACTGTCATTCTCCAAGTTTACAGCTGCCATGGTCTGTTACACTTTAGATAACCAAGGCTGTACAATGACTGTGGACCTGAGAAAGGTAGTGTGCATACTGATTTACTTTCGGTGCAGCATTTCTTCAAAACAGCTTTCCTCTCAGCTCCTCTTCCACGCCAGCTTTTCAGCTCTCAGTCTCACCAGCTGCCTTCATCACACCTATTGTGCTACATCATTCAACTTTCAGCATCTTTGGGACATGAGCATTATTTGTTCAAATTGGCGCTCTGGTTTGTGAGCAAAATTTTTTTTTTACTTTAAGGAGGATTTCAGTCACATTAATGGATGCTCAGGCAAACTGTCTTGCCATACAGGACATAAAATGTTCTTAGGCCAATTTTGCCACTCCTCCCATTTCCCAAGATTACCACTGAAGCTCTTGGTAATATAAACCTGTTAATTATCTGAGCCTTTTTAGCTAAAACCATTCTGATCATATGGATCGCAATTATTATCAATTACCCATGCACTCACTATACCAGCATATGATTATGACAGATGTCTTTATGCCAATTCCCTCAGCATTTCTGAGTGCCCACTGTGTTTTAGACACAAGTGAACCCCAATGAGTAGACATGATGCCTGCTCTCCAAAAACTGTTAAATGTAGTATGAAAAGCAGGTGAGTGCCATAATAGAGAGACACACAAAAAGCACAAATGACTGGGGAGCAACCAATCCCAGACTTAAGGAGAATTAGGGAATATTTTAGAGGGGGGAATGTTTCTCAAACAGTCAGAAATGGTCACAAATCTATGTTTTGAGCCTCTAAGTCCATAGCATCCTTTATCTTCTAGTTCATAAAAACAATGGCTGATAAATTACATGGAAAAACAAGGATTTCACATACACGTAACATCAGGCAGAAGGTGGTCGGGCTAAAGAAGTAAAGAGCTAGCTTTCTATTAGGAGGATCAGGTGGGCCATGGATTGTGCGGCCATTTGACAAACTGGCCACAACACAGGACACTGGAAGGTCACAGGCTAAATGAACAATATCTCCTTAATCTCCAAGAGTTGAATCATACTTGCCTCAACAGTGAGGATATGGAGTTCTGAGCTCATTTTCAGGCGATCTTGGTCTGCATTCCAACAAGTCCCTTCACCAACCGGAGGCTTAAGTGCCAAAGTGAAGTACTAATGATAATCACACACACACAAACACACACAAACACACACACACACACACACACGTACATACGTGCACACGCACATATACGCATCCAATATCCATTGAAGTTGTTGTGATGATGAAATGTTGTAGTATACTAAAAGTGCTGGCACATGTTGGTTCTCAGCTCTGGTAACTGACTCTAAATCTGTACGTTCTGTACTCTAGCCCCTAACCACTTTTAAGAAACTCAGTTTAGTCTCCTCACCTATGTAACTGTTGCCTCCTCCAACTTCTAAGCCTGGATGACTTGGCTTCAGGGTATCAGCAAACCTCCCGAAATGGTATGTAGCATTGGATGGGTGGTACTGTCCTACAGTGTGCCAAATTTAAGGGCTGGCTGCCTCCCTGAGCTAGAAACTGCTTTAATCCTTTAACTGCAATGAGACAGTTCTAGGATACCAAGAGATAGAGAGAAGTCAACGTATTATTTTTTTCTTATTCCTTCATTCTCTATTTGCACTATTTCCAGATCTCTGACAAAGGAGGAACTCTTCACAATTTTCAGCTATCCAGGACACCTGAGTGGAGGGGTTCACTTTGTCTTAGGAATGGATCCAGAGGGGTTATCCTAGCGCATAACTAGGCTCCATGAAGACCAACAACTACATGAGCAAAGGGCCTCAAGTGACAAAAAAGCACCAAATTATGTTATCAGTTTAACACAAATGGGGAAAACTCCCTCTCTATTCTCTAGTAGAAGTACTGGACAGGAGGAGGCATAATTTCTGTACAAAGGACTTTTCGTAAGAAGCATGCAACAGTAAAGACTGTGGTAGATTGTAAAAATGGACACAAATTACCCCCTCCTTCTACCCACACTCTTTGGTAGAGCCCACCCACAGACTCCAGGCTGGCCTCTTGACTTGCTCTAGACAGGCTTTAGTAAACATGACACAGGCAGATGTCTGACAAGTCCATGTGCACAGAAGCATCCCCATTTGCTGCTCTTGGGATCCCTGCCACTACTACCAAATGAACAAACCCAGTCTGTTATGCCACATGATGAACAACTCATGGCCAGGGCGTCCCTGACATCCCAGTTGTCTTTGAACCAAGTGCCAACCAGGAGAGGCCATCCTAGAACTGTCCAGCCCCAGAACACAGAAACCACCCAGTGGACCACAGAACAATAAGAAATAACATTTGTTAAGTCAGTATGTTTTCAGGTGGTTAGCAAAAGCTAATTGATAAAATTACGCATTCTCTTTCATGGTTGCCAAATATAAACACATTATGTGTGTGTGTGTGTACATATATACATATACGCATGTATACTTTGTCTTCTGGAAGTGGACACACAAACCTAATATGAACTTGTTAAATATTCATAATTTAGTTAATCTACTTCCAAAGGAAAGGAAAACTTCATTACTTGGTGATGTTAGAATGTTTCCCAATGTTCTTAACAGGAATATTTGTAACTTTTTCAGGGCAAAAGGTCTGGATTTCATTAGATCATCAAAGGAGTTTATAAGCACAGCAGGTTGAGATTCACGCTTAAAGGGGAAATTCTAGTACTAGGGAAGAGTGTTAGAGAATGAGATGAGTTTGATTCCTGCAGAGCAAGCCCTAGTTATTACCCTGACAAATGAAAAGTAGAACTATGTGATGAAAAACTAAAGAACACATTCCCCCAGAATTTTATGAATAATTTCAATATTACTTTATTGACTTACTGTACCATCATTATCACTACCATTATCAAAAATATTGATTAAACCACATACGTGCATTATAAATTTTCACTTGACAGTGCCTGCCTACAAGATCTTCCAAGTTCTATTCATTTTCAAATATTCTGTGGCACTGGAACAGAAATTCCAGTATTTGATTCTAAATGAAAGCTTCTAAGCTACTTCTCAAGCCCAAACGAAAATCTTTTTTTTCAGATTATGTGTTCCAGTTTTTTTGAAAATTATGTTACAAAAGGTTATGATCATAAAAGCTAAATAACCCAATTTAAAAATGGAAAATGGATCTAAATAAAGATTTCTCCAAGGAAAATATACAAATGGCCAATAAGCACATAGAAAGATGCTCAACATCACTAGCCATCAGGAAAATACAAATCGAAACCACAACTAGACACCACTTCACACCCACTAGGATGGCTATAAACAAAACAATGGAAAATAACAGATGTTGGCAAGTATATTAAGAAATTGGAACTCTCATGCATTGCTGGTGGGAATGTAAAATACCGTAGAAAATAGTTTGGCAGTTCATCAAAAGGTTAAACATAGAGTTACCATATGACCCAGCAGTTGCATTTCTACATATATGCCCAAGAGAAATGAAAACATATGTCCACACAAAAACTCATACATAAATATTCATAGCAGCATTATTTAAAATAGCCAAAAGGCAGAAGTAACCCAACGTCCATCAACTGATGAATGGATAAATTGTGGTATAGCTGTAAAATGGAATATTATTCAGCCAAAAAAGAATGAAGCACTGATACTTCATTCAACACGAAACCTTGAAAACATTATGTTAAGTGAAAGAAACTAGTCACAAAAGACCACGCATCGTATGATTCCACCTATATAAAATATCCAGAAAAGGCAAATCTATAGAGACAGAAAGTAGATTAGTGGTTGCTTAGAACTGAGAGATCGGGAGGGAACGGGGAATGACATTTAATGGATATGGGGTTCACTTTGGGGGTGGTGAGAATGTTCTAAATTGATTACGATGATGGTAGCACACCTCTGTGAATCTACCAAAAATCATTGAATTACATACTTTAAAAGGGTGAACGTTATGGTTTGTGAATCATATCTCAATAAAGCTGTTAAATTTTTTTATAAAGCTTATGATCTTAATATTTGGGACACTGATTTACTGTGAGATTTTGTTAGGGTTTTCCACTTTGATTTACAATATTTGCCTCATGCTTGCCCTACCATAGCTATTTGGAGTGGGCTTTCAGCTACCGGCAAACTGCACTGTTGCTGACTCTAAAGTTAGCTTTTGGTCAACATAGCTTTGAGAAAGAATCTGCTGCTCTATTTTTTTTTTTTTTTTTCCGGTACGCGGGCCTCTCACTGTTGTGGCCTCTCCTGTTGCAGAGCACAGGCTCCGGACGCGCAGGCTCAGCGGACATGGCTCACAGGCCCAGCCGCTCCACGGCATGTGGGATCTTCCCGGACCGGGGCACAATCCCGCGTCCCCTGCATCGGCAGGCGGACTCTCAACCACTGCGCCACCAGGGGAGCCCTGCTGCTCTATTCTTGATGGTGGCTGTGCCAGGCACTTCTGTCTCTACCAGCCTGCCACCTCTACTCTGTGTCCCATAGGAAGGATTTCACTATTTCTGCCTAGAGTCTTGGTGAATCTGGAGTTTCTCTGTACCTCTAGAAAAAGGAGCACTGTAATCCAGGGGGTGATTTTCCTCTGTAAATAAACCAGTGAGCTGGCTAGGCCCTGCTTCTTGTCTTCATCTGCCAGCTCCATATTCTAGGGGTTGGGTCTGGTACCCTCACTTCCTGCCTCAGCACAAATGGACTCCTAGTGTAAACCAGTGGATCTGAGATCACTCTATATTTTTAAGGTAAAGCGCTTGGCCCACTCTCCATCTCTATTTTCTACATCATATACTCCGGGATCTTGATGCCTACTTGAACTTAACCAAACTTGCTGTCTCTACTATTAGGATGTGGCTTCTGCCTTTATCATCCTAATCTCAGTCACCAAGAAGCTGCCAATTTTGCCATTTTTCTACCAACCCCTTCCCTCTACAACTTGTTATTTCATATTTGTCTGACCTCTCCTTAGGTAAAGGGTCACAATGCCTCCATAAATAAGTATACAAGGTGAGAATAACAGCAAAATGATGAACTCACCCCCATCCAAAGAGGGTCTCCTATCATATCCCTGCTGATTGTTGCTGTATCAAAATCAGACCAGTGCTGCCAGATCTGCAAATGTGCCAAGGACATAAAAATTCAAATTTTAAAGTAAAATGTCCTAGTCTATAAAATGGGGCTCAATTTTTTAAGATTAATGAAAAAAAACACTCTGAAGACTAAATAAAACTTATCTGTAGGCCAAATTTAATCAAGGACCACCACTGCCATACATCTACTTGGGATTTGCCCAACCAATTACCCATTCTCCCAGCAGCAGTCTGCATTCTGCCATAGTGAGCTCACACCAACAGTTCTGACATAATAACACATAAAGGCCAAAAGAAAAATACTGACCAAATATGAATGCTAACTGTATAAACACACAAGATACAGTGTTATTTTGGTGTCTCAGGTGGAATCCTATGAAGTATACATGTGGAACCATCAGAAGTCAGTGTGGTCATTTCCTAAGGAAGACACTCTCCGATGATCATATCTGAGTTCCACTTTTTATTGTTTGAAATGGTCTTTGATACTGGTGAGGTGAACCATTAAAGAAGTTATCTAAAGAAATCCAAATCAACACAAAATAATTATACCTGAAAGATCTAGGTAATCTCTATTTTTTTCAAGGCATCATTTTATTCTACTAGTTTAAATAAAATCCCTCTAATTTCATTCTCCTTCTAACCAAACAAAAACTGATTTCTAAATTGATCCCTCATGGCAGACCCAGGTCATTTATGTAAAATGCAATGTTAATCATTGTGACAATATAGAATTCCTGCTAAAGTAGGTGAATTTTTTTCTAAGTAAAAGGCATTGTTCAAAGGTAGTGATATGGCCATTAAGACTTTTTCTCCTTCCAAAAGGAAAAAAAAAATCAAATGATGAGTAGCTTGACATACAGATTTGCATACTTCAAACATCTGTCCACCCTAGATATGTTAATGAATGTTCGGAGTGATTAAACTTGAATTTGTAGTCTGTGGAAAGAAAGGTAATCCTAGGCAGGTATCCCCTAGAATAGGTAATATATAAAGAATTAACAAACTAATGCACCATTGTGAAGCAATTATACTCCAATAAAGATGGCATGTACATATATACACTACCAAATGTAAAACAGATAGCTAGTGGGAAGCAGCCACATAGCACAGGGAGATCAGCTCGGTGCTTTGTGACTGCCTAGAGGGGTGGGATAGGGAAGGTAGGAGGGAGACGCAAGAGGGAAGAGATATGGGGACATATGTATATGTATAACTGATTCACTTTGTTATAAAGCAGAAACTAACACACACCATTGTAAAGCAATTATACTCCAATAAAGATGTTAAAAAAATAATAAAATAATTAATTTTTAAAAAAAGAATTAACATTACGTATTTATATGTTATACATATTTATACACATATATTTGTGTATATGTACAGACACACTTTAAAGCAGCTATAAATTATAGTAAAACTCTGCTGGTGAATGCTTCCTTGGCATACCCATATTTTATTTATTATCATTTCTCTCCTCACAAGGCTTATCGTTTTCCCCATATTTCGCTAATCAAATTAGCATTTATCATGAAATACTATTTCATGAATTTCTTTTTTAAAGAAAAACAATGAGAGTAAATTTAACCTAGGCCAAAATAAATAAACCCATTCTCAGAAAAAACAAAAGTTCAAATGTACCTCAAAGATCAACTAGAATTTATTTATGTAACCCCGGGCAAGCTACTTGAACCTCTGTGAGTCTCTGCTCATCTGGAAAACGGGAGTGCGAGTCAAAACAACTGCTAAGATTTATTCTAAATCTAACACTAGATGATTGGATTTTCCATTAAACCCCTAAAGTTTCACTAAGATTCTGTCTGCATCTCTGCTACTTCATACAATAAAAAGTGTTATGTTGTATAAGGAAAAACACCATGCTGAATGATAATCCACAGAGCAGCTAGCCACCATAGATATGTTAAAGTGTATAAACAGACACACTCCTCCCCAATAAACACACACACACACACACACACACACACACACACACACACACACACACACACTCAACATTATTATAGGGCCCGTGTTGCTCAAACTTAAGCCAGTTGAGTTTCATGTAGAATTTGAGTACCACCTAAATTTTTATTCACTCAAAAGTGGAATTTAAGTTATCTCTTTTTTTTAAATCAGACACACCCTAAGCAATCATGAGCTTGATTGTGTTAGCTTTATGCATTTTTTCCTAATAAAATTTAAAATAAATCCAGTCAATAAAATAAAACAAAATAAAGTAACATAAAATAAAATTCCTCCAAGTACCATCTAGAATTGGGTTATATACCTTCAGTGAAAAACATACTAAACTTTGGAAAATACCAGAGTAGCTTATAAAAAGAAAGATATACACACTGGTCTAGAATATAAGATTTTGTGTTAAAGGAATCTATTATCGTAATATTTCCACTGCATTTATTAGGATAGAAAATCATCAACTGCTACATCCATTACCTTTCATTAGTTATAGAATCTGATTCCGTACATTATTTTAAAAAGGGAACAACAAGGCCACTGGTTAATGGGTAGAGTTTTCGTTTTACATATGAATTGGCATAAGTCCCACTCTCATCATGCCAGGTGTTGATGCCAAATCTTTTGGAACCATTTAGATCTGTGAACTGAGAACGGCATTTTCTGTAGACAACTGAATAATCATCATCTTGACAAGGATAACCCTATGGGGGGAGGGAGAAAGATAATATTAAATGACTAAAATATGTAAAAAGGAGTGATTTCCAAAAGTTGATCTTTAATGTGTTAGTTGTATTATGATCACAGGTTAATTTTCAAAAAATTGATTAATTTAATCTCTCAAATTACTAACACCTCTTGTATTTGGCTATTGCATTTATAAGTACTTCTAATTCTGAAAGAAGAATCTAGTTCATGGCTGTTTTATTTATAAAATTAAAATTATAAATTATCATATATGTGAATTTTTCTAAACCATAAATCTACAACATAAAGAACCATTTAAATTGTATGACCATCTGCAAAAAGACAAAAACAATTACAATTTAACTACCATTCAATATCTTTTTTACTAATATGTTATAATCATTCCAAAGAATAATATCTTGGGTTATATTTTTAATAATTGCTATCAAGTCATACTTGCCAGTAAATGCCAAGCTGGAAGATTCATTCCTATGAGAAATTTATATCAGTATAACCCAGTATAATATTTAAGGTATTTATCCTTAGAGCACTTCATAAAAGCTTCTATAGTAATAAAACAAGACACTATCATTGACCATTTCCCAAAGGAAATATTGATTCTCTCAGATTATATCAAGGGTAATGGTAGACAAGAAACATAAAGCCCTTGCACTGATTATCTAATTTCTGCTTCAAACTGGTACTAATTTTAAAGCACTAGGACAATATTGAAATTAAATCACCAAAACGATAAAACAATGAAAGAACACCAAAATAGTTCTAACCTTAGATTGGCTTTATTGAAAATAAATGAAAATTCTAACCATATAATAATCATTATAGTGTCTATTTACTGAGTGCCTATTACGGGTTGAACACGGTAGTTGAGTATTTATAACTTTTAATCCACAACAGGCTCTGAAGTAAGAATTATTACTCCTACTTCACATATAAGACCATTTGCTTAAAATCTCAGGAGAGAATCTAAAGAATGCTACTGATTCAGCCAGGGCTTCAAGCTATCTACCTGTAAGACACATCATCCCACCAGCACCCTCATGAAATTCTTAATATTTAAGAGATAAAATATATAAACAATAAAATCCAAAAGCTACATAATATCCATGTCACTTTCTATATAGTTTTGGGCTTTTGCTTTGTGTTGTTGGGGGTCTATTTCTTTGGGGTTTGTTTGTTTGTTTTTGGTCAGCTAGAGGCCCTTTAAATGAGATTAGAGCATCGCTTGCCAAACTGCCCTCTAAGTAGGCGGCAGGATCTGCTGATTTCTACCCCAGTTGCAGTGGAACTGAGGACAGCTTCACATGCGAGGTCAGCGCCTTCCTTTAGCATCTCCCAGACAGAGTGGACAATATATTTTGATGTGATGAGTGACAAGAATAAATGTGATGTTTTAGGAAAAGTATTCCAGCTGCAGAAGGTACTAAAGACTGAAGGTGAAAAGGACCGGATTCCAGAACTATGATTAGAACTGGACCTCAACAACTCACATGTCATTAACTGATGGATGTATAAACAATTCACGATGTGGTCTATTCACACGAAATATTATTTGGCAATAAAAGGAAAAAAATACTGATAGTTGTATAGCATAGATGAACCTTGAAAACATTATGTGAGGTGAAAGAAACTAAGCCAAAAGACAGATTGTATGATTCCTTATATGAAATGTCCAAAATGGGCAAGTCCAAAGAGACAGAAAGTAGTTTTGCCAGGGGATAGTGGGAGGGAAGGAATGAGGAGTGACTATTAATGGGTGTGACTGGATCACGAGGCACCAAGATATGTAGCTAAACATTATTTGTGGGTTGTGTCTGTGAAAGTGTTTCCAGATGAAATTAGCATTTAAATTGATGGACTCAGTAGTTTGCCTTCCCCAATGTGGGTGGGCATCATCCAATCTGTTGAGGGCCTGAATAGAAGAGAAAGGCAGACAAAGTAAGAATTGGCCCCTTCCTGCCTGATTGCTCAAGCTGAGACATTAATCTTATCCTGCTCCTTGGTACTCCTGGTTCTCAAGCCTTCAAACTCGAAGTGAATTACATCACTGGCTTTCCGGGGTTTTCAGCTTTGGTTTTGTTTCTGTAGAGAAACCTAACTACTACAGTGGGTATGGGGTTTCTTTTGGGGGTGATGAAAATATACTGAAATTGACTGTGGTGATGATGGTATGACACTGGAGATACACCAAAAATCACTGAATTGTATGTTTTAAAAGGGTGAATTTTATGGCAGGTGAATTAAATCTCAGTAAAGCCATTATTTTTAAAAAGTGGTAAGTAGGGGTGTGCAATTCTGAAGTTAGGAAAACTAATTAAGAGAATGTTTGTTGCCTGTTAACACATAAAACTGAGTGCCTCCCATTATCAGAGATGTATTGGTAAACCAGCTCCCCCCACCAAAAAAAAAAAGCCCACACAAC
Organism: Orcinus orca; assembly: GCF_937001465.1. Classification (NCBI taxonomy): domain Eukaryota; kingdom Metazoa; phylum Chordata; class Mammalia; order Artiodactyla; family Delphinidae; genus Orcinus; species Orcinus orca. The sequence goes on along the minus strand of NC_064564.1, from coordinate 71,489,914 downwards.
TGATTTGTAATATTTGACAATTTCTGTGGTATAAATACTCCTGCCATGGTTGACTTCAAGCTACCAAGTGAAGTCAGTAGTGAACATTGAGTTGGGAAGACGTGAGCATGCTCATCTCATGCAAACTTTAAGAGGTGACACCAGCTCACCCTGAATCCACTTCTCCCATTTCACATTGTGTAGTAACCATGCAGTTTGAGTAGATTAACCCCCCTCCCAGTCTAGGGGTAGAATCTAATTGGCCTAAGAAAATAAGGACCATCTCACTCCACTCTCAAAGACAGTGATTGGTTCAATGTTAGGCATGTGACTTGAGTTTGTCCAAACAGCTTAAAGCCTGAGATTTTGTTCAAGAGTTTGGGGGAGTAATATTCCATTGTATATATGTGCCACATCTTCTTTATCCATTCATCCGATGACGGGCACTTAGGTTGTTTCCATCTCCGGGCTATTGTAAATAGAGCTGCAATGAACATTTTGGTACATGACTCTTTTTGAATTTTGGTTTTCTCAGGGTATATGCCCAGTAGTGGGATTGCTGGGTCATATGGTAGTTCTATTTGTAGTTTTTTAAGGAACCTCCATACTGTTCTCCATAGTGGCTGAACCTTACTCAGCCATAAAAAGAAACGAAATTGAGCTATTTGTAATGAGGTGGATAGACCTAGAGTCTGTCATACAGAGTGAAGTAAGTCAGAAAGAAAAAGACAAATACCGTATGCTAACACATATATATGGAATTTAAGAAAAAAATGTCATGAAGAACCTAGGGGTAAAGCAGGAATAAAGACGCAGACCTCTTAGAGAACGGACTTGAGGTTATGGGGAGGGGGAAGGGTGAGCTGTGACAGGGCGAGAGAGAGTCATGGGCATATACACACTAACAAACGCAGTAAGGTAGATAGCTAGTGGGAAGCAGCCGCATGGCACAGGGATATTGGCTCGGTGCTTTGTGACAGCCTGGAGGGGTGGGATGGGGAGGGTGGGAGGGAGGGAGACGCAACAGGGAAGACATATGGGAACATATGTTTATGTATGACTGATTCACTTTGTTATAAAGCAGAAACTAACACACCATTGTAAAGCAATTATACCCCAATAAAGATGTTAAAAAAAAAAAAAAAAAAAAAGAGTTTGGGGGAAAAACATTCTTTCTCCACTATTGCACATAAGTAAGGAAGCATCTAGCCCAGGTTGCTGTTGGCAGCCTGCCTACTATCAGTATAGCATGAAACCAACACCATAAAAGGCAGGCTTGAGAATCAGTAAAAAGTACCAATGACATTGCCATATCAATCTTTTCCTGAAGCCAGACTTTTCAAATAAATATGAGCCAATAAATTACTTTTACTGTCTGATCTGGTTTGAGTTGGTTTTTGTACAACCTACTAAAAGCATCCTAATACATACTGAATAATCTGCAATATTGAAACACCGAGGTTCTGAGAGTTAGAGCAAGGAAATGGAGCAAAAACAAGGGAGCAGCTGGGAATATATAAAAAAGTAGGAGTCAAGGCAAGCAGTAAATTTGTGCCTAAGCATATACTCAGGAATTAGAAGGATGTAAACATGGAATAGGTGAATAAAGAAGGTTTTCAAAAATAAGAACAAACTATTAGGAACCAGGAGGGTATAATTGTTATAAGGAAGCAGAACAGAGTATGTTTTCCAAAGTTTAATACAAAAGGCACAAAACAGAATAGAAAAAAGCAGCTTCACCAAGAAGGTCCTACCTCAGAGGACCTTTATATTGACTGCAATTCATACCCAAGGCTAAATTGAGATGGTGGGAGTTTTGGACAAGTGAGTAATTTGGTGTACCTCTCAAACCAAGTATACAGGGAGGGCGTAATCATTCAAAATTATTAGTAGTTTTCCCTTTTCGGGGTGTGTAACCACCCATTTTCCCAAGGGGAGATCAAAATTTGTTTTAGAAAAAAAATGGCAACCAAAATGCAAAGTAATATCACCTTCTAATGCAAAATAGGGTTTTTCCGAAAGACAACAGCCTTGCAATCCAGTTCAGTCTTGAGGATTTCAGAATATCAATGACCATACCTGGAAGACTCAGATCATAGATTTCTCCAAGCATGTAGAGAAAACATCCTTTGCCAGGAAGGCTTAAACAAGAGTTGGAATGGAGAGTAGGAAGATAGGGAAGAAGTCTGGGGCATTGTAGGAAGACGAAAATAAGGGAAAAGTAAAGCAGGACAGCAGAAATAGTCGAAGCATTTCCCAATTTTCCCATCTGTTGACTTAAATCAGACAGTCTCATTGACATAGACAGAGTCTCATTGATGTGGACAGAGGGAAGTGCACTGGATAAATGAAAATAATGGCACAAAGGTATAAGGGGTCTCCTGGCCCCCCATCTCTCATGAGAACTCAGAACAGACCACCACTCAGGCTGTTCTTTCATTTGCCTGGGGCACAGCCAAACCCAAACTGGCAGAACAGCATGGTCAGGCAGAGGGAGGCTCTGAGAATCATCAATTCTGAACCACGTTTGTATCCTGTGGCATAAACAAGACCCTGAAGTAGTTGTAAGTCTGCAGAAGGAGTTCAACTGTTAGCTGCAGAGCTGAGCATTGGAGCTAGGTACTGAATGGGAGTCACAGAAGGCTTCTGTGGGGTCCACAGTATCTATGGAAGTGGAAATGAGGCTGAGTCATCTCAAACATGCCATCTCAAACATGCCATGAGGGCTCCAACCAAGCCCAGAGAAAAAGAGTGAGAAATAGAAAAAGACTGACAGTTAACAACAGCCACAGACTACAGCCACTTATGCTGGCAAGGGAAAGAGCAAGAAGCTGGACTTGAGATATCACCCCAGAGACCACCACACAGAAAATGCTGCTCTTCCCCTCTGGCATCAGGATGCTAAGTTGCATCCCTCTTTCCATATACCCGGATGCCATCTCAGAGAAAGATACAGTTGCTATTGCTGCATAACTGGCCAACCCATACATAGCAGTGTAAAACAGTAGTCATTTCCAGATTCTTTGGGTCAGGAATTTGGAAAGGTACAGCAAAGCCATCTTATTGCTTCACAATGTCTGAGGCCTCAGTTGGGAAGACCTGAAAGCTGAGAGTGACTTAAGTGCTGGGGTTGGAAACGTCTCTCATTCTAATTGGTAGTTGATGCTGGCTATCTGCTGGGACTTTAGCTAGGACTGTTGAGGGAACAACTGTACAACAACTCCTTGTGCCTGCATGGGGTTCCTCACAGCATGGTGACTGGGTTCTGAGGATAAGGATGGCAAAAAGAGAACCAGGAGGAAGTTGCGTTACTTTTAATCAACTACTCTGGAAATCGCATAGCATCACTTCCATCATAGTCACAGTTCACCCAAATTCTAGGGGAGGTAACATGGACTCTGCCTCTCAATGTGAAGAGTGTCAAAATCACATTGTAAGAGCATGTGCGATGCCAGCACATGTTGCAACCATTTTGGGAAAATAACAATCTGCCACAGGGAGAAAAGTAGGGTGTGTTGGGATTCCTAAGACCACCCCTAGATACAATGACTTGCCAGGAGGGCTCATAAAACTCAATATATAATTGTACTTGTGGCTATGATTGATTACAGCAAGTTGATTCAAAGCAAAGTCAGCAAAGGGAAAAGGCACATGGGCTAAAGTCCAGAAAAAACCAGGTGCGAAATTCTGAGACCAAGAGCCCCCCCTCAGTGAGTCACACAAGATGCACTTAATTCCCCCTGCCATGTGTTGTGAAATGCTATCTACTCGGGAAGCTCATCAGAGACTCCAAGCCCAAGATTTTTCTTGGGGGCCAGTCACACAGGCACCCTCTGCCTAGCACATACCAAAATTCCAGACTTGCAGAAGGAAAACAGGTGTTCAACATAAACCACATTGTTTGTGCAAACAGTTTAGACACAGTGAGCTACTCTTATTCAGGAATTCTTATCTCTAGATGCCAACCAAAGGCCAACCTTGTAAGCAGGACTTTTAACAGATAACAGTCTCAGATCTGCTTTTCTACACATAGGGGATGGGAGAGGATCTCTGAGAAAGTGAGAGTTTTTTCAAGGAAGGTTAAATATCTCCTATAGGAACTATTTGAATTATGGAATCAGACTAAGCTTTAAGAGTATTGAAGAGTTAGTGTTTTCCCACTGGTTATGGGCTCGGGAAGAGGGCCAGTTATCAGTTAGACATACTTCCTCTGCATATGTGAGTTGCAGATAGTCGTTATGGTTTCAACACCCTAATATACTATTTAAATGTTTATTCAACAACTATTTAGTGGGGCTGGGAAGAAATATTTAGAAACTGTGTATAGAAAGAGATTCGTGAATTATCACACATTATTGGCTGATCCACTATTCTGGCGCCACACAGACCCTGAGTTCTGACAAAGTTTACTTAAGATAGGACAATCACTGCAAGCTTTTTCTGAGTCCTCCAGATAGATGACGGTAACTGAAAGCATTTGTCTGAAGTGTGGAATGGGTGGGCATCAGAGCACAACAGCTTAAGAGGGGACTAGAGGAGACATTTCACAGAAAGAATTTAGAGGACTTACCAGCCTAACTGGGGATAAAGAACCAAAGATGTTCCATAACTTCAAACCCAGATGTCTGAGAGAGCTCTAACACCACTAAAAAGAATAAAAAAGACATGGAGATGGAGAGGACTTGTTTAAGGAGGGAAATGAGTCACTTCTCAGACATTTTTAATTAGAGATGACATCAGTATGAAATGTTTATTTTAAAGGCAGTGTTGTGGGACAGATGGCCTGGAGAGAAGTCAGTGCCCTGTGCACTGTGATCATTGGCTGGGGAAAGAGCTATAAAGAACATTACTGGGATAATGGACTATATTTGAATATGGACTGTGGCTTAAATAATTATACTGTATCAATTTTCCCCTAGGTTGAAAACTTTACCATAGCTATGTGTCTTTGTTATTAAGAAATACACATTGAACTGTTCAGAGGTAAAGGGGCACAAAGTCTCCAGCCTATTCTCAAATGGTAAACAATTGCTGACTCCAGGTAAAGATTATATGGGAGCTCCTCTTGCTAGTCTTGTAACTTTTCTGTAAGTTTGAAATCATATAAAAAATAAGTTACCCCCAAAAAGTGATGGTTATAGAGTCATGGGAGTGGATGAATTCTCTGAGATTATGTAAAATGAGAGGAGCAGGGTTCTAGGACCCAAATCTTTGGGACATTCATGGCTGGGTTCATAAAGAAGCCATGAAAGACAGAGAAGAAAAGGTATGGAGAGAGTGTTGCAATGTCATGAATTCTGAGGAAAGGGAGGGCAAAGAATGCTGTGGTAGCCAACTGCTCACTTCCAAAGAAGCATCACAGAGGTCAAGACCTGACAAAACACAACCAACAGTAAGAGTCAATCTGTTTTCACCTTTGAGTGTGCTGTTTCAGAGAAGGGTTGAGGAAGTTGAGTGAAACATCCTGATAGAAGACGGAAAAAAGTGTCAGAGAAAAGAATGCTAAGGGCAAACAGGTCCTGTAGAAACAGGAACCACTAAAGACCCAGCAAGACAATCACTCTAGGGAAAATCTGCGTTAAGGTTAATAAAGCTTTCTTCTTCCTTTTCTTCTCTTTCTCTTCCTTCTTCTTTTTAACAGATCATAGAAAGACAGGTTAGGATATTACAGAAGGGTCCTCTTGAGTCCCCAGTCGACCTTCCCTCATTGTGAAAGACAAATAGAACACAGTTTTACCACTTATATCAGGAAAATATATCAGTGTATCTTTAAGTGATGGGTATCCAATTCTTAGATTCCTATCCCCTTCCCACCCTCATTCCCATAGCCTCTAAGCATCAATATCTCCCAAACCTTTCTTTTTTTAGAATAAGATGACATTACTGTTTCTTAGACAACCATATACCCAGTCGTTACCCATTTTTTCCCAGTCTTCCAAGGGGTTGTTCTGTGGTTACACTTATTCTTATTTGATTTCATCCTTTTTATTTAGGACCTTTTATTTTTCATAGTTTTATTTTTCAAGGTTATTTTCAATTTTAGGCCTGCCTTCTAGAACATCAGTTACTCTGCCTAATTTAATATTACAAGATAATTTGAAAGCATAGTCTCAATTCCTTCATCTAGATAGCTCATCCATAAAACTATATAATGGGTTATGTTTCCTGGCCAAATCTGTCACTGCAAACTAACCTTGTGTCCACCATTACGGATAGCTATTAGCCACCTGGCATTCATACAGCAAAGGTCATTCTTCCCTAGCATGCCTATAAGTATCCTCATTTGGTGTACTCCACTTACTCTTAAAAAGGTATTGAGGCAACAAGCTTATTTATTTGAATGTCACATTGGATGGAATGAAAATAGATATTAAAGTAGATTGCTGTGATGTTTTGTTTGATTATTTTCAGTATACATTATGTATAAAATTCTTCCCCACTTACGTGCACTTGATTGAAGACCCACCTTCCCCTAGTAAGGTTGTCTTCTAAGCACACATGCAGAGTGATGTGGGAGAAAAGAACAATTCCTGTACAGCCAAAATTACTTTACTAACCCTGGGGATCACATGGGATAGGCATCTTAGACAGATCCCTTCACTACTTTTAAAATGATTTCATTCCTATTGGATATTTTTTCTCCCAGTGATTGAATTACAGATAAGAGTAATTGGCAAATGCAGCTATAAAGAACATGTAATTAGTTGGATATATTATTGTTACCTATTTAAGAAACCTTTACTATCTCTTTTTATTTGATAAAATTTTACAAAGAAAAAGCATTTGTAAGAAATACAGGTATTCAACTAAAGAAATATAGTTATGGGAAATGCAAGGAATTGTAGGCTGTGAATATAAGTATAAACATCTATATCATTAATGAGTCTGGTCATCACGAAGAATATGGAGATCTACATGAACAATCACATCACAAAATAAGCTGACTTTTTTTAAAAAAAAAAAATACAGATTTTTACATGTATGTAAATGAAAACCCAAAGACGTGGTTAAGTGGGTCTCCGAGGAACCCTGGTTCTTTTTCTTTATATAAATTTATTTATTTTTGGCTGCGTTGGGTCTTCACTGCAGTGCACGGGCTTCTCATTGCAGTGGCTTCTCTTATTGCAGAGCACGGCGTGTGGGCTTCAGTAGTTGTGGTGTACGGGCTCACTCGTTGTGGCATGCGGGCTCTAGAGCACAGACTCAGTAGTTGCGGCGCACAGGCTTAGTTGCTCCGTGGCATGTGGGATCTGCCCAGGCCAGGGCTCGAACCCGTGTCTCCTGCATTGGCAGGCGGATTCTTAACCACTGCGCCACCAGTGAAGCCCCTAAGCTGACTTTTAAAGACTAATATCATTCAAACTTTAGTAATGGCCAGCATCAAAAACTAAGCAATACACTATTAAACCTTAGTTATTGACACGTTTTTCTTTCTTATGCACAGATTTTGATTGTTCCTATCATTTTAATATAAAAAATAAACATCACCTTTCTTATTCCTCAGTCTACATTCTATGAGGACACTTGCCACTGTTTTATATTTATAGTGGTGTGGTTAGATATAAATTTGAGGCCCAGGGTTCTTGATTTTTCAATTCTTTTTCTTTCTTCTTTACAAAAGTCAAATATGCTCACTGTAGAAATTTAAAGATAATCAAAAGGAGGAAAATAAAATCTCCCAGAATCCCAAGTTCCCTGAAGTAGAACTGAGCTTTTATGACTTGACTCAGAAACAAAGGAGGTCATGGTTGCTTAACTTCAGAAAGCAACATAAGATGAAGGTATACTATCAAAGGAAACAGGGTTCTTTCCACTAAAAGGACACATGCTAAAAAATACTTGGGGATCTGAGTTTACTGAGAATCAAAACCCCAAATTTCTCAGCTGTTGGTGATACATGAGGTGAGCAGGAGTTAAAATATTTATTTTTTAATTTTCAAGTAGACTTGAATTAAACATCTGCCAAGGTACTTATTCAAAAAGATTACTTGGTCATAAATAACTATTAGGATGAGAAAGGATCAATGAGAATCAAATCAAATCAAATCACAGAATTTGAGAGCCAGAGAACTCATAAAGATCTTTCTGTCTATATCAGTGAGAGTTCTCCAGAGAATCAGAACCAATAGGAGACAGATAGAAAGAGAGAAAGAGAGCATAGAGAGATATGATAGACTATCTACCTATCTTATCTATCTCTCTATCTTATCTATGTATCTATCTGTCTCTGGGGAAGCCCTGTGGAGCTATATGAACAGCGGCCAGCAGATCCTAAAGTTGAAGCTGGGGCCTAGGAAATGCAGTCCCTTAGTGCTGGCAGAATGCCATGAGACTCAGATTCAGAATTGTTTGCCTATAAACTACAAAATCATGCCTATATGTATACATATAAGGTCAGCACACATATGTACAACACACATTGAATTTAGGTGGAGGAATTTAGGTGGAGGCATGAATTTAGGCGGAGGAAGGCCACCATCTCCTTCTGAACCCAAGTAATAGAGGGCTGTTTCTCTGGTTAACTAGCAGCAGCGTTTTGGAACACCTTGACATTAATCAAAAAATACTAGGTACAATCATGTGACCCCCTTCCCTCTTCTCCAATTCCACTCCCCCACCAGCACCTCTTTTGCAGAAGAATCTAAAATTCTAATTTCATTTCAGTCAATAGCACATAATAAGATAAACAAGCATAATCAGCAAATGGCCATGATTCTTTTGTTAATAGATAGTGATTCAGAACCTTAACAGGACAAAAAAGAGAAAATTAAATAGTAGATATATTAAGATGCAGTACAAAGCAAAGTAGTACTAAAATAAAAGTCATGAAGACACATCATTAACTCTGAAACATTACCTAATTAAAGTTCAGCCTTAATTTTCTGAATAAAAGTTTGGCAAAACCACACTTTAATCTAGACTACAAGGCTTACACATGATTATTCCCTGTGGCCAGAATTACATCGCACAACTTTTTGTGCTATTATCTTTTTAAAACAGAACAACAAAAACAACAAAAGAACAAGAAAAAAGGAAAAAGACTGCCTATACTGGAACGAAATTATGGAAGATCATGGGGACACAGAATGGAGCAAAGATACAAAGAGAGGGCCTTAAAAAGAAGTGGGAATGAAAGCTAATTTAGTTGACAGGTGATACTTCCTATAGAACCACCAACCTTTCTAGATTAACTTTCTGACCCAGCTGTTGGTGGTTTTCAGCAAGTCACTCTTTCCCTTATCTTCTTTTTAAAGCCACTGTTAGACATCCCTTCCTAGGAAGCAGGAAACTAAAGACAATTCTAGCCTTTGGGGAGTTTCTTTCATGTGACTGAGCCTAAAAGAACAATAAAAGGCTTTTTTTTTTTTTTTCTCAGTACGCGGGCCTCTCACTGTTGTGGCCTCTCCCGTTGCGGAGCACAGGCTCCGGACGCGCAAGCTCAGTGGCCATGGTCACGGGCCCAGTCGCTCCACGGCATGTGGGATCTTCCTGGGGCACGAACCCGTGTCCCCTGCATTGGCAGGCGGACTCTCAACCACTGCGCCACCAGGGAAGCCCAATAAAAGGCTTTTGATGATGCTCACCTGACTCCTAGCCAAGGTGTAACTTGGTCTGGGATGATACTCAAAGTATTTATAAATCAGTACACACCAGGCAGTCAGATTAGGCAAGTTCTGGATACCCCTGGTCAGGCAGGTGTTAAACTACCAGAAGGTCCAGGCTGGGCCCACTCGGCCATGAGGCACAGAAAGCCCAGTGCCTATGGCCCATAGTATTTTAAAGGGCCTACAAAAATGTTTTCATTTTTTATAAATCAGAATTTTCAAAATGAATATAACAATAATGTGAATGTACTTGGTGCCACTAAATTGTACACTAAAAAAGGGTTAAAATGGTAAATTTTATATTATGTATATTTTACCATAATAAAAAATGCAAATGCCATTTTGAAAAACCAACTCTATTAAGTGATAGAAACTGATACTGAAGCCAGGAAATGATGTCAGTAATTTAATATCCATAAACATCTTAGGGCAGTAAACAATGGCAGCTATTATACAGAAAATTTTGCTTAAAATAGGGTACAAAAGTCCAAAAGTACTTCTCAGAAAAAAATGAGTATTGTACGATTTAGTTTTGTGTAATAACACTCATTAGTATATTGGTAATAATTTCAGGAGGCTTAACAATAACGTGGTCACATAACATGGCCATAAAATACCATAATATAGTCACAAATAGTCATAAATAGGCAAGAAGACAAAACAGTCTAAAAGTATAAAAGGAAAAAGGATAGGTAATCTTTACAAAATGCCAACGAGAGGTACAGCCTAAGAAATATATCTCTTGGGCTTCCCTGGTGGCGCAGTGGTTGAGAGTCCGCCTGCCGATGCAGGGGACATGGGTTCGTGTCCCGGTCCGGGAAGATCCCGCATGCTGTGGAGCGGCTGGGCCCGTGAGCCATGTCCGCTGAGCCTGCGCGTCTGGAGCCTGTGCTCCGCAACAGGAGAGGCCACAGCAGTGAGAGGCCCGTGTACCGCAAAAAATAATAATAATAATAAAATAATAATAAATATATCTCTTTAATAAGCCTTTAAATCCAAAAAAAAATGAATATAATCCAACCTGGATTATATTTGTCTTTATAGCAATGCAGTTGTAAAATGTATTAATTTTTTTTCTTTCAATGGAAGAAACTCAAGGCCACAGTAAATTTCCAAATAGCACAGAAATATCAATATTTTAACAATGCTATATCTGTACCAGGGCATAGAACCCCAGTGATAGGATAGGCCAATCCTACCACTGTTGGTAATATTTTAAACAGAAACAGATATCTGTTTCTTACCTACTATGAAACACTGTATCTGTTTCTTACCTACTATGAAACACTGCTTGGATCCCTTGTAATCAATTTGGAATGCATGCCAGCTTTAAAACATAATTCTATTAAAAACTTCCTCAGCTTTTTATCTCTGAAACAACTAGGATATGCAACACTTTTTGCTTTAAAGCTACTTATACGTCTGGAAAGATAATTCAATAGGCAGCTATATTTAGGAAAACAAAATGGTACTTCACACAAAATGATCAATCAGATGTACTCAAATGGCAGCTGCAGGGCTGAGAGGAGCCATGTACTTCCAAAGTGCTCCCACTGAGGCACTGGTCACTTGAATCAATCTTTGGCCCTACCTTTCTATCCTGATATATTGTAGGTTGACTTCCAACACCCATATTTAGAATCTAGCCAACACTCTGGCTTACCATTTTTTCACCTTCTCAAGTCAATGGCTTGGATTCCATTATAGAAACTCATTCCCATGACCACATCTTGGGATCTGTCATTCCCCAAAATTGTTCTACATCTGAAATATCAAAAAATTCCAGGACATTCCCTTTGCTCACTACTTCTAAATCTTCTCGCTCTCTCACTCCTTCACTACTGTCGTGCTTGTTCTTTTTTTAATTCCCTGGACCCTTCAACTTCCTGAGTTTGCTAGTCTGTGCCTGAACTAATTATTTTCCTTACTAATCCTTAGTTTCCTTACCATTACCCTCAGCTCACTTGTCCTTTGTCTCAAAGGCTCACATACCCTACAAATAGCCAGCTTTAGACCAATCTTCTGATGTAACTTCTCTGTAACTTTTCCTTTATTTTGGTTCTTTGGGAGAATGATAGGGAAGCTTTTAAGAGAAGGTATTTTTCATTGAAATTGGGTGAGTCATAATAAGTTCAGTAAGTCCCCTACATACGAACCTTCAAGTTGCAAACTTTCAAAGATATGAACGTGTGTTTGCATGACCATTCATGTAAATTAGTTCACGTGCCTGGTGTACATTGTCACGTGTGTGCATCCTCTACAAGTGGTTGTGCTTTTGTGTGCTTTACTGTCCAGCACTGTTGCTGTGCAACATGAGGAGCTTACTAATGAAGACCTACCTGATGAAATTGGAGGCCCAGAGAAAGGACGAAGAGAGACAAGAGGAAGAAGAAGTAACTGAAGAACTGAAGAGATTCACGACACAGGAAGTGGCAAGGGGATTTTCTTTATTTGAGGAGGCACTGTTAGTTTTTGAGGCACAGGACTCGAACATAGAACAGTACATGAAGTTTGCAGCAGCCATTCAGAATGCAATCCAGTGCTACCGTGTCATCTATGATGAGAAAAAAAGAGCTACTACCCAGACATCACTGGATCGTTTTTCAAGAGGGAAGATAGAATTGAATCTAGCAAGGAGCCAGAACCTGTGCCATCAATGTCAGGCATGAGTGAAACTGCAGCTTGCCCTCCATCTCCTATTGCTGACTATCCTCCAGCTCTACCATCTCCCACCTCCTCTCCCTCCTCCAGTCAGTAACTCTTCTTGCCAGTTCACTCGATGCCAGCCCCTGTATGCCGGCTGTTGTACTGTACTGCTGTACTTTTCAAGGTACTGTACTGTAAGATTTTAAATGTTTTCTTTATTTTTTGCTTTGTTTTTTATGTATTATTTGTGTGAAAAGTATTATAAACCTATTACAGTACAGTACTATATAGGCAATTATGTTAGTTGGGTACCTAGGCTAACTTTGTTGGACTTAACAAATTGGACCATGAACACGCTCTTGGAACAGAACTTGTTTGTATGTAGGTGACTTACTGTACCCAGCTTTAAGAGGTGGAGTTCTGAAGAAGTAGCTTGCAATTCTCTTTCATTTCTCTCCTTGGAAATGATTTCATAGCTTCCTAATATTCTGTATTTATTCATTCACATCTAGAGCTATGGGGAGATAATTTGCATTCTCCTTAAGACTTCTTATGATGCTATCCCACTTTATGCAATTATGAATTAAGCAAATGTAAGAGACCATAATATAAAAATTTATAAAGTCTCAATTCATGCACAAAATTTAAAATAATACAAATCAAAATATTTTAAGATTTCTTCAGGAATTGCATAATTGCAAAGGTGGTAGCCTGAGTGAATGGTGAGCTATGTTTATGCTAAGGCCACATGGTGAAGTCTCTAGCAAGTAAAAAATATTCTCCTTATTTTGTCAGTATTTTATGAATCATACATTTGTTTACGTGCACAGTAACTTCTAAGTCAGAGTTCAGTCACTATTCTGCTGTTACTTAACCATTCATTGTCATTACAATTTAAAAGATTTTTTGTATTCTATAACAATGTAATGCAAACATTCATTAATGGGGTGCTAGAAGCAGGGCTAAAAACATGCCTCAAAATCAATTCCTTTGATAAAGAACTTAGAAGTGAATGAACAAAACTCTAAATAAAGCCAAAGAACTGCCAGCGCATGCTGCATGCTGTTCTGTTAATGTGGAAACAAGCAACATGAGAAATACTAGAAATAATGCTGAAAAAAATAAAGCACAAATATACAACACAATAGCTAAAGATTCATGCACCCTGAGAACACATCGCATATTCTTTATATTTATGCTCTTGGGGAAACCAGTCCTTTGAATTTTGTGAGTTTTTAATTACGTGCCTTACAACTTCCTTTTGTTTGGAGATGGAGCCAAAGCCCATGTATATAAGGAAATGAGCATGAATTGCATTTTAAAATAATATATTTGTTTCCTTGTGGGTTTTCTGATTATAAACCACCATGCTTACTACATTAGAAAATGCTAAAGATGAAGAAAATCACTTAGAATTTCACCATTCACTAGTCAACTTTACTAGCATTTTGACAGTTTCTGCAGGCTTTTTTCCTCTATACTTTTACATAGTTTGGATAAAATACACATACAATTTTGTATCTTAATGTTTTTCTTGACCTTAAATAAGAAGATTTATCAAGACAGTAAGAACTATCCATGGACTTTCTAAAGGCTATAAAATATCTCATCATGTAATTATAACCTATTTAATTAGTACTGTCAGAGAAGAAAAAAACTTTCCTTTACAGTTCTAGGTTCTTCTGACTGGTCTAAGAATTAAACTGACATGAGACAGATTAACAGGAAAAAGTCTAATTTAATTTCATACATACAGAAACCCCACATACATGAGAAGGTCAGAGTCCCTACATACATAAGAGGTTCAAAGACAGAAAGGTAAAATAAGGTATACACGTCATCCTGAGCTAAGGAATGGGATAGGGGCCTGGAGCTTCCAAGAAAAGGAGGTTTCACAAGACAATAAGAAAAGCAGATGTTTGGCAATTAGACATTTGCCCTACCATACAGATGGGGCTACTTAGCTCAAATTTATCTCTGTAATAACTTTTTTTTTTTCTGGGAAAAATTCCCAGTTTAAATTCTTCTAGGTAGTTAAGGGAGGAACAGTAGGTTATCTTGAACACACAGGGTCTCATGTCTTTAACTCAAAAAAATCCTCATGCAGGAGTGACAAATTTTGGGGAGGCTCATTCTGAATCCCTAGAGCACTACACCTAATACTAAAACATTAGGTAATTTCCAAGTTTTGCTGTAATACATAATTCAATGATGAGTATCTTTGGATATAAATTTTATCCCTGGTATGAACTATTTTTCTTTGGGGAAATCCTTAGGAGAATTATTAGATCAAATAGTATCTCAATTCATATCACCAAATTCCTTTACAGAAAGATTAAAATAATTTACAATATTCCTGGCAATAGAAAAAAGTACCCATCTCACCCCACCTTTACTCAATTGAGTATTATTATTTTAAAAAATATTGCCAATTTTATTAGCAAAAAAATTTATTGCTTTAATTCATATATTCTATTATTTGTAGATTGGGATTTTTCCTGTATTTATCAGCTAGTTAATAATAATAATTTCCTACTTTGTGAACTGTCTTTATATGACCTTTGCTCATTTCCCTAGGGTTTTAACATTTTTCCGGCCAATAGGTTTGAGTTCTTTAGGTATTAAGCATATTAATCCATAAGCCATCATATATGCTTTTCTTATGGCTTGAATGCTATTTTTTAATGAGAAGAAATAAATAAGATTAAACATAACGAAAGTAGTATCATGAACAGTTTACTTCCCTAAATTGGTTATGCCACTGTTTCAAAAAACTTGTGATTATTCTCATGTTTATACTTTCAAGTAATTTTCAGAATCTTAGAGTTCTGATAGAAAACAAAATCCATTGGAATTTTTAATGTAATTATATTAAATTTATAAATTTAACTTATAATTTAGTTTTCCAGTCCCCTCAAATGGTAGTTATTCCCTTGTATTTGAGATTTCTGTCTTAGTTACCTTTGGTGTATATTTATTTATTATTTTATATATATATTTTTTTGCGGTACGCGTGCCTCTCACTGTTGTGGCCTCTCCCGTTGCGGAGCACAGGCTCCGGACGCACAGGCTCAGCAGCCATGGCTCATGGGCCTAGCCGCTCCATGGCATATGGGATCTTCCTGGACCGGGGCAAGAACCTGTGTCCCCTGCATCGGCAGGCGGACTCCCAACCACTGCACCACCAGGGAAGCCCGGTGTATATTTATTAAAAAAAAAAAAAAAATCTTAATGCCTTCAGTAACAATTTATTATTATCTTCTTGGAATCTCTCATGGTTTGCAGTCAGATGGCAGCTGGAGCTGCAGTCCAAGCTTATTAGGGTGGATGTCCAAGATGGCTTTGTCGCTCATAAGTCAAGCTCATCAGTGTTCCTTCTCATGGCCTCTCCCTCCAGCAGAGTAGCCTAGATTTCTTACATGGTGGCTCAGGGTTCCAAGAGTTGGAAGCCCTGAGCCACCATGTAAGAAATCTAGGCTACTCTAGATTAAAGAGTAATAATTACTCTTATTAAAGATAGCCTAGATTTGGCATAGGATTCCTTTTGCCACGTTCTATTGATCAAATCTGTCATGTGACAGCCTAAATTCAAAAGGTGGAGGAACATTTACCTCTTGCTGGGGAAGTGGCCTGTCCACCATCTTTGGAGACGAACTACCACATATTCTTTATTGATCTTTATTTGATCTAGAATTTTCTTCATAAAAGTATTTAAAATTTGTGTTGTTATAGTAGTTTGCATGTTTTTTCTTTTATAGCCTACTAAGCAGTTATTGCTAATATGAAGGAAAGATATTGTCTTTGATACATTTGATACATTTATTTATTTAATAATCACCTTACTAACTGGTCTTATTCATTCTAGTTACTTATTTTAACATCTTGGTTCTCCTGAGAAGATAATCATACTATCTGAAAATAAAGATTTTTTTCTCCTCTTTTTCAACAGTTAAGTCTCTTATCTATTGCACCAGTTAAGACTTCCTAAAAAAGACTAATAGGAAGCAGCCTTGTTTTGCTTTTGTATAATTGTTGTATAATTTTTAAGTACAAGTTTATTGAAGTTGTAAGCTGGACATATTTTATCAACATACATATTTCCCAGAGCTAAATTAAACCACTTATTTTCATATGCTAATACAATACAAATGAATAGAAAGGTAGGTTCTTATTCCAGATAAATTGAATTTAGGGAGGGGGACAATAAAATAAGATGAGGAAGAAAGTAATATATTTTGGACACTGCAATATTTTCTCCCTGAAATCTATAAACTTATTCCCAAAATAAATCATAACCATAAAATATTCCATTAACTCCCACAAATAGCTAATATCTCTGAATAAATATAAAACATCATAAATCTCAGCAATTTGTCCTTTCTTCTCAAGCATGACTATTTACACTACATGTAAAGAATCATATTAAGTATATAAATATTTAGAATATGGCTTTTCAGCCCTCTTATACTCACACGTGGCTGATATTCATACGGTGGAGCATATTCTTCAGCATATGTTGTCAATGCACACCTAAGAAGGGTAAGTCAGTATTTAAGAAAAGAATGACTCCAAAAGAAAAATATTTAAAAATTTTAGTAGCATATGTTTTATATGCAATAAAAACATTTCAAGGAAGATTGGCCCTAGTAAAAATTTAAAACTTTTAAAATTCCCAGGTCTCATTTATAGTGTTAACTAACACCAGCAAGGTGCCTTCCTTCAATTACTTCCAATTCAGCACCACCTACTATTCTCCAGTACTAATGATATGCTACCAACTCCAAGTCCCTAAGCTCAGGTGCATTCCAGACAAAGCATTCTCTTTTCCACTCACTTTCTGCTTCTCAAACCTTTTTGACCCTATGCCCCGTGTTCTCTGTTAGATGACAACTGAAAAATAAGAGAAGACAACCAGGTGGACTGAGATTACATAGCTTCCCCAACCTCCACCCCATGACACACATAGAACGGGTGAATGAAATACATCCTCCTCTCCCAAGTCTACAAACACAGCCAAGGGAAACCACGCAGTGCTAGTAATGAAGAGGATATTCATTAGAACGGGAGGCCATAAGCTGATGTCCCAAGACTCAAAGCTGGAGTTTGAACTGCCTATCAAGGGCAGGAGACGTGGCCTTGGGTTCACAGACGGCACAGAGCTAAACTGCTACTTACAGCCAGGAGTCTGTAAAGGCTGTACCTCATATCAAAGAGACCAAAGAAACTCCAGCCATCAGACCAGAAACTTGCAAGAAAGTTTCTCTCTTTCAGCATTCAGAATGGGGGAAAAAATTATTCTCCTATGAGAAATTACAGTCCTGCTTCTGTTCCTGGCAATATTATGGGATTAGATGGTCAAAGAAACTCCTCTGAGAACTACACTCCTAAAAATATCGGATACAATGAAATTTAAACATTTTAACGCATGGCTGACCTGGTGGGAAAGCAGAGAACTCAACAAGTAAAAGAATTCAAAAATAATTAGGAAGTCAACTAGGAATGGTTATTGGGTACAGGTGCTAATATTTATCTGCTGGTAAGCACCAATTGCTGCCGGTCTTTCAAGGTGTGATTTCCAGAAGGGCAGCATTAGCATTATCTGGGGACTTGTAAGAAACGCAAATACTTGGAGGCTAACCCAGATCTGAATTAGAAACTCTGGGGGTGGGCCCAGCAATCTATGTTCTAACAAGTACTCTAGGTGATTCTAAAAGTCTGAGTATTGGCAATTAAAAGAATAAAAATTAGAAGTGTAACTTTCAAACCAGCAAATAGGATATTATTTTCAAATAACAATCTAATAAAAAGCAGGAGAGGAGAATAAAAGAGAAAAATCAGAAGAACAAATTAAAATCATAAAAAATTAAATATCTTGCCAATCACAATGAAAGTAAAGGGACTAAACCCATCAGTGAAAGTATTTTCTCGAACTTAAATTGAACATCAAGTTGTATGATACAGCCCAACTCTATGCTTTTTTTTTTTTTTGGTTTTTGCTTTTCAAGTATAGTTGATTTATAATATTATATTAGTTTCAGGTACAGCATAGTGATTCAGTATTTTTATAGATTATACTTTATTAACAGTTATTACAGGGGGAGAGTTCCAAGAAGGTGGAGGAGTAAGACATGGAGATCACCTTCCTCCCCACAAATACATCAAAAATACATCTACATGCGGAACAGCTCCTACAGAGCACCTACTGAACGCTGGCAGAAGACCTCAGACTTCCCAAAAGGCAAGAAACTCCCCATGTACCTGGGTAGGGCAAAAGAAAAAAGAAAAAACAGAGACAAAGAATAGGGACGGGACCTGCACCTCTGAGAGGCAGCTGTGAAGGAGGAAAAGCTTCAACACACAAGGAAGCCCCTTCACTGGCAGAGACGAGGGTGGTGGGAGGGAAGCTTCAGAGCCATGGAGGAGAGCGCAGCAATAGGGATGCAGAGGGCAAAGCGGAGAGACTCCCGCACAGAGGATCGGTGCCGACCAGCACTCACCAGCCCGAGAGGATTGTCTGCTCACCCGCTGGGGCGGGCGGGGGCTGGGAGCTGAGGCTCGGGCTTCGGAGGTCAGACCCCAGGGACAGGACTGCGGTTGTTGGCGTGAACACAGCCTAAAGGGGGTTAGTGCGTCACAGCTAGCCGGGAGGGAGTCCGGGAGAAACTCTGGAACTGCCTAAGAGGCAAGAGACCATTGTTTCGGGGTGTGTGAGGAGAGGGGATTCAGAGCACCGCCTAAACGAGCTCCAGAGACAAGCGCGAGCCACGGCTATCAGCGCGGACCCCAGTGACGGGCATGAGACGCTAAGGCTGCTGTTGCCACTAAGAAGCCTGTGTGCGAGCACAGGTCACAATCCACACCTACCCTCCCGGAAGCCTGTGCAGCCTGCCACTGCCAGGGTCCCGGGATCCAGGGACAACTTCCCCAGGAGAACACACGGTGAACCTCAGGCTGGTGCAACGTCACGCTGGCCTCTGCCGCCGCAGGCTCGCCCCACATTCCGTACCCCTCCCTCCCCCTGGCCTGAGTGAGCCAGAGCCCCCGAATCAGCTGCTTCTTTAACCCCGTCCTCTCTGAGCGAAGAACAGACGCCCTCAGGTGACCTACACGCAGAGGCGAGGCCAAATCCAAAGCTGAACCCCGGGGGCTATGCGAACAAAGAAGAGAAAGGAAATTTCTCCCAGCAGCCTCAGGAACAGCGGATTAAATCTCCACAATCAGATTGATGTACCCTGCACCTCTGGAATAGCTGAATAGACAACAAATCATCCCAAAATTGAGGCAGTGGACTTTGGAAGCAACTGTAGACTTGGGGTTTGCTTTCTGCATCTAAGTTGTTTCTGGTTTTAGGTTTATCTTAGTTTAGTATTTAGAGCTTCCTATCATTGGTAGATTTGTTTATTGATTCTGTTGCTTTCTTCCTTTTTTTTATATACATATATATATTTTTCCTTTTTCTCCTTTTGTGAGTGTGTATGTGTATGCTTCTTTGTGTGATTTTGTCTGTATAGCTTTACTTTTACTATTTGTCCTAGAGTTCTGTCTGTCCAGAGTTTTTTTTTTTTTTTAGTATAGTTTTTAATGCTTGTTATTATTGGTGGATTTGTTTTTTGGTTTGGTTGCTCTCTCTTTCTTTCTTTTTCTTTATTACTTTTTAATTTTTTTAAGTTTTAATAATTTCTTTTATTTTTTAATTTACTAACTTTATTTTTTCCTTTGTTTTTTTTCCCTCCCTTTTCTTCTGAGCCATGTGGCTGATGGGGTCTTGGTGCTCCAGCCGAGTGTCAGGCCTGAGCCTCTGAGGTGTGAGAGCTGAGTTCAGGACATAGGTCCACCAGAGACCTCCCGGCCCCGCATAATATCAAACAGCAAAAGCTCTCTCAGAGCTCTCCATCTCAACACTAAGACCCAGCTCCATTCAATGACCAGTAAGCTACAGTGCTGGACACCCTATGACAAACAACTAGCAAGACAGGAACACAACACCACCCATTAGCAGAGAGGCTGCCTAAAATCATAAGTTCACAGATACCCCAAAACACAACACCAGATGTGGTCCTGCCCACCAGAAAGACAAGATTCAACCTCAACCACCAGAACACAGGCACTAGTCCCCTCCACCAGGAGGCCTACAAAACCCACTGAAGCAACCTTACCCACTGGGGGCAGACATCAAAAACAATGGGAACTATGAACCTACAGCCTGCAGAAAGGAGACCCCAAACACAGTAAGTTAAACAAAATGAGAAGACAGAGAAATACACAGCAGATGAAGGAGCAAGGTAAAAACCCACCAGACCAAACAAATGAAGAGGAAATAGGCAGTCAACCTGAAAAAGAATTCAGAGTAATGATAGTAAAGATGATCCCAAATCTTGGAAATAGAATGGAGAAAATAAAAGAAACGTTTAACAAGGACCTAGAAGAACTAAAGAGGAAACAAACAATGATGAAACAGCACAATAAATGAAATTAAAAATTCTCTAGAAGGAATCAATACCAGAATAACTGAGGCAGAAGAAAGGGTAAGTGACCTGGAAGATAAAATAGCAGAAATAACTACTGCAGAGCAGAATAAAAACAAAAGAATGAAAAGAATTGAGGACAGTCTCACAGACCTCTGGGACAACATTAAATGCACCAACATTCGAATTATAGGGGCCCCAGAAGAAGAGGAGAAAAAGAAAGGGACTGAGAAAATATCTGAAGAGATTATAGTTAAAAACGTCCCTAATATGGGACAGGAAATAGTCAATCAAGTCTGGGAAGCACAGAGAGTCCCATACAGGATAAATCCAAGGAGAAACATGCCAAGACACATATTAATGAAACTATCAAAAATTAAATACTAACAAAAAATATTAAAAGCACCAAGGGAAAAGCAACAAATAACATACAAAGGAATCCCCATAAGGTTAAGAGCTGATCATTCAGCAGAAACTCTGCAAGCCAGAAGGGAGTGGCAGGATATATTTAAAGTGATGAAAGAGAAAACCTACAACCAAGATCACTCTATTCAGCAAAGATCTCATTCAGATTCGACGGAGAAATTAAAACCTTTACAGACAAGCAAAAGCTGAGAGAATGCAGCACCACCATACCAGCTTTACAACAAATGCTAAAGGAACTTCTCTAGGCAGGAAACACAAGAGAAGGAAAAGACCTACAATAACAAACCCAAAACAATTTAAAAAGTGGTAATAGGAACACACATATCGATAAATATTTTAAATGTAAATACATTAAATGCTCCGACCAAAAGACATAGACTGGCAGAATGGATACAAAAACAAGACCCGTATATATGCTGTCTACAAGAGACCCACTTCAGACCTAGGGACACATACAGACTGAAAGTGAGGGGATGGAAAAAGATATTCCATGCAAATGGAAATCAAAAGAAAGTTGGAGTAGCAATTCTCATACGAGACAAAATAGACTTTAAAATAAAGACTATTACAAGAGACAAAGAAGGACACTACATAATGATCAAGGGATCAATCCAAGAAGAAGATATAACAATTGTAAATACTTATGCACCCAACATAGGAGCACCTCAATACTTAAGGCAAATGCTAACAGCCATAAAAGGGGAAATCGACAGTAACACAATCATAGTAGGGGATTTAACACCCCACTTTCACCAATGGACAGATCATCCAAAATGAAAATAAATAAGGAAACACAAGCTTTAAATGATACATTAAGCAAGATGGACTTAATTGATATTTACAGGACATTCCATCCAAAAACAACAGAATAAACTTTCCTCTCAAGTGCTCATGGAACATTCTCCAGGACAGATCATATCTTGTGTCACAAATCAAGCCTTGGTAAATTTAAGAAAATTGAAATCGTATCAAGTGTCTTTTCCAACCATAACGCTATGAGACTAGATATAAATTACAAGAAAAAAATACTGTAAAAAATACAAACACATGGACGCTAAACAATACGCTAATAAATAACCAAGAGAACACTGAAGAAATCAAAGAGGAAATCCAAAAATACCTAGAAACAAATGACAGTGAAAACACAACAGCCCAAAACCTATGGGATGCAGCAAAAGCAGTTCTAGGAGGGAAGTTTATAGCAATACAATCCTACCTCAAGAAACAAGAAACATCTCAAATAAACAACCTAACCTTACACCTAAAGCAAGTAGAGAAAGAAGAACAAAAAAACCCCAAAGTTGGCAGAAGGAAAGAAATCATAAAGATCAGATCAGAAATAAATGAAAAAGAAATGAAGGAAACAATAGCAAAGATCAATAACACTAAAAGCTAGTTCTTTGAGAAGATAAACAAAATTGATAAACCACTAGCCAGACTCATCAAGAAAAAATGGGAGAACACTCAAATCAATAGAATTAGAAATGAAATAGGAGAAGCAACAACTGACACTGCAGAAATACAAAGGATCATGAGAGATTACTACAAGCAACTCTATGCCAATAAAATGGACAACCTGGAAGAAATGGACAAATTCTTAGAAAAGCACAACCTCCAGAGACTGAACCAGGAAGAAATAGAAAACATGAACAGACCAATCACAAGCACTGAAATTGAAACTGTGATTGAAAACAAAAGCCCAGGACCAGATGGATTCACTGGCGAATTCTATCAAACATTTAGAGAAGAACTAACACCTATCCTTCTCAAACTCTTCCAAAATATAGCAGAGGGAGGAACACTCCCAAACTCATTCTACAAGGCCACCATTTCCCTGATACCAAAACCAGACAAAGATATCACAAAAAAAGAAAACTACAGATCAATATCACTGATGAACACAGATGCAAAAATCCTCAACAAAATACTAGCAAACAGAATCCAACAGCACATTAAAAGGATCATACCTCATGATCAAGTGGGGTTTATCCCAGGAATGCAAAGATTCTTCAATATATGCAAATCAATCAATGTGATATACCATATTAACAAACTGAAGGAGAAAGACCATATGATCATCTCAATAGATGCAGAAAAAGCTTTTGACAAAATTCAACATCCATTTATGTTAAAAACTCTCCAGAAAGCAGGCATAGAGGGAACTTACCTCAATGTAAGAGAGGTCCTATATGACAAACCGACAGCCAACATCGTTCTCAATGGTGAAAAACTGAAACCATTTCCACTAAGATCGGGAATGAGACAAAGTTGCCCACTCTCACCACTATTATTCAACATAGTTTTGCAAGTTTTAGCCACAGCAATCAGAAAAGAAAAAGAAATAAAAGGAATCCAAATGGAACAGAAGAAGTAAAACTGTCACTGTTTGCAGATGACATGATACTATACATAGAGAATCCTAACGATGCTACCAGAAAACTACTAGAGCTAATCAGTGAATTTGGTAAAGTAGCAGGATACAAAATTAATGCACAGAAATCTCTGGCATTCCTATACACTAATGATGAAAAATCTGAAAGAGAAATTACGGAAACACTCCCATTTACCATTGCAACAAAAAGAATAAAATACCTAGGAATAAAACTACTTAAGGAGGTAAAAGACCTGTAATGCAGAAAACTGTAAGACACTGATGAAAGAAACTAAAGATAATACAAACATATGGAGAGATATACCACGTTCTTGGATTGGAAGAATCAACATTGTGAAAATTATTCTACTACCCAAAGCAATCTACAGGCTCAATGCAATCCCTATCAAACTACCAATGGCATTTTTCACAGAACTAGAACAAAATATTTCACAATTTGTATGGAAACACAAAAGATCCTAAATAGCCAAAGCAATCTTTTTTCTTTTTTTTTTTTCAGTACGCGGGCCTCTCACTGTTGTGGCCTCTCCTGTCACGGAGCACAGGCTCCGGACGCGCAGGCTCAGTGGCCATGACTCACGGGCCCAGCCACTCTGCAGCATGTGGGATCTTCCTGGACTGGGGCATGAACCCGTGTCCCCTGCATTGGCAGGTGGACTCTCAACCACTGCACCACCAGGGAAGCCCGCCAAAGCAATCTTGAGAAAGAAAAATGGAGCTGGAGGAATCAGTCTCCTGGATTTCTGACTATACTACAAAGCTACAGTAATCAAGACAGTATGGTACTGGCACAAAAACAGAAATATACATCAATGGAACAGAATAGAAATCCCAGAGATAAACCCATGCACATATGGTCACCATATTTTTGATAAAGGAGGCAAGAACATACAATGGAGAAAAGATGGCCGCTTCAATAAGTGGTGCTGAGAAAACTGGACAGCTACATGTAAAAGAATGAAATTAGAACACTCCCTAACACCATACACAAAAATAAACTCAAAATGGATTAAAGACCTAAATGTAAGGCCAGACACTACAAAACTCTTAGAGGAAAACATAGGCAGAACACTCTATGACATAAATCACAGCAAGATCCTATTGACCCACCTCCTAGAGAAATGGAAATAAAAACAAAAATAAACAAATGGGACCTAGTGAAACTTAAAAGCTTTTGCACAGCAAAGGAAACCATAAACAAGGTGAAAAGACAACCCTCAGAATGGGAGAAAATATTTGCAAACAAAGCAACTGTCAAAGGATTAATCTCCAAAATTTATAAGCAGCTCATGCATCTCAATATCAAAAAAACAAACAACCCAATCCAAAAATGGGTGGACGACCTAAATAGACATTTCTCTAAGGAAGGCATACAGATGGCCATGAGGCACATGAAAAGATGCTCAACATCACTAATTATTAGAGAACTGCAAATCAAAACCACAATGAGGTATCACCTCACACCAGTCAGAAAGGCCATCATCAAAAAATCTACAAACAATAAATGCTGGAAAGGGTGTGGAGAAAAGGGAATGCTCTTGCATTGTTGGTGGGGATGTAAATTGATACAGCCACTATGGAGAACAGTATGGAGGTTCCTTAAAAACTAAAAATGGAACTACCATACGATACAGCAATCCCACTACTGGGCATATACCCTGAGAAAACCATAATTCAAAAAGAGTCATGTACCACAATGTTCATTGCAGCTCTATTTACAACAGCCAGGACATGGAAGCAACCTAAGTTTCCATCGACAGATTAATGGATAAAGAAGATGTGGCACATATATACAATGGAATATTACTCAGCCATAAAAAGAAACAAAATTGAGTTATTTGTAGTGAGGTTGATGGACGTAGAGTCTGTCATACAGAGTGAACTAAGTCAGAAAGAGAAAAACAAATACTGTATGCTAACATATATATATGTAATCTAAAAAAACTCAAAAAACAAAAAACACATAATTCTGAAGAACCTAGGGGCAGGACAGGAATAAACACGCAGATGTTGAGAATGGACTTGAGGACACAGGGAAGGGGAAGAGTAAGCTGGGAGAAAGTAAGAGAGTGGCATGGACTTATATATACTACCAAACATAAAATAGGTAGCTAGTGGGAAGCAGTCGAATAGCATAGGGAGATTAGCTCGGTGCTTTGTGACCACCTAGAGGGGTGGGATAGGTAGGATGGGTGGGAGACACAAGAGGGAGAAGATATGGGGATATATGTATACGTATAGCTGATTCACTTTGTTGTAAAGCAGAAACTAACACACCATTGTAAAGTAATTATACTCCAATAAAGATGTTAATCAATCAATCAATAAAATAACATGGGGAAAAAAAAAAAAGACGGCATCCTTCCCTAATGGGAAAATACTAAGAACAAGTCTAAGACTAGAGGATTTGAACATTGACTTTCCAAGAAAAAGACTTGGAAAGTATGCAAGACTATAACAGCAGTCTTGGGAAGGCACTGCTCTGGCGACTAACGAGGTAAAGAAAAATAAGAAATCAAGCCCAGAAATTAAGGGTCCTAGAACCACCACTCTTCTAAAAAAGATGCCATTAATGAAATAAAGTTCACTTCACTGATTCTACAGAAGAAGGCACTCTTGAACCAAGATATTGAGGAAACTGTCCAACCTTCTCATTCCCCCGCTGTACAATTACCTGATTGCTACTAGTCCAAGAAAATTCAACATACTTAAACAGCGAAGGGCAACATTACTATGAGAAGAAAACAGTAAATGAAAATCAAAACTAAGCTGATGAAAATCCTCCCCAGAAACATTTTCCCAAATAGTCACAGAAGTCCATCAGCATTTCTATTCAATGATGTACTAGAGATTCTAGCAAATACCGTAATATAAGAAAAAGAAGAAAAGAAGAAAACTGCAATGGAAGAACAATATTTTCATTTTCCAACAGATGATAAGGTTGTATGTTAGAATACCCATGAGAATCTACAAATCATAAAAGGAGGCAAGTTCCAGGAAGGTTGTTGGATACAAGATCAATATACAAAAGTATCATAGCAATACACCAGCAACAAGAAATTAGAAAGTGTAATTAAAGTGGTAAAATCCCACTTATAATTGCAATAAAATCTCTAAGCTTCCAATAGGAATACAACTAATGTAAGATTGACATTTATGGAGAAAATTTATTAAAATTTTTAAAGGACATAAAATAACTCCTTTATTTATGATGGATGACTCAATGTATATTACATATGTATATGTATATATATATACATATATAATTTCTAAAAGGTTTACTGTCTGACATTTTATATATAGGTCTTGATTAAATTATAATTTAAAAGTCCTATTGCTAAAAAGACAGTATAAACAGAGTTACAAGAGAAGGTATAGACTAGAAGAAGGTATTACAAAATTAACCAACACAAGATTAGTACCGAGAATAAAAAATTATTATAAATCAATAAAAGACAAAATCCCATAAAAATGGATTTTTTAAATAACTAGCCAATTCACAGTAGAAGAAATTAGAATGGCTAATTATTATTTCAAAATAAATTCAGGCTTAAATTTCAGTCTTAAATTCAGTAATTAGTGAAATGCAAAGTAAAACAACAATGATGTACCATTTTATATCCATTAGACTATTAAAAAGGAAAAATTTTCTACAATGTTGATAAGGATATGAAACAATAAACATATTCATACACTACTGGTGGCAATATTTTTCAAAATTGAAGGTGCACATATCGTAATACCCAGCAATTCTATTTCTGAGTATAAAGAAACCCTTGCATATATACTCAAGGAGACAAGTATACAGACACTCAATGAAGCCTTATTTGTAATAGTGAAATTTTGGAAATTAATGTTCATCAATAGGGTGGATATATGGATGGCTAGATAAATCATTTCTCAAAAAAATTATGAAGCAAATATGGTAAAAATATTAAGTTACATTATAACTGGCTAATGAGTAGATGGGTGTTTGAAAGTATTTTATATGGAAATATTCCATCTTAAAATGTTTAAGTGTGAATAGATGACAACGAACTTGTTTCCCTGCTTTATTCTCATCTAAAGTTATGACTCAAATGATATAATTATCAGGCAAATATCAGAGTTTGCTTTAGGCAGGCTGACCTTGCAAGCCAGCATCCGGCATCTCTCAACTCACTCATCAGGCGTTTTTCACAGGCAGAAACCCATTCCCCATGTTCAGGCTCTTCTCCCTCTCTTTATTTTCACCTCCCAGCACAGAGTCTGATACAAGGTAGCACTGAAAAATATTTACTAAATGAATAAAGCAATAAAAATAAAATTAAAATATAAAGAGATATCTATTTACCACAATGAGAATTCAAAGTAAATAGAGGCAGAAGATTATTCAATTATCTTTTTGAAAAGGCAATGTAGCTTGACCAAATGGAAACTTTTACAGCACTGAATGATGAATTTCAGTCAGTTACAGTTACTTATAAACTCTTTGTGATTCCCCCTTCCTTTTTTTATAAATTTGAAGAAGGGGGTAACAATCTTTAAGTGATATATTTAATCAAATTTGTCTTTTGAGAATAAAAATATGAAAAACCAACATGGATCTTCCTCTTAGATATCAGCTTAAAGTTGTAGCCAAATAAACAATATAAGGAAGGAAAGATCAAGTCCATTAGAAGAGAAATGGCCTTCAGAGAAACTCAGGAGAGCAAAAGGGGAGAAAGATAAGAGAGGCATTGGTTCTAGGCATATCCTGGGGAAGAGGTGCTCTGGCTCATAAATAGACCTCTCTGGTTATAGGAAGAGAGCTGGAGTATATCAATGTCAGGGCTCCAATCCAACTTATGGCAGCCAACAATGAGTTTAATTCACGTCTGGAGCCACAGGAGCAAGCCTATGCCATGTGGCCCTCCTCTACCACTCCATCACTATCCATAGCTGATAGGTCCAAATGTCAGCCTCCAGCCCATGTCAGTCAGAGATCTCCCATGGGATTTCTTAATAGACACCAATGGGAAAGGGTCAGTCACTCTCCTGTGATGAGAACCATGGGATGTAATGTCCCCACACTCAGAGGGAGCAAATGAAGCCAACAGGAAGAGAATCCTGGACGTTTTCTAGTCCTGATTCCAGCAGTCTCTGAAGCCCAGCTCTTCAATGGACCTTCCCAGAGTTCCATGAGGTATTCCAATACTGTTTTTAATAAACTCCCTTTTTGGTCCAAGATAATTTTAATTGTGCCTTCTCTCACTTACTACCAAAAGAGTCTTATTACAATCAGGCAGTCAAAGTCTGAGGCCATTGATCATTGTAATCATATAACTAACTCCCTTCACTCTGATTCCAAGCAAACTGGCAACCATTTGATTACAGTTTGGCTTTCTATACAGTTTTTTTTTTTTACTGAGAGAGAATGCTTTTATTAGGCTGACATGACTAGTGTGCTTGAAGATTTTATTTCTCATTATAAATTAACTAATTAGAATTCTGGCTTTTCTTCTGAGTTTAATGAGCACAAGTCAGTTTCCATGAGTCAGATAAATTCTGAAGCACAGACAAAATTGTCTTCCTGGAAATGTAAAACTAAAGACCAGATGCTGGTAAATTCACCAAGATAATGCCACCATGAAAGGACGCTTGGAAGTTCGCCAGCTGGCTTTCACCCAGCACCACCCACAGTTTGCCACATATGCCCTCTTCAACCTTTAACAGTTGTAAGGTAGAGAACAACTAAAGGTGTTTTGTAAGATGAGAAAGGAAAAGGAGTCTGATATTGAAGTTATCATTAAAGCCATGGTATTATTTAAAATACCTAGAGCTGCAATAACACCAGTGGTAACGTGTGATTCTGTGACAAGATGATGTACCAAAATCTAGGACAAGATGATGTACCCTGGAATCACGGTTTCTTAAATCTGGAAGAACTTTAAAGGTCAACTGATTCTTTTCTGTTTTGTCAAGAGAAGGGGCAGATATTTTCTTACCCACCTTCCCAGCAGCCAGAATAATGGCATGTGACATCTATTCAACAAATCAGATGGTCCCACCTAAAAATCTGCATCTAAGTTAGTAACTCAAAGAAGCAGAGAATTAATTTGGAATTAATCTGATTACTGGCAGCAGTAGAAGCAGCATCCATTATTTAGAATGAGTACAGCCACAGAGGGCCACGAATTCTACTTGACTCTGTGTGGTACTAGGGAAGGGGGATCTTACAGCCACTCTGGGAAATTCTGTCTCATTCTCGACAAGCAACCATCATTAAAAAAAAAAAATCTCATATTGAGCTAAAATGGATATCCCTGTCATTTCCTCCTTCTATTTACTAAGGAAGCCATGAAGACCAAATCCGACAGTTCTTCCACAACTGCTGAATGCCAGGACTATTTTTCAGAAAACAACCTTGAAGAAGCCAGTGGGAAAGAGGTGGGGAGGAAAGATGAAGTGGAGGATAATTTGAATCTGCTTTTACTCCTGATCCAAGCCAAGCCCTGACTTAGTTCCCTAGCAGTTTAGAAGCAGTATTCCCCTCCCATCAAGAACACAGAGCTCTGAACCCAGAGATTCTAGTCTCTGCTTTACAACCAAGTGGTCATGGGGCCTTGAGCAAGTAATTTAAACCCTGTGCATCTTAATTTCCCTTATTAGTATCCAATCTATATATATTTATAGAAGGGATGGATTAATTAATGAGGAGTTGGAGTCCTTTATTGCCTCTGTGCTTTGATTTACTCATCTATACAATTAATAAAATACTTACCCAAATGACCTTGTAATGAATGTTAGGAGGAAAGGGATAGTGGACAATGCATGTGAAAGTACTTTGAAGGATACGGAGCACTCTGTCCGCTTAAGCATGAAAGACAGCGTACTATAGTGGTTAAAACCAACACAGCCTCTGCAGTCAGACAGACCAGACATGAATTTAAAGCCCAGCTCTGGTGCTTACTAGGTAAGGAACTTTTGGAAAGTTACTTTACCTCTCTGAACCTCTTTGTAATGGAGATAGGTGCAGCCTCCATTTCAAAGAATGAGAATTAAATGAAATAAGGTACGAAAGCCCTTAGCTCAGTGCCAGACACATAGTATGTGCTCATTAACACTAGAAGAAAAAAACAATACTGCAATGATATTAAGTAAACAGTAGAAGAATGACTTACTTTGCATTTTAATTGGATTATTCAAGCTGCTGGATGGAGAACGGTTTGAAACGGACAAGACTGGAGGCAGAGGAACTAGTTAAGATATTTATATTAGCAGCTGGGTCTGGGTCAGTGACCTCTCTTATGCTCCAGTCTCAAATATCCACTTGCTATCTGACATTTGCTCTTCCTCCCATCTTCACTGCCTCAATGAATGGCCCCATTAACCCCCAGTTGCCTAAGCCAGAAGCCTGGTATTCTACCTCAAGTCTTCTTTACCCTTATAACTAACCAATCATCCAGTAAATGTCTATTCCTCTCTTTTAATACATCTAAAATCTGAACCCTTTTTTCCCTCCACACCACCATCACTAAAGCTCAGGCCCTTATTATGTCTTGCCTTGATTAGTTCAACAGTCTTCTGACTGTAGTCTCAGGTGCCTACCAATCTGTTGTCTGCTTTATGAACACAAATCTGATCATTCCTACACCACACTTGAAAACCTTTCACTCCTGCCTGCAAGATAAAGTCCAAATTCTTTAACATAGCTTTCAGGCCCTGCTTGCTTTGTCCCCAGCATCCCTCTCCAACTTTAGCTGTCATCAGTGCAAACATGTACTCTGTGAACCAGGTATGCCCATCATAGGTCCCACTCCTCCCTGCCTTTGTATGGCCTAGCCTATATCCTCTGCCCGGGGTGTCCTTCTCTCCTGTTGGTCTGGCTAACTCCAACTCCTATTTCATGATTCAACTCAGGTATCACTATGTTTACCCTAGCATGTTGTAGGGTATAAGTTGGCTTATTCGACCCCTATTCCAACCTCCCTTCTCCCTTGTCTTTCTCTAATTAGAAGACTCTTGTAGCCAAGGGTGGCCAGCCAAGGGTGGCCATCTCACAATCTATCCAATAGATGTAAAATGAAGATCCTGAAGAGGGTTTCCTTTATCTCTTTGTTTTCCCACGTCTTCCTTTCTAGAACAGATTGCTGTTGGGAGACATAGTAACCATCTTGAGAGTATGGGGATGAAAGCTACCTAGCAAAGCTGGTAGAGAAGAAAGACAAAAAGACCTTGTATCCTTGATGACATTGTTTAGGTGCCACATCAGTCTTGAACTCCCTTATATTTCATGCTAGATGACCAAATTCCTTAATTATTCAAGTTGCTACTAGTTAGGTTTTCTGTTACTTTCAGTCAAGTATATTCCTTACTAATACATGAGTATTGACTGGTTAATTTTCTGTTTCATATATGAGATAATGAGCTACTTCAGGAATGGGGGTGTCTTTTGTCTCTATACTCCTAATACATAATAGGCACTCATTAAATGTTTATGTTGAAAGAATAAACTCAGATATGTGGCACAAATAGAATTTCTTCAGGCCTAATAACTTTTGGAAGCCATTTGAAAACAATATATTGTTCTTACATGTTAGGGTAATAATTTAACTATGTAAGTAGCAAATATGGGACCAAATTAAATATGGATAGCAGCAAAGATTTCTGTAATTCTGGAAAGTTCTTATTCCTGTGAAAACACCTCTGTGGCTCAAAGATGCATAACATAGTACTATCCACTGGGACCCACTGAAGACTTATTTTAAGTAATTATAAATAATGATAAATTTATGACAATCACATAAACTTCCAATATTATAAAGAGTAATACTAGTAATAGAGGCTCATCATTAATGGCCATGGGATAAAAGGAAATGGGATTAAATATAAATTACACGACATTGACATTTTGAAAACCTTTACCACTCATTTGTTTTATTAGCTCATCAGTTTCAAAAGTTTGAACTGCTTGCATGCCTGATGGATTAGCAATGACAAAACTATACCAATAGGCCAAATAACGGTAGAAGTAGCCATGTAATCATGGTAGTTAGAGACATGAAGTTTGTTTTAATTACCTATTGCTGTGGCTTAAATGTTCCTGACTTAAAATAACAACCATGTTATTATCTCTGATTATTATGTAAGATGATGGGCTCAGCTGGGTGGTTTTTCTGCTCCATGTGATGTCAGTTAGAGCTACAGTCATCCAGGTATTTGACTAGACTGTAATATCCAAGATAGTTCACTCACATGGCTGGCAGCTGGTTTTGTCTGTTGTCTGGGAGCTCAGTTGGAGCTGTCAAATACAGTGTCTTAGTTCTCCACCATGTGGCTTGGGTTACTTATAGCATGTTAGCTAGAGTCCAAGCATCAGAAAGCAACAACTACCAGTCCATTTAAGGTCTGCACTCAGAAGTCTGAGGACGTCAGTTCTGCTACCTTCTATTGATCAAAGCCAGTCATAAGGCCAGCTCAGAATAACCTCTGCCTCTTCAACGGAGCTGTAGCATGCATGTACAGAGAGGGAAGGAACCGTTGGCGGCCACCTCGGGAGACAAGTGACCACACTTTCACCAGTACTTCCTTCAAGAGTTTGGTGCTCAAGGCTAAATGTAGCAATTATCAGCTCTGGGTTTACAAAGGAAAGTGATATTCAGAGTCTTAGTTGATCTATCATTCAGAGAAGCAGCTTAGTAGAGTAGCTAAGACCATGAACTTTGAGGTATGACTGTCTCAGTTAAAATCCTGGCTCATTATTACTTACCAGCTGTGAGAGTCTGAACATGTTACTTGACTTCTCTGTACCTTTTTTCCCCCCTCCATAGAATGTAGATGATGATGGAACCAACTCACAGAGTTTTTATAAGGAGTAAATAAGTCAGCACATGTAAAACTCTTATAATGGTGCCTGGCACATAATAAACACCATATAAGTATTTGCTATTATTAGTATTACTCAAGTTATAAGTTATTCAAGCTTGATGACGAGAAAAAAAAGGGGAAATACCAGCTCACATAAAAAGAATATAATCGGAACTCTTTTTCCACACCTCTGCTTAGCTTCATTTACAGATAGATGCTCCACTAGCAGCAAGACACCCTCTGTAACTTGTCACCTGGAGCACTAGAGGGCACCTTGCTCAAAACTCTGATTACTATCCTAGAGTGCTTTCTGATTGGCCTGGCCTGGGTCATATGCCCAACACTTGGGTTTGTGGGGAGGTGGGAGTGAACAGAATCAGCCCATTTATCATACAGACTAACTGGACTGCACTGAATGGGAGAGAGAATGTTATCCAAAAGAAGAAAGCTGGACACACAGAAATAAAAGGTCCTACAACAAATAAGAAGGG
This sequence comes from Orcinus orca, assembly GCF_937001465.1. Classification (NCBI taxonomy): domain Eukaryota; kingdom Metazoa; phylum Chordata; class Mammalia; order Artiodactyla; family Delphinidae; genus Orcinus; species Orcinus orca. Next base: position 71,456,082 of record NC_064564.1, on the reverse strand, counting down.
GAATCAACAAAAAGATACATGCACCCATATGTTCATAGCAGCACTATTCATAATAGCCAAGACATGGAGACAACCTAAATATCCATCGACAGATGAATGGATAAAAAAGATGTGGTATCTATACACAATGGAATATTAGCCATAAAAATGAATGAAATAACACCATTTGCAGCAACATGGATGGACACAGAGATTATCATACTAAGTGAAGTAAATCAGAGAAAGACAAATACTATATGATATCACTTATATGCGGAATCTAAAATATGACACAAATGAACTTATCTACAAAACAGAAACAGACTCACAGACATAGAGAACAGATTTGTGGTTTGCCAAGGAGGAGGGATGGATTGGGAGTTTGGGTTTAGCAGATGCAAACTATTTTATATAGAATGGATTAAAAAACAAGGTCCTACTGTATAGCACAGGGAACTATATTCAATATTCTGTGATAAACCATAATGGAAAAGAATATACATATGTGTATATATATATACCCATATATGTGTATGATATATATATATCTGAATCACTTTGCTGTACAACAGAAATTAACACAACATTGTAAATCAACTATACTTCAATAAAATAATTTTTTTTAAAAAAGAAAGGGTATCAAGAATTGAATTCAAAGGACTTCCCTGGTGGCGCAGTGGTTAAGAATCCCCCTGCCAATGCAGGGGACACGGGTTCGATCCCTGGTCCAGGAAGATCCCACATGCCACGGAGCAACTAAGCCCGTGTGCCACAACTACTGAGCCTGCACTCCAGCGCTCACACACCACAATTACTGAGCCCACGCACCTAGAGCCCGTGCTCCACAACAAGGGAAGCCACCGCAATGAGAAGCCCCCGCACCACGGCGAAGAGTAGCCCCCACTCGCCACAACTAGAGGAAGCCCGCGCATAGCAACGAAGACCCAACACAGCCAAAAATAAATAAATTAAAAAAAAAAATAGAATTGAATTCAGGTCTGTCTCATTCTCATTCCATAGTCTTTTCACCACTCCATTCTCCTGTCCACATTTTCTTTGTTGTTATCCTCATCACCATCACCATAGGGCAATTTCTAAACTCTTTTTCTTATGGACAAATGTCCAACAACTGGGTGATATTTTACCAAGAGACAAGCCACAACACAAGCGCCTGAGTAGAAAAGAAAGTAAATGCCTTGCACTTTGAGAAAAAACAAAAAACAAAAAAATAACCTCCTGCTATTCATATTCAGTCCCTTTCCTCTGAAGAGGGCTAAAGGTTTTGCAAATGTTAAATGCTCCAGTGAGAGGAGTAAATTGAGAGAGTTTAAACTGTGGCCTAAGCTTGCTACTGCTGCTGTGAGGCAATCACTCTACACACATATGGATAAGTGCTCTCTGCCAACAATGAAAAGTTAACCGTCTGAACTACTTTTTTTTTTTTTTTTTTGCGGTACGTGGGCCTCTCACTGTTGTGGACTCTCCTGTTGCGGAGCACAGGCTCCGCATGCGCAGGCTCAGTGGCCATGGCTTACGGGCCCAGCCGCTCCGCGGCATGTGGGATCTTCCCGGACCAGGGCACGAACCCGCGTCCCCTGCATTCGCAGATGGACTCTCAACCACTGCGTCACCAGGGAAGCCTCTCACCTACTTTTTGGCCGCATTTAACTTGTCCATTTATGTGACTACAGATGCCTTTCTCCTTTAGAACCATAAAATTTTAGAGCAGGAAAGGACTTTACAGATTAATTGGTTCAATCCTCTCATTTTCCAGATGGAAACAACTGGAGCCCAGAGAGGGTTATTAGCCAGCACAAAGTCACATAGCAGGTTTAGTATAGGTCCCAAAGTAGAATCCAGGTCTCCTATTTTCCTACACCCTTTCTTAAAAACCACATTATGTCCAAAAAGCTACCCAGTGATCTAAAACACTACTAATTTCTTTCTTCTCCCGTCATGTGGATCACATAAACGTTTGGATGATTCTGGGAACTAGACACATTTATCATAAACTTTCAACAATAAACACTAATCACTACCACCAGAAGGCAATGAAATTTAGCAAAAATGACAGGACACATTAGTTAGAGCTGACCTTATGAGAGGTCTACCTTGCTTCTTCTCTATCCTCTAGTAGGTGGTCAGTACTTCTGCGCTGACCTCAAACTGACCCAGGAGCCCATGGACCTGCTTCTCACCCAGCAAATATTCTATGCCAGAATTGGCTTTTTCTTGTAAAAAAAAAAAAAAAAAAAGAACTTCTCCTGTGAACCATTATCCCAGGACCACATACAGTTATATATGTATATTTAAATAAGGGTTTCTGAGAAATATGATCTTAAAATTATATTTATACTATATCTCTTTCAAAATTGGATTTGCTTTATATAGTTTTTGTTCTGTTGTTCTATCATTTTGCTTTCTGGTTTTTTGTTTGTTAAATGGTCACAGACACAGTTGAGATATTATATGTGGAAAACCTTACTTCTTAGAATAAATCAGCTACAACTGTCTGGTTCTACAAACGAATCATGTGATTTTGTATTAGATAATCAGACATCAAGGAGCCTTCTGATAATTAGTGAGTGAGTTTTCCATGCCTCATAAAGAGTACTTCCAAATTAAGTGAAAGTTCCTTGAGGATTCTTGAGAACAAGGTAGGAGGGCAAAGAAAGACTCTTAAATTAACTTACATCTTCGTGTTCCCATCCACTTTTCCTATGTGCCTTAAAGGCAATGTGCCTCACTACTTTGCTACAACTTTAAAGTCTCTATCCATGTAGTAAAAGTAATGTGTGTTAGAGACCCCTAAACATGCAGCTGTATCCATTTGAGACCATAAGAGCACTGTTAATGTCTAAGAGGTCTTTGAGCCTCCTTGATTTCACCCCTTCCATCACTGGCCAACGCCAATTTCTTGGTAACTCACTGATGCGATCGACTGTCAAGAGAAGCAATAACTCTAGTTCTGGATGAGCTCAATCTAGCCTCAAAGCATACTGATCTCATTTTTAAAGTGTAAGTCATCAATATCACTTTTGGTCTCAACCTGACTGTTCCATATATTGGATTTGTTTAAAATTTATCTCCATCTGTGACATATGTGGAAGGAATTATCCACCAAGCCCTTGTCTCTATAGTTTAGGTGAGGAGTGAAAAGTCCAGTGGTGTCAAACATTCTAGTTGTTCTGATTTTCAGTATGTTCCACTGAGACGTTTGCTGCCAATTTAAGGAAGAACAGTGTTGCGTCTCCATCACATTGGTTCAAAATAAAGTAGGTGGGCTATTGCTTGAGTTGTGAGAAAAGAAACAGACTGTCAAATGCCATCACTACATAATGGATGTTATCTAAAATTAAGATAAATGCATCTGATTAATGTCTCCTTAATAACAGAGCTATACCTATATTCTGATTTTTTCCACTGAGGTAACCTGAAGTTTAAATTTACATTATGATTACAGCTTTTCTTTTATAAATTGAAGCACATTATTTTGGTCCATTGAGCAAACTCATTTTTATTCATTGCCTTTTAAAGTTGACATTTAACTCCTACAGCTGTACAGTTGGCAAGAAGCAAAAGAATATTTAATATTCAAGACAGCAGATTCTAAAATACCACATTGGGCTTCCCTAGTGGCGCAATGGTTAAGAATCCACCTGCCAATGCAGGGGACACGGGTTCGAGCCCTGGTCCTGGAAAATCCCATATGCCACAGAGCAACTAAGCCCATGCACCACAAATACTGAGCCCATGCGCCTAGAGCCCGAGCTCCGCAACAGAGAGAAGCCACCACAATGAGAAGCCTGCACACCGCAATAAAGAGTAGCCCCCGCTCACTGCAACTAGAGAAAGCCCGCGTGCAGCAATGAAGACCCAACGCAGCCTAAAATAAATTTATTTTTTAAAAAATAGAAATAAATAAGAACTAAAACACCACAGCATTCTATGGTATGGAACATCCTATAATCAGTGTACATTAACTGAAAGAAAGAATTACATATGGAATTAGTGGAGGATGGTTGATGGTGCTCATGTATTTATTTCCTTGCTAATACTTGTGAATCAAGTAAAACAAACAAGTAATTCTAGCATTTCAAACTAATAAGGGCTGATTTTCTAAAAGACCATGTCATTTAATGTATTTACCAGAATAGAATTGAGAACAACTTTGGCTCTTCAGGCCTTAAAGTCCTAAATCAAGTAAAATAGGAATTAGTCATACCCCTTTTCCATTATAATTTGCTGTTCAACATCAGAAATAACTAACTGGTTCATTCAAGAAATTAATTATATCTGCTGCAGGTCAGGCTCTCTGTTAAGACTAGGGGAGAGTTGCGACAGCCTTGCGCTTCAGAGCACTGAATTCAGAAAGAAAGACAAATAAGAATATAAGTAACAGCAACCTAAATGAATAGTGTAAGGATAAAAGAAGTACATGGTGCTATGAACACCCACAAGGGACCTAGCAGATAGGCTGGCAGTAGGAAGGGAAGGTCCTCTGGAGGAGGTGACATTTCAGATGAGACTGAATGACTTCAGGGTTAAGATTGAATGTACACATCGATTCTTGCTTTCTCAAAAAGCTCCACTAAAATCAAAGATACTCAAAAAAATAAAAATAAACCCACAAGAACAAGGAGAACATCCTCTGGAGGAGGTGACATTTCAGATGAGACTGAACGACTTCAGGGTTAAGATTGAATGTACACATCAAATCTTGCTTCCTCAAAAAGCTCCACTAAAATCAAAGTTACTCAAAAAAGTAAAAATAAACCCACAAGAACAAGGAGAACAGAAAAGGGACAAGAGAAATAAATTTTGGAACCTCAAGAGATGGACGAGTGGTCTCTGACTTAGCAGAAAGCTGAATAAATCCTAAATCAGCAAAGGAGGATTGGGGGAGAGCTGTTTGAGAAGCATACGAGCTCTGGGCTCCTCCTCCACACCCTACTGCTGGATAACGGCCCCTCCCCTACTCCAGCAGGAAACTAGAAATTTATTCACTAGGAAGGGTAAAAGAGAAAGTTCTTGACCAACAACACAGTTCGGTGACCATACACGACGAAGGATTACTATTGATGTCCTAGCCAATTGCCCTACTCACTTCAAGAACACAGGCACCAGCCCTTCGCCATTCAGATGGGCAATTTGGGGAACTTCCTCTGGGGAATGTGACTAGTCCGTGAGGAAAGACTAAAAATACTGATACCAGGGCTTCTACAAAAAAAAATGGCCCACCTAGATTCCTCCAGTGAAGCTCCAAATCAACAAGCTTCACACACAGGTTCTGACCCTCATCTCTTAATCATGCACAGAGAACCAAGAATTAATTACCAAACATCTGAGGAAAGCTTCTAGCATGGAAGATAGAGACCAAGCAAACAAATAAAAGGCAAACTAATAAAAAGTATCTGGGAGGAAATAGATACGATGCATGAAGAAAAAAATTAAGGAAAACAAACTATTAACATCCCCACACAGATAAGATAGTTCAGTCATGAAACAAACAACAAAAAAGGATTCTATAAAAACAGAAGGATTCAGAAAACAAAAAGAGAATTCAGTAGTAGGGTTGAAGACACAGAGAGTAAAGTAGACAATAAAGATAAATATAAAATAGAGAGAAGATGAGGAAATTAGAGAACCAGGCCAGGCAAACCAACATCCACATAAAGGATTTCCAAAAAGTGACAACAGAGAAAATGGAGGGTATAAATCATCAATGAAATAAATCAAGAATATTTTCCTGAGGGCTTCCCTGGTGGCGCAGTGGTTGAGTCCGCCTGCCGATGCAGGGGACTCGGGTTCGTGCCCCGGTCCGGGAAGATCCCACGTGCCGTGGAGCGGCTAGGCCCATGAGCCATGGCCGCTGAGCCTGCACGTGCGGAGCCTGTGCTCTGCAACAGGAGAGGCCACAACAGTGAGAGGCCCGCGTACCGCAAAAAAAAAAAAAAAAAAAGAATATTTTCCTGAACTGATAGATATGTGTTTCTAGATGAAAAGGGTTTGCCAAGTGTCTAGCCCAGCTGATCTACATAGCATTTACCATGTATGCACATATTACTATTTTAACTGTTTTACATGTATTAACTTGCTTAATTGTCACAACAACCCTAGCTTTATAATTATCATCCCCATTTTACAGATGAAGAAAAATGAGGTACAAAATGGTTAGGCAATTAGCCCAAGTTCACACAGCTAGTAAGTGGCAGGGCCAGGATTTGAAAGCAGGTAATGGAGCCCTAAAGCCCACTACACAATACTACCATGCAGGAGGGAGTACCATTGTGAAATTTTAGAATACACTATAGACAGTTCTATTTGATTTTTTAAAAGCAGGAGTATGTACTATTTTGATAGTGCATGCAGAGCCCAGCCCTTCACTAAGAACCTGAGGGAAATCCCATGCAGACTACTGTTCCTATCTCCAAACACAACTTCCTTCTGTCCAATACTGTATCCTACAAATTCCAGTTACATCAGAAGCTCTAAATTCCTATTCCCACCTCCCAGCTCAACAATAACACTGCTCTACTCATGGGCTCACCCCACTGCGCTGCAGCCAGGAAAAGTGACTTCAGTGCATAAGTGATGCTCACATCTCATCTTCAGGAGCACAGAACCACACTGGTTGCTATCCAACCCTTGACAACAGTTGCCTAATATGTTTTGCTCGGTCCTGTAGCTATTTGTGGCAGGATAGTAAGTCTGAAACCAGTCCTCATATGCCTGAAGGTATCTTTATTTGACTCTCACATTTAAATAATTCTGGGTTCAAAATTCTTTTCCTTCAATATTTTAATATTATGCTCTTGCATCCAGTGTTGCTGTTGGGAAGTTAATGTCAACCTGATTTTTATTATTTTGCCTTATTTTGTAACTGTCTTTATTTCTCTAAGTAATAAAGCTTTAAATTTCGGTTCCATTGGTTTTAAATTCCTGTTACATTTGTTCCATCAGGTCTACTTCATCTGGTATAGGTTGCCTATATCTTTTCATTCTTCATGATGCTTTTGTTCTTTACATGTGTCATGATATTTTTTTAAGACCTGGAATTCATCTGTATTATTACTAAGACGATCAGTTGCCTCTGCTTTTTTTTTTTTTTTTTTTTAATGTGTGCCTCTGCTTTTGATGACTACATAAGTGGTCCACTGAAAAGGGAGGCTTAGCTGGTGTCTTCAGTGTATGCATAGGAGATATGAGTTGAGTGCCTCTACTGCACTTCTCTGGGCTTAACTGCACTTATTTTCCCTGGCATTTCTTTCTCCTCAAGATATACTGCCTAGTTCCTCTATATCCGAGATTGCTTTCCCTAATTGGAGTTGGGGAAGACAACTCAGGGTCCTCCTGGCTATCTGTACTGGCATTATAGATCTCAATGCTGAGGTCAGAGCTGCAGGGAGGTAGGTTGCTGGCATCAAAATTTCTATTGTGTAAAGCCCTGGGTGTCTCATTTTCTGTCCTGGGCTGAAAACAGCAGTCAAAATCAATGCAGAAAAATCCAACTTGGAGCATATAATCCAAGTTTGAAAATGCAATAGATAAGCCTTTTTCAGCTCCTATCCAAGCCTGGCCCACTGAGATTACAGCTCTCACCCTGGGTTGGCCGAGGTCTCCATGTAGAGACCTCAACCCTGCCTTCTCTCTTCTCCCTTCATCCCATCCCTCAGCAATCTTCTGCTCTAGCCCATCATTTTGTAAAGATTTTCTCAGAGTTTTGATACAGCTGTCAAAGTCTGCCTCTGGATTCATTCTGTCTACCCATGTCTTTATTGGAATTTCTAGATTTCAGTGCAAGAAATGGAGCCAGTAGGATGTTTTTAGTTCATCACCTTGTTAGAAGCCAGAAGCCCACCTCCTCAACAATCATTCTGGGAATACTCCCTGTGGATCCTCCAGCCTACTTAGAGATGCTACAGCAGGCTGTAGGGGACACAGACCAGGCCAGCCTTGCAGGAGTAATGAAGATTAGAACCCACAGTTTAAAACACCTGGCCAAAATTATAACAGATGACTATGAAATGGGGTGGGGCATTATTATTTAGGGTACTCTCCACCCCCACCCTAGGCAGACTCTGCAGAACAGGTTAGCTCTAATGCCAGATAGCTCTCAAAGGAAGCAAAAACATCTAAATTTCCACTGATGATATGTACTCATATCTTCATAATACACAATCCAACACTTAGAATTTTTTCATGCTTGTAAGTACCTATATTTCATCACTTATCTATTTATCATTACAGAAATTATGAAAGTTTGTCTTCTTTAGAAAGATGAGTGGAAATTTCTTTTCTGTAGTAACAAGTCATGCTGCCCCCAAAAGAAATTTATGTATCAGTAAAGAATAGTAGTTTCTTGCTATACACTCAATTCTCATTATTCACAGTAATATTCTATAAAGGCACTGTGAATTAGCAAATCCTGAACCCCTTCCTAGCTCTGTAGGAAATACAGAGCTAGGTTCCTTCAAGCCTCTGGTCACAACATTTTCGTCAACCAATCAATACATACCTTGGTTTTATGTGTGTTTCTGTTTGAGACATTTTATTCATTATATAGTTGCCTCATTAATGTTGAATATGACCAACCACACTGTAACTCATGCCTGAATGAAGCTTATCTAACACACCCATTTTCTTCATAAGGCACATCACAGCCTTCTTGCCCTTGGAAACACTAGATAGCACTTTAGCACTACACTTGGAAGCCATTTCAAACAGCAAAATCACCAACAAAAAACACACAAAAATGCAAAAAAACATACATGACCATGAAAAGGACACTTGCACACAGTATGAGAGTTGGACCAAGAAGGCAGAGTCTTGCCTTGTTCCACCTCAGCTGAGAATGTGTGCATTGGGTGGCTCAAATTTTTTGCCACTTTATGTATATCCATTAATGACTGCAACAGCACCCTTAGTATTGATTTGGGGGTTACAAATAAATTTTAGCAAGTAAGAGAATTTGTAAATATAGGGAATAATGAGTATTGACTACTATATTATTATTATTATTGCTTGCATATTGATGGGAAAAAACTTTTGTTAAAGGAAAGAAGTCTAATGCTGATTTTTTTGTACACACACACACACAAACACACACATATCACTGTTTATAATTGTTTTTAAATGATAATCTATTTGTCTTCTAACAGGTTTGTTGGTATTAATAAGTTGGAAAAAAATAAACACAATTTTTTAAAAAAAGGAAAGAAGTCTGTAAGATGGCACATAAAGGGCACTTTGTTGACCTTGGTTCACCCCTCACTCCTTCACCCCTGCAAACAAACCTCCTGAACCATTAAGAAACATTTTGTGCAATCTGCAGCAGTTTAGGGACTACAAACATTTTGAACATTTCATACCAATCTGATGGGTGTCTAGGAAAGAGAGCTCCAAAACCTGTGGCAGGCAATCCAGTGTCCCTGGAAACAAGATAACAATTTTTAGAAAACATGTCAAGTTGATATTTATAAACTTTCAGAGCTATATAAAACTAATTTGGGAGCTGAATTTTTATTATAATTTTTTAAAGGATTTCCATGTTTGCAACTTTAATGCACTTTGCAAAATAAAATGTCCCAGCAAGTAAATGGAAAGAAATTTCAGCATTTTGTCCAATAACTACAATACAAGATGAAGTCTATGTCACACATTTCCATGGAAAGGCGCTATGCCAGGCTGCAGGACTACAGATGTGACTAAGAAACAGTTCCTACCCTCAAGGAACAATCTCAGAGGAAACACTTTCATATAAATAACTTGAATGTAAGTCCAACTGCTATGTAGAACATAAAATGCTCAGAGAGCAAGAATATGAGAGCAATTAATTCTGATTAATGATAGCTTACCTAATTCTTACTGCATGTCAGGCAGTATTTTTATGCACATTTCATACTTTTCATCTAAACTTAAAACAACCCTATAAAGTAGATACTTTCATAATTCCCATTTTATGAACTGAGGATTATAGATACCGCATAATTTTCACAAGTAAATTGTGGAGATGGGGTTCAAACCTAAGTCGTCAGAACCAGGACCAGAAAACAATGTGTAAACGGGAAATGACATTTTAGAGGGACCTAGAATGCGTAGTGCTGATTGGCAAACAAACAACGGAAAGGAATTCCAAACAGAGGGAACAGCATGAACAGAAAGCATGGAAGCTTGAGATGTGTTGATTGTGCTTGATGTGGTCCTGTAATATGTACCTGGGGCCACTATACCTCTTCACTACTTATATAAACCCTTTCCTGAATGTGCCTGTTCTAAGCAAAGGACAGTATGAAGCATACCTTTCAATAATTCCAGAGCTTATCGTTTCCTCATTCAATAAAGCCTTGCTCTTTATTTCAGCCAATTCTGTGTTTAAACAAACTTGTGCCATTTTCTCATGTGTTTCTGATATCCAAATCTGGAAAAATAAAAGCCGCATACAAGGAAAATAAATGAATTGCCACAAATGCTCAGTTACTAAAATATATTTCTGAAGTACATTCTGATTTTAATTGTTGACTCCATTAACATTAAAAAATAAGAAATGTCCCAAAGCAGTCAACGATTACATCATAAATATGTGAAAGTGGCAATTCTTTACTATGTTTTGTTGGAAAATAAAAATCAAGTTGGTGTTTCCATGAAATGGAAAGTACCGCATTCAACTACATTCCAATGCTTATTTGCTTTCTATTTCCTTCTCAAGATTAGTATATTTTAACTTCTCTAAGTAAGAAAATGTACCAATCACTTTGTAAATCACATAGGACTTCAGATACCATCATCATTATCCATTCTCTATCACAGAGGATAATTCAATGAATTATCAAGCAATTATCACTACGAGAAAAACCTGATAATTACAGGGTGTGCTAAAGTCAATTGCAGAAGCATCATGGTAATATCTAGAGGATCTCAGAAAAAAATGGATACTGAGGATTCAATATTCTTCCCATACAAAACTCTAGAAGATCACAAATGTGGAGGTTCACAGCAGAGATTCAGAACTCACCACCACCGAGAAACCAACTACTTTCTCCAAATCTGAAGACTAGCTTCCCTAAGACACCCAATGAAGCCCAAGATCACATTAATTCCACTAGATTTGTTCAGAAAAGAGAAACTACTGTTTAGAAATTTGGAGACTTCAGCTGCAAGAGTATCATAGCTAGAGTCAAATTCCTTTGGTCCATTTTTATTAAGTATAAAAAGGCTCTGTAAAACTAAGAACCCATCCTACACAAAGCAATTCTAACTGTAGTCTCTGATCCTGGCTCCCTGGTCTCCTCCTAGGCTTCTATGACCACTGCCCCCGAAGACCTCAACCTTCTAAATCACCAGCCTCCAAGCCTAATTTCCTAGCTCTGACTCCTGTACTCTTAGCTCAACTACTCTTCCTCATAGATTCCAAAGTTCACAAGTCAATGGCAGGGGACACTGTATTGGGCTTCATATTTTATACTTTAATGAAAAATAAGACATTATCTTTTAGGGAAAAAATTACTAGGTATCATTTTGTTTTAAGGTATAAGGTTGACCCCAAAATTAACCTTAGATATACTCTCATCATTTTTTTAAATTTTATTGATTTATTTACTTTTATACATCAGGTTCTTACTAGTTATCTATTTTATACATATTAGAGTATATATGTCAATCCCAATCTCCCAATTCATCCCACCGCCACCACCACCACCCCCACTTTCCCTCCTTGGTGTCCATCCGTTTGTTCTCTACATCTGTGTCTCTATTTCTGCCTTGCAAACTGGGTCACCTGTACCATTTTTCTAGATTCCACAAATTAAATATACAATATTTAAATATACAATATTTGTTCTTCTCTTTCTGATTTACTTCACTCTGTATGACAATCTCTAGGTCCATCCACGTCTCTACAAATGACCCAATTTCGTTCCTTTTATGGCTGAGTAATATTCCATTGTATATATGTACCAAATCTTCTTTATCCATTCATCTGTCGATGGGCATTTAGTTTGCTTCCATGATCTGGCTATTGTAACTAGTGCTGCAATGAACATTGGGGAGCATGTGTCTTTTTGAACTATGGTTTTTTCTGGGTATATGCCCAGTAGTGGGATTGCTGGGTCATATGGTAATTCTATTTTTAGTTTTTTAAAGAACCTCAAAGCTGTTCTCCATAGTGGCTGTATCAATTTACATTCCCACCAACAGCGCAAGAGGGTTGCCTTTTCTCCACAACCTCTCCAGCATTTGTTGTTTGTAGGTTTTCTTATAATGCCCATTCTAACTGGTGTGAGGTGATACCTCATTGTAGTTTTGATTTGCATTTCTCTAATAATTAGTGACGCTGAGCATCTTTCCATGTGCCTCTTGGCCATCTGTATGTCTTCTTTGGAGAAATGTCTATTTAGGCCTTTGGCCAATTTTTGGATTGGATTGTTTGTTTTCTAAATATTGGGCTGCATGAGCTGTTTATATATTTTGGAGATTAATTCTTTGTTCATTGATTCATTTGCAAATATTTTCTCCCATTCTGAGGGTTGTCTTTTCATCTTATTTATAGTTTCCTTTGCTGTGCAAAAGTTTTGAAGTTTCATTAGGTCCCACTTGTTTCTTTTTGTTTTTATTTCCATTACTCTAGAAGGTGGGTCAAAAAAGATCTTGCTATGTTTTATGTCAAAGAGTGTTGTATGTTTTCCTCTAAGAGTTTTATGGTGTCTGGTCTAACATTCAGGTCTTTAATCCATTCTGAGTTTATTTTTGTGTAGGGTGTTAGGGAGTGTTCTAATTTCATTCATTTACATGTAGCTGTCCAGTTTTCCCAGCACCACTTATTGAAGAGATTGTTTTTTCTCCATTGTGTATCCTTGCCTCCTTTGCCATAGATCAGTTGACCACAGGTGCGTGGGTTTATCTCTGGGCTTTCCATGCTGTTCCATTGATCTATATTTCTGTTTTTGTGCCAGTACCATATTGTCTTGATTACTGTAGCTTTGTAGTATAGTCTGAAGTCAGGGAGTATGATTCCTCCAGCTCTGTTTTCTTCCCTCAAGATTGCTTTGGCTATTCAGGGTCTTTTGTGTCTCCATACAAATTTTAAGATTTTTTGTTCTACTTCTGTAAAAAATGCCATTGGTAATTTGATAGGGATTGCATTGAATCTGTAGATTGCTTTGGGTAGTATAGTCATTTTTACAATATTGATTCTTCCAATCCAAAAACATGGTATATTTCTCCATCTGATTGTGTCATCTTTGATTTTTTCATCTGTGTCTTATAGTTTTCTGAGTACAGGTATTTTACCTCCGTAGGTAGCTTTATTCCTAGGTATTATATTCTTTTTGCTGCAATGGTGAATGGGATTGTTTCCTTAATTTCTCTTTCTGGTTTTTTGTTAGTGTATAGGAACACAAGAGATTTCTGTGCATTAATTTTGTATCCTGCAACTTTACCTAATTCATTGATTGGCTCTAGTAGTTTTCTGTTGGCATCTTTAGGATTTTCTACATATAGTATCATGTCATCTGCAAACAGTGAGTTTTACTTCTTCTTTTCCAATTTGTATTCCCTTTATTTCTTTTTCTTCTCTGATTGCCATGGCTAGGACTTCCAAAACTATGTTGAATAAGAGTGGCGAGAGTGGACATCCTTGTCTTATTCCTGATCTTAGAGGAAATTATTTCAGTTTTTCACCATTGAGAATGATATTAGCTGTGGTTTTGTCATATATGGCCTTTATTATGTTGAGGTAGGTTCCCTCTATGCCTATTTTCTGGAGAGTTTTTGTCATAAATGGGTGTTGAATTTTGTCAGAAGCTTTTTCTGCATCTATTGAGATGATCATATGGTTTTTATTCTTCAACTTGTTAATATGGTTTATCACATTGATTGATTTGCGTATATTGAAGAATCCTTGCATCCCTGGGATAAATCCCACTTGATCATGGTGTATGATCCTTTTAATGTGTTGCTGGATTCTGTTTGCTAGTATTTTGTTGAGGATTTTTGCATCTATACTCATTAGTGATACTGGTCTGTAATTTTCTCTTTTTTTTTTTTTTTTTCAGTATGTGGGCCTCTCACTGCCGTGGCCTCTCCCGCTGCGGAGCACAGGACGCGCAGGCTCAGCGGCCATGACTCACGGGTCCAGCCGCTCCGCGGCATGCGGGATCTTCCTGGACCGGGGCACGAACCCGTGTCCCCTGCATCGGCAGGCGGACTCCCAACCACTGCGCCACCAGGGAAGCCCCTGTAATTTTCTCTTTTTGTAGTATCTTTGTCTGGTTTGGGTATCAGGGTGATGGTAGCCTTCTAGAATGAATTTGGGAGTGTTCCTTCCTCTGCAACTTTTTGGAATATATTGAGAAGGATGGGTGTTAGTTCTTCTCTAAATATTTGATAGAATTCACCTGTGAAGCCATCTTGTCCTGGACTTTTGTTTCTTGGAAGATTTTTAATCACAGTTTCAATTTCATTACTTGTGATTGGTCTGTTCATATTTTCTATTTCTTCCTGGTTCAGTCTTGGAAGGTTATACCTTTCTAAGAATTTTTCCATTTCTTCCAGGTTGTCCAGTTTATTGGCATAGAGTTGCTTGTAATAGTCCCTTACAATGCTTTGTATTTCTGTGATGTCCATTGTAACTTCCCCTTTTTCATTTCTAATTTTATTGATTTGAGTCCTCTCCCCCTTTTTCTTGATGAGTCTGGCTAAAGGTTTATCAATTTCGTTTATCTTCTCAAGGAACCAGCTTTTAGTTTTATTGATCTTTGCTACTATATTTATTTCTGCTCCGATCCTTATGATTTCTTTCCTTCTACTAACTTTGGGTTTTGTTTGTTCTTCTTTCTCTATTTCCTTTAGGTGTAAGGTTAGATTGTTTATTTGAGATTTTTCTTATATCTTGAGGTAAGATTGTATTGCTATAAACTTCCCTCTTAGAACTGCTTTTGCTGCATCCCATAGGCTTTGGATCATCATGTTTTCATTGTCATTTGTCTCTAGTTATTTTTTGATTTCCTCTTTGATTTCTTCAGTGATCTCTTGGTTGTTTAGTAACGTACTGTTTAGCCTCCATGTGTTTGTGTTTTTTATGTTTTATTTCCCTGTAATTGATTTCTAATCTCATAGTGTTGTGGTCAGAAAAGATGCTTGATATGATTTCAATTTTCTTATATTTACTGAGGCTTGATTTGTGACCCAAAATGTGAACAATCTTGGAGAATGTTCCATGTGCACTTGAGAAGAAACTGTAATCTGCTGTTTTGGGATGGAATGTCCTATAAATATCAATTAAATCTATCTGGTTTATTGTGTCATTTAAAGCTTCTGTTTCCTTATTTTCTGTCTGGATGATCTGTCCATTAGTGTAACTGAGGTGTTAAAGTCCCCCACTATTATTGTGTTACTGTCGATTTCCTCTTTTATAGCTGTTAGCATTTGCCTTATGTATTGAGGTGCTCCTATGTTGGGTGTATATATATTTATAATTGTTACATCATCTTCTTGGATTGATCCCTTGATCATTATGTAGTGTCCTTCCTTGTCTCTTGTAACATTCTTTATTTTAAAGTCTGTTTCATCTGATACGAGTATTGCTACTCCAGCTTTCTTTTGATTTCCATTTGCATGGAATATCTTTTCCATCCACTCACACTCAGTCTGTATGTGTCCCTCTGTCTGAAGTGGGTCTCCTATAGACAGCATATATAAGGGTCTTGTTTCAGCCAGCCTGTGTCTTCTGGTTGGAGCATTTAATCCATTCACTTTTAAGGTAATTATCAATATGTATGTTCCTATTACCATTTTAATTGTTTTGGCTTTGTTTTTGTAGGTCCTCTTTTTCTCTTTTGTTTCCCACTTAAAGAAGTTCCTTTAGCATTTGCTGTAGAGCTGGTTTGGTGGTGTTGAATTCTGTTAGCTTTTGCCTGTCTGTAAAGCTTTTGATTTCTCCATTGAATCTGAATGAGATCCTTGCTGGGTAGAGTAATCTTGGTTGTAGGCTCTTCCCTTTCATCACTTTAAATATATCGTGCCACTCCCTTCTGGCCTATAGGGTTTCTGCTGAGAAATCAGCTGTTAACCTTATGCAAGTTCCCTTGTATATTATTTTTCATTTTTCCCTTGTTGCTTTTAATAATTTTTCTTTGTCTTTAATTTTTGTCAGTTTGATTACTATGTGTCTCGGCATGTTTCTCCTTGGGTTTATCCTGCTTGGGACTCTCTGCAATTGCTGGACTGGGTGGCTATTTCCTTTCCCATGTTAGGGAAGTTTTCGACTATAATCTCTTCAAATATTTTCTCGGGTCCTTTCTCTCTCTCTTCTCCTTTTGGGACCCCTTTAATGTGAATGTTGGTGTGTTTAATGTTGTCCCAGAGGTCTCTTAGGCTGTCCTCATTTCTTTTCATTCTTTTTTCTTTATTCTGTTCCTTGGCAGTGATTTCCATCATTCTGTCTTCCAGGTCACTTATCCGTTCTTCTGCCTCAGTTATTCTGCTATTGATTGTTTCTAGTGTATTTTTCATTTCAGTTATTGTATTTTTCATCTCTGTTTGTTTGTTCTTTAATTCTTCTAGGTCTTTGTTAAACATTTCTTGCATCTTCTCGATCTTTGCCTCCATTCTTTTTCTGAGGTCCTGGATCATCTTCACTATCATTATTCTGAATTCTTTTGCTGGAAGGTTGCCTATCTCCAGTTCATTTAGTTGATTTTCTGGGGTTTTATGTTGTTCCTTCATCTGGTACATAGTCCTCTGCCTTTTCATTTTGTCTCTCTTTCTGTGAATCTCATCTTTTTTGACAGTAAAATATTTCAGTAAATCAATCAATACCATTGAAAATTATATGAAACAAAGAAATTGCCAAACTGAAATTATGAGTATGAAAAGGAAATAGATAATAGCACTAGTGGTTCTTAAGTTTATTGACTGCTTATTCTGTATCAGACACCATATTAAGCACTTTATATATGTTATTCCCCTAAATACTTAAAGCAACCCTGAGTGTTGTATGTCAATCATCATGGCAGAAGGAAAAGAAAAATCAAATGGGGAATGAATAGAGTTTAATAAAGAATCTATTTATAAAAGTGTGGCCAGAATTCAGAAAATAAACAAACAATGATGAAGCACCCTGAAGACAGCAATATTGGGGAGGCATAGGGTAGGGCAGTTATGGAACCCAGAATGATCTACAGCTGTAAAGAGAGGGTCACTTGATACTTGTGGCTTTCAGAACAGACACAGTGTTTTAGTCTGTTCTGGCTATGTTACAAATATCACAGACTAAGTGGCTTATGAACAACAGAAATTTATTTCTCACAGTTCTGAAGGCTGGGAAAGCCAAGATCAAGGCACTAGCAGTGACTGGTGAGTGCCTACTTCCTAGCTGATAGACAGCCATCTTTTCACAGTGTGCTCACAATGGCAGAAGTGGGGAAGGAGCTCTCTGGTGTCTCTTTTATAAGGGCATTAATCTCATTCATGAGGACTCCACCCTCATGAATTAATCACCTCCCAAATGCCCCATCTCCTAAGTCTATCACACTAGGAGTTAGAATTTTAACATTTGAATTTGGGAAGGATACAAATATTCAATCCATAGCATACAGCCACTGCCAAACCATGGCCCTGCAGGGAGGAAATCACAGGAATAAATGTCCAAGCCAACTCTCCTCCCACTGCTGGTCAACTGTCAGTGCCTTCCAAAGGCCAATTCCTGGCAATTCACAGGAGGCCAGAGGGCAAAAAAGCTCACTGATGCAATCCATAAAGGTCGGCCTGCTTGGCACAGAGCAGGGTTGAGAAGGGTGGAGAGTGGATCTGGAGGGAGAAAGGAAGGACCTTTGGCATAGTTTATCTTCATTTTAAAGAAGGGAAAACTGAGGCTGAAAGGGATACAGTAATGCCCAGCTAAACCAGAGAGAAAAGTAGAAGTTCCACAATTCAAAACATGCAGTCTGACTTTCATTCATTCATCCATCCATATCTGTGAAGTGTCAGGCATCCTACTAAGTTCTAGAGCTAGAGTATTAAATGAAACCCAGAGGCTATCCTGGCTGTAGCTTAGTTGAGTTGCAATAAATCATGGGGATAATGGTAATAACAAGAGCACATGGCCAGACACCATTCTAAATGTCTTCACATTAAATGCTCATGAAAACTCTATCCCCACTTTACACCAAGGAAATAAAGACATGGAAAACTGTAAATTCTTGACCAAAGTTACAATCTAGTAAGTGGTGGAGCCAAGAAGCAGTAAGAAGCCATCTGACTCCAGAGCCCACTCTTTTTTTTTTTTTAACATCTTTATTTGAGTATAATTGCTTTACAATGGTGTGTTAGTTTCTGCTTTATAACAAAGTGAATCAGTTATACATACACATATATTCCCATATCTCTTCCCTCTTGCGTCTCCCTCCCTCCCACCCTCCACATCCCACCCCTCCAGGCAGTCACAAACCACCGAGCTGATCTCACTGTGCTATGTGGTTGCTTCCTACTAGCTATCTATTTTATGTTTGGTAGTGTATATATGTCCATGCCACTCTCTCACTTCATCCCAGCTTACCCTTCCTGCTCCCCATATCCTCAAGTCCATGCTCTAGTAGGTCTGTGTCTTTATTCCCGTCTTACCCCTAGGTTCTTCATGACCTTTTTTTTTTCCTTAGATTCCAATTTGTATGGAAACACAAAAGACCCCGAATAGCCAAAGCAATCTTGAGAACAAAAAATGGAGCTGAAGGAATCAGGCTCCCTGACTTCAGACCATACTGCAAAGCTACAGTAATCAAGACAGTATGGTACTGGCACAAAAACAGAAATATACATCAATGGAACAGGATAGAAAGCCCAGAGATAAACCCACGCACATATGGTCACCTTATCTTTGATAAAGGAGGCAAGAATATACAGTGGAGAAAAGACAGCCTCTTCAATAAGTGGTGCTGGGAAAACTGGACAGGCTTTTCATGTAAAAGTATGAAATTAGAACACTCCCTAACACCATACACAAAAATAAAATCAAAATGGATTAAAGACCTAAATGTAAGGCCAGACACTATCAAACTCTTAGAGGAAAACATAGGCAGAACACTCTATGACATAAATCACAGCAAGATCCTTTTTGACCCACCTCCTAGAGAAATGGAGATAAAAACAAAAATAAACAACTGGGACCTAATGAAAATTAAAAGCTTTTGCACAGCAAAGGAAAGCATAAACAAGACCAGAGCCCACTCTTAACCTCTGTGTTTCCTGTATCAGAGGTAAATGTTATCCCCCAATATTAGACTTCCCATCTTCATCAATAATAGAACACCCAAATTTTAGCTGGGCCCATGAAGTTTCAGACTACATTTTCTAGTCTCCCTTATACACAGATATGACCAGTGACTGGTTCTGGACAGCAGGACATAAATGGAATAAATATATACAACCTCCAGGAAAGGTCCTGCTTCTGTTTCTCTTCTTGCTGCATGGAATGTGGACATAACGACAGGTTTTCAGCAGCCATATTGGGCCCTACACAAGGGATGGCAGAGCAAGAAGCTAGAAGCAGTAGGTCTCTGAAAATTTATGGAAATTTCATACCAGTCCTGGCCTGCTATCCTCTAGACTTTTTACATAAAATAATAAAACCTTATGTGCAGAGCCACTGTTGATTTTTTGTTTCTGTTGCACATAGGCAAACCTAATCCTACACCATCTTAATGTAAAAAATCACTTTGGTCTAGAAATGTTCATAACCTGACATAGGGTGGATAATTTATAAAAGCACTTCCATATGTTTAAAAGTCTTTGGGGCTTTATATATATATCACAAACTGGAGATTGGCAATTTGATATGTGAGATAGCTAAATTAACACAGCACCAACTCACAGGCTAATCACTAAAATTTCCATTTAATTTGCATAATAAAATCTAGTTTGAGTCAAATGGTAATATAAAAGATATCTAATGTGTGTACAGGATGTGCACTTCATGATATCATTCTTTCCCCCATTTTCCTGAGTATCAATTTTTTTAAGTTCCAATTTCTAATCTTCCAAGATGAACTCTTCCTATATGTGCTACACTTAAGAAAACCCAGGGACTTCCCTGGTGACACAGTGGTTAGGAATCTGCCTGCCAATGCAGGGTACATGGGTTCGAGCCCTGGTCTGGGAAGATCCCACATGCCGCGGAGCAACTAAGCCCGTGCACCACAACTACCGAAGCCCGTGCACCTAGAGCTCGTGCTCCACAACAAGAGAAGCCACTACAATGAGAAGCCCATGCAGCACAACGAAGAGTAGCCCCCCGCTCAACACAACTAGAGAAAACCCGCGTGCAGCAATGAAGAACCAACGCAGCCAAAAATAAATAAATTTATTTAAAAGAAAAAGAAAACCCAGTAAACATATAACCTGGGTAACAGGTACAGGAAAAGAGCAAGTCACTTAGGGCTTCCCCTCAATTTCCACATTTGAGTGTAACCAGCCTCTTTGTGCTGAGGATGACTTACCCCCTGGCAGAATCTCTCTTGGCAAGATTCATTTCAAATGATGCCCAATTGACATTTCTTTTTTGGCTTCCCTATAGGGTTCCCTGAAAGCATGCTCCTCTGACCCATACTGACAGAAGTGCAGGTAATTCTCAAGTCAAGTCTCCCCTCTGATGCCACAGGCTGCTTCAGGAACAAGTCAGATCCCAATCCACCTAGTCCCCTGACTTCAGGGGAACATTTATCAAATTGCCTGTCTGATAATGTTCAGGCCCCACACTATAGCTTGATGAGCAGGACATGCTTCCACCCCCCCCCACAGTGGGGACAAGAGGGATGGGACTCAGCATGTACACCCCTCCAAATGACTCCCCCAAATTCCAAATACTCTCATCCAGGTCTCTTCAATTTCAACATTTTCTTTCTTTTTTCCTTTTTTTTTTAACCTTCAACGTGGATGAGAGATCAAGAGTTTCAAAACCAGTTACCGCCCAAATGCTCTGCATGCTCTCATTATGAAATGGAGAAGTTAGCATCTTTTATCTTAGATCTTCAGTCATAATTGAGGAAGAGTTTTATTTTAGCCTGTTAAACAGCACTCCCCCTACCACTGCCAAAAAAGTCATCATCAAAAAGTAATACAGATACTTTGTTAAAAGTCTTTACCTTTAAAAATCATCCAAAAGGCTATTCTTATTTCTCAGCAGTAGTTTTGTCCTGTTTTCTGTTTTCGTGGCTCTACTTTCATGTCTAAGTGAACACAGTAGTACCACATACAGATTATTTAAAGGATCCAAGAGAAGCAGAGAGTCCCTCTTCCCATCATTATTTTGAACAACTGAGACTTACGGGGTGCAAAAAATAATTTCATTATTTTTCTTTACTGCCGGTTCAAGTTAGCCTTTATGGGACGGCTCTTTCCCTGCACCTAGAAGAGATAAATTATGGACAAGTGCCATATTTTCTTCTGGTCACTTTCAGATAACAAAACCACTGCTTGTCACAGAAGCAGTCTCAGTTAAGTAATTAATATTAGTAGAATAATCACAAGAGGGCCTTTTATTTGTCTAGTTGTCTGAGGGAAGGACGGAGCAGACTAAACAAAGAAATAGAAAATCAGCTAACCCTCCTTCTATACAGACATTCCTCTGCAGACTTCCCTGGCCTGGAGCAGACTCTAGCTGGAGGAGAAGAAAATCTTTAACCTTAAATAAAATTCATCATTTTGATGAGATATTTTAATTATTGAAATGTGACCAAAAGACTTTTAATTATCTGAGAGTGACCATAAAAATTACGGAAATTGCACAAGATCTTATCCAGGGGTAGAGAAAGAACTAATTCCACAAAGTAGGGTGAATAGACAACGGAGGCAAAGAATGTGTCTGTGTCTATGTGTGTGTGTGTGTGATTGCACCTTTTGAGTGCCATTTGTTCAACCTAACAGTTATACCTGCTTAAGCAAATTGATATACATGAAATATTAAAATCTAGTTTCTCTAAAAGTTAAATTAGGGCATGATTATTGATATAGAAAAAGAGTTGCAAAGGAGGGTAATGGGATCAAAATGGCAGATGTCTCATTTCATTCATGTTCCAAATCCCTAGAAATGACAAAGAAGATACTTGATAGAATTAATAAACCCATAGTTACAGCATAAGGAAAGTACACTCAAGTTGGCCAAAATTTATACAGAATTCCCAAAACAGGAAAGGCAGATGCAATTGTGCTGATATTGGAATAGACAATCCAAAGTAGATCCAGGAGAGAATGCTGGAACCTGTGGCATCAACTCCAAACTCAGAGATTATGGAGATAGGAAGCAAGAGGGAGCCCTGACTCAACAGCCCACTCTCCCTAAATATCTTCCTTTTTCCTGGTGTAAGTGGTTCTCCTGCACTGACATTTAAAATTACTCCATTTACAAAAATTTGATCCATATGCCTCTTTCAGGTACTTAGATCTGAATGCTAGAAGCATCTGTAAGATTGCAGTGCTCAAAATACTATTCTACTATGTTAATCAAAGAAAAACATACCTGAACCAATTAAGTAAATGATAATTGAATTTCTCAGATCCATTATAATTATATCCCTTTTAGGGTCACTAATTTTTATTTTTTTTAATTTTTCTTATTATTTTTTAACATCTTTATTGGAGTATAATTGCCTTACAGTGGTGTGTTAGTTTCTGCTTTATAACAAAGTGAATCAGCTATACATATACATATATCACCATATCCCCTCCCTCTTGTGTCTCCCTCCCACCCTCCCTATCCCACCCTTCTAGGTGGTCACAAAGCACCGAGCTGATCTCCCTGTGCTATGTGGCTGCTTCCCACTAGCTATCTATTTTTCCTTTTTTATTTTTTTAACATCTCTGTTGGAGTATAATTGCTTTACAATGGTGTGTTAGTTGCTGCTTTATAACAAAGTGAATCAGTTATACATATACATATGTTCCCATATCTCTTCCCTCTTGCGTCTCCCTCCCTCCCACCCCTCTAGGTGGTCACAAAGCACCGAGCTGATCTCCCTGTGCTATTGGGCTGCTTCCCACTAGCTATCTATTTTACATTTGGTAGTGTATATATGTCAATGCCACTCTCTCACTTCGTCCCAGCTTACTCTTCCCCCTCCCCGTGTCCTCACGTCCATTTTCTATGTCTGTGTCTATATTCCTGTCCTGCTAGGGTCACTAATTTTTAAATGTTGTATTTTCATCCACTAGAACAGCTCATATTTGAGACCTACTTAGGTATTCATCTATTCATAAAATGAATGTTAGCACACATTTGTACACTTTTAGCACACTTTTTTCATTTATTTGTCATTTTTAAGTCCAAAGTGACTGTGATGCTGTTAAAACTAATACTAGCCTAATTTGCTCATCAGTGTTGTCCTGTTAGTTCCAAAAATGCCTTGGCATTGATCCATTAGCTGTATAAGAAAAATCTGTTTAATGAAATTTCTCAAGTTCCTCTTTGTTCCTTTATATCTAAAATTTCTCACCTTCTATGACACAGCATCAAATCTGCCCTGTATTTAGTCCTTCTGAGTTTATGGGATTCAACATGCAGCACTTCCTCAGAAGTGGTCTTACGTTAGTCATTGTGACAGGGCCTTTGGTAGTGCCGTGAGGGTCCTTGGGGGAGGAACTTTACAAATGAAGAAACAATGATAGAAGTACTCTTGATCATTTATTTTGCATGGGCCTCACTCTGTTATAGCTAAGTAGTACCTCAATAAAGTCCAAATCAAATACCGAAACAAAATATTGGAATTTAAAACACTATTTCCCATAATCACTTGGACTAATAAGACAATCAGAGAAACTACAGTGGCTTGAATTAAATTACTGCTCTGCTGTGAATCCATGGCCCCACTCAGCCTCCTGAAGCCAGAGAGGCCACTGGAGTAGGAATTCGATTATGCCACTACTGAAAATTAGGTAGTATGTTTCCAGATTCCACCAACAGATGGTTCCTTTAAGCATTCACCTCAGGAGCTTCACGGTGGTCACCTCCACTAGGAAGCCATCTTTTTCTTTTTTTGGCTGTACCACCGCTCAGCTTGTGGGATCTTAGTTCCTCAACCAGGGAGTGAACCCAGGTCCTCGGCAGTGAAAGCACAGAGTCCTAACCACTGGACCGCCAGGGAATTCCCTAGGAAGTCATCCTTGACCCTCCCATCAATCCATTTCAGTTCAAGTGCCCCTCACAGCATCCTTATTTCTCCGTATCATATCATCCATCATGCACACTGCCACTGTGGTTGTAGGTACCCATTAACCACATAAGCTTGTGAATTCCTGATGTACAGCGACCTTGCTTTGAATTATGTTTCTTACCCCAGCACCCAGCATGGTAACTTGGCATACATTTCTTATCCCAGCACTTAACAAAATAACAGGACCTCAATACATGTTTGTTAAATACAGTCTTCTTTCCCTTCTTCCTTCCACAAATATTTATTGAGCACCAACTATGTGTCAGACACCATTCTGGGAACGGGAGATACAGCAGAGAACAAAAGAGATCAAAGTCCCTTCTCTCATGAAGCTTGTATTCTAGTAGGGGGAGAAAGACAATTAACAACTAAAAAGTCTTAAGTATGTCCAGTCATTGAAGTGTCATGAAGGAAACTAAAGTAAAGGAAAGGGATAGAGAGATGTGAACAGACTTCTGTTTTACACACAAATGGGCAACTGGCTCATTGAACAAGTGGGACTTGTAAGTAGGTACAATTAGAAAACAAATGTATTCTTCTTCCATCGCTGCCCATTCATAGTTACTTGGAGGGACTTATTCTTTTTTATGCTCTTTGATGAAATACAGGACAGGCTCCAGGACTTTTCTGGTCACTCTCAGATAATATATTGATAAAAACCTTCTTGCTACTTCTGTCTCAAGAAGAGCCTTTTTGAGGTAAGTAAAATGCCCAGTCCCATGTACTAGCCAAAACTTCATTTAAAATGAAAGATTCTCATTCCTCCACCTTCGGCATGTTTTAGTCTGGTCTGCTTCAGTTGGCTTCTTCCCAATTGTCCCCCTTGGACTTCTTCCTTATACACCAACTCATTCTGGCTCCTTGAGCGTTTAAGATGAGGGTGAGGGGACATGAGGAAGGACAGAAGCAAATGCAGGAAAAGTGGACATGTAATCTTGTTTTGGTTTCCTCTGGACGTGTCTGTGTCTGACCCTGTCTGGCACTGAAGGACGTTCAAAGCTGACTTTCTTAGGGTGTTCTAATAGAAGCTGAGAGCCTTTCTGGGAACATTCAATGGTATGTTCTGTGATGCAGGATGCCAATTTCTGCACTTAAATGTCCTGTCTTAGCCCATAGGAATACAGTCGATCCCTCTTCCATCCCTACATGAGGTGCTCTTGGGCAGGCTCTAAAATGGCTCCCTGTCATCTTTCTCTTTTACATGGCCCATATCTGATCCCCCAAAGCCACATCTGGGCCTGAATACTCACTTATCCTTGCCCCACCACTCATGTATATGTAGCTCCTCTCTTTCTGCTCTGCTGCTTCAGACAGATCACCAGAGCCTCTTATCTATAACTTCACGAGGAACCCAAGGGGGTTTGCAGATGAGACTTACAGCACACCTTTTTCAAAATCCTGTCTCTATTTGCAAACTGAATTTTGGCTTTGCTGAATGTTGGGAAGCAGACCCAAGTTTGGTTCAGTAACATTCCTATCTAATACACACTGTAAACCTGGTAGAGGAACGACAAGGTTTCAATGATTATGAACGAAAGTCATAAAGAAGGTAAATATTATTTGTACATCCTCTATTAAACTAAGGCTTAACTGCTACAATGCATGGAATATAAGGAATGAATATTTGAGGTTCCTACACCTCATATTTCACTTCATCTCACTTCCTCCCACAATCCAGAGACCAAGAAGATTTTCACTTATCAAAAATAAATGTTTTTAAGAGTCAAAGATGCTAAGTGCATGCCAGGCAATGCCTGCCTTGCCCAACTTGTTCTTGTCCTCACCATGCTCAAGAAAGCAAGGGTAAGCTGGGTTTGGGAGAGCAGGGCAGAGTGGGTATTTTCTGAGTTGGGCATTGGCCTCTAGAGCTCCATCAATGTGCTGGCTAATGACCAATTAGGCAGCCTGGTGCAAAGGCAACAGGGCAGGGTTGAAACTGAGGAAACCATCAGAATGCCCCTGAGATTTAAGCTGTGGGACAAGAGGAGAACAGAGCAGAGAGAAACAGAGACGCCAAGAGAGACTGTGTGTGTGTCAGATAGAGAGAAGAGAGAGAGACAGAGAGAATGCCTTGCTTTAGAGCCACCTTGGTTCCTGTAAGTGTCCTCGTTCCACATCCAGGCAGCCGTGTTTTTATAATATATTCCCATTTTTCAGGCTATCTTTATTGTTCTCTGTCTATGGTAAACTATAACAGGAAGGGAGGAAACAGCATGGGCTCTGCTAAGCTAATTCATTCCCATCACCCTGGAGAACACAGAATTTTCTAGAACCATTCCCAAAGTAGAATTATGGATCTTCCTAGGCTTACCCTTTTTCAAAGTAGCCCAGCCTTTTGGGGGCAGAATATGATATACAAACACAGTCTTCTCAACACATTCACATCCATCCTTGTCAAATTATCAGCTCTTCAGGCCCCCAGGCCATCCTATAAGGTTGAATTGAATCTTCAACTAGTCCCAAAACTCTTGACATTGTAGGACACAATTTGGGACTCTTTAGGGAGTTGAGTTCCTGCACACTGATTGAGCAGACACCTAAATAGCCAAGAAGTAACCCACAGCAATTCAAATAGGAAGTATCTATGCAATGGATACTCCTTTTGTAACTTAGCTGTACAAACGTTATGAGAATAATAACAGCATGTTTAAATTACTCACAATTCCATCCCCTTAAGACAAGTACAAAAGACCTGAAACCCAAAGAGATGGGTTCAGATTCTCACTCTTCCACTCCCTGGCTGGGTGACTTTGAGTAAATCACTTAACCTCTAGGAGATTCTCCCCAGTTGTAAAATAGAGATAATAATACCTACTTCACAGGGTGATGGTGAAGGTTAGAGGAGACATCTAGCAAGATGTTGCAGCGCAGCAACAGCATCATAGCAATAATAATAACTTCTTGAGTACTTTCTATGTGCCAGGCATTGAGTTAAGCACTTTTTTGCTTTATTTTACTTAATTTTCCAATAACCTTATGAAGTGCACCCATTTTACAGGTAAGGTCACTGAAGCACACAGTGGCTAGGTCACCTGCCTAAGTTACTAACACAGCTATGAGGAGCACTGACAAAGTGCTCCTCCCTCTACTTTTTCATGTTTTACTAGGAGGAATATTCCAGACTTAAATAAATTAGTAGTTACTACTTACTGGGGGTTCGT
This sequence comes from Orcinus orca, assembly GCF_937001465.1. Classification (NCBI taxonomy): domain Eukaryota; kingdom Metazoa; phylum Chordata; class Mammalia; order Artiodactyla; family Delphinidae; genus Orcinus; species Orcinus orca. Next base: position 71,428,745 of record NC_064564.1, on the reverse strand, counting down.
TGGTTCCAAGTCGCCAATATGTTGAATTACACAGTTTTTTAACTTCTTCAGGACCCTCTATATCATAATCTTTGGGATAAGTTTCTCTGTCACGGTGCCTTAAGAAAAAAATGAGAATCTGTTAAGGGATAAAGCTTATTTATCAGGTATTGCATTTGAACATTGTAAAAATTATGCAATGAAAATTTACTATATTTGTGACCTTGTTCTAATAATAAATTTACTGGATTTGGGACATGTATTTCCCATCTCTTTTCAAGTAATGCTGAGGCTACTTCCTAAAAACAATTTAGCACATGTGATAAAACTAATAGTATCACGAAAACAATACTTATCCAACACAGTAATTATTCAGTGACTTCAATGAAGTGAATCTTATTTAATAATGTAGATTAGTTACTGAAATAAATTCTAAAATAAGACATGTAGTATATTAGAAAGGCAACTTACCACTTTAGAAATTTTTCTACCATGAATTTTAATTACAATTTTTTTTCAAAACGAGAGCAAAATATTTACTCATATGGATTTATAACAGTGCTTCCTGCTCTGAAAGAGGGTCTAAAGGAAAAACAGTTCTTAAAACATGTAGAAGAAAGAGTAAAAAAATATTCTGAACGTCTTGACTGAAAGGATGGTTGGATAATAATAAAGGAGGGATTTGGGGATAGGAAAGGAAAAAGGAGGTGAAGTGGCCCACAACCGAAGTAGCTATTTTCGGAATAAATTCTAAAATAAGACATGTCTAAAATAAGACATATGTGTAATATTATTGTGTCTATCTAAAATATGCTTTGTTGGGTATTCTTAAATACCAGACAAATCCACATGCTCTCAACTTCTCTGGCCTCCTCCATCTTCAGTCCATGAACTCTTCATCCACTGTGGGAGAGGGCAGCCCAGCTCTTCATCTGTTCTTCCAAATCTATGGTGTAATCCTAAAACCTAAGCTTTTGAACTCCAAAGCTAAGAATTTGGCTCTTTTGCTGCCTGCTGGGTCATGCTTCCCTGAGGTAATAAAACCAGAACACCTCCCTAGGAGCATAGGAATGAAGGGGCAAAGCACCAGTTAACATTTCAATGTATTATTTCCAGGGCCCACCTCTTTTTTTTTTTTTTTTAAACATCTTTATTGGAGTATAATTGCTTTACAGTGGTGTGTTAGTTTCTGCTGTATAACAAAGTGAATCAGCTGTACATATACATATATCTCCATATCTCCTCTCTCTTGAGTCTCCCTCCCACCCTCCCTATCCCACCCCTCTAGGTGGTCACAAAGCACCAAGCTGATCTCCCTGTGCTATGCGGCTGCTTCCCACTAGCTATCTATTTTACATTTGGTAGTGTATATATGTCCATGCTACTCCCCCACCTCTTTTTTAGGCACTGTAGGCACAGTGCCCAGGGCTTGTGATACTTTTAGGGGCCCAGGAGAGTGTTTTAATCATTTTTAAATCAGAAAAAAAAGAATATAATCCAGTTTGAATTATATCCATCTTTATACCAAAGCAGTCATAAACTATCATTTTAAACTTTTTTTTATTGGAGGAATTGGAGGCAAAGATAATTAGTGTCCATGAAAGTCAGAATGCAGCCTGATTATACCATCATGTATTTTAAGTTGTATTATAACTAGATTATTACAAAAAATTCAGTTATGTTCCTTTTCTTACCGCAATCTCAGATAACAGCCAAAAGCCCAGCATTAAAACATGAATCTATAATGAAACTTTGGAGGACTGAGCTAATGCAGTTGGCATTCCCTAATGCCTGCTAGCTGCCCACAAATAATGTGCCCACAGCCTGCAGGCTCTGAGAGATACACAGCTGAAGACCTGTCCCTACTTCACAGAGGCTGCCAGCCTAGCAAAAATAAACATACATGTTTAAAAAATTATAAAATATATAAAAAAAGTTAAAATATAAAATATATATTTACTATATCCTAAATATGTATTTGCTACATATAATAACAGTAAAAATGATTTGCATATTATAAAGGAAACGGGAGGCCTAATTATTCCCTGACTTTATTATGTCAGTTGAACATTGGCTTGTGCCTCAGTTTCCCCGAGATGAACTGAGAATCATACACTGAGGACAAATCAATTGATTGAGAGTCTCAAGTGAAAAGTGACATAAAAATGCAAATATTATTATATGTAATAATATTGTGTCTATCTAAAATATGCTTTGTTGGGTATTCTTAAATACTTTGTCAATACCAATTAAGTTTTATAGCATCTTTGTAAGACAAATATATATATATATATATATATATATATATATACACATAAAAATAAAAATAATCTAGGTGTTATTTATATATATATATATATATATATATATACACTTTATATAGCCTTGTTTGCCTTGCTACCTGCATTTATTTATGGTTGCCATGACTTCTCATTTACTGCAATAAAAATTCTTTACGGGAAAATAATGAATATAATGATATAAAATTTACAATGTCTCTAGAACAGTAACTTTCAAACTTATTGATAACAGACCCCACCTATATACCATTACAATCCACCCTGAGAGTTTGCCAGTGTCTGGAGACATTTTTAGTTGTTGCATCTGGGTGGGGTGGGTTGTTGCTGGCATCTAGCGGGTGGAGGCCAGCAATGCTGCTGAACATCCTACAGTGCACAGGACAGCCCACCACAACAAAGAAATATCTGATCCAAAATGTCAAAAGTACCAAGGTTGAGAAAGCTCTAGAGAATGACTGTGTACCAGATTCTTAGATCAGTGGTCCCCAAACCTTAGCATTTCATGGAGTAGCAAAACTTTACACTCAAATTTGTAAAACCAACCTAAAATTGCCAACATTTTGTCTTGACAGGAACATTAAAAATAAAATAACCATCTATCACCTTTAATAAGGAGACTTTTAACACCAAAGATAAGTAAAAACAATCTTAGAGTCTTTTAAGCTGAATAAATTTAGCTATATGAAAACCTTGCTACATTGCTACGCTGTCTTTACAGTTTGTACATCACTTTGGATTAGTAAAAAAGGTCATTATTGACCAGCACTGGTCTAGTCTACAGACTGGATCTGCAGATATTAATTTTCCCCAGATATGAATTTGACAGCAGCAGTCAGTTCAAGGCTAAAGCAGTTTGAATATAGGTATTCTGTGCTACTAACTGAAGGGAGAGCTGTGTTTTTGATGTCAGGTGTGCAGACACAGGCTGACATTCTTGCTGGGAGGAGAGCCTCCAGGGCCTCCTACCAGCAGGGCCAGAATCTTCCTTGACAATCAGCCTTGCTTCTGCTGAGGACTTTGCTCTATCAAGCCCAAAGCTAAATGCTGTGGCTATTTCTTTATACGAGAAATCTTTACGTAAGACATCCTTAATTACAAGAAAGGAAATTTGCTTTCTCTACTCTACTGTGGGAGAAATAGTATGAATATGAATAGAATTACAAATGGGGCAAAGGCTGACAGGACAGGATCAGACCTGTCAATTGTATAAAAAGGAGCTTGGAACCAGGACCCTGCTGTCAAAAATGCCACTTGGACTGATTCAGAGAGGATTAAGGTCAATAGAATCTAGTAGGGCAAAGATAGCATGGGCAGGTCCCATTCTAGACAACTCCCCACCACCCATCCTACAATCACCTGAACACTCTAGATCCTGAATTTCCTGTCTCCTCCAGCCTAACATAGTCCCACGTAAAGCCTTGTGAAAAGCACTTTCTGGATCTGTATCTGCGGTCCTTTGGGAGCTTGAGTTTCCTACCATAAGAGTTGGATGATTTCACATCAAATCAAATCTGTAAGTTCCCCTTGACTGAACACATATAAATCCTTAAGTGAGTTGCAGGACTAAACAAACAACTCCAGAGCATACTCAGATAGGGATCTGCAGCTCCCCTCAGGCTGCCCCAAGCCATCGTGGTCCAGTTCCCAGAGGAGGACAGGTGGGGTTAGACCACAGGATTATCCTTGCAGAAGAGGAGACCAAGCTACTCTCTACAGTTTCTGTGGTCCCATGACTAAGTGGGGGAAGCAAAGTGGGAATTTGCAAAGAAACCATTACCTTTATCACTTCTCCACCTTTCACATTTTAAAATAATTGTCCATTAATGAATCTTCCTTTTCATTAGACTAAGAATGTTTAGACACAGGGATCACTTTTTACTCATCTTTGTGATCTCAGTGCCTAACAAAGACTAACACGTTGTAAATGCTCATTAAATCTTAAATGATTGATTGATTGAATTTCTTACATTTTGTTACTGTCACCTTAATATAAATGCTGAAAGCAATGGCTTTCAAATGTGTCCATAAAAATAAAGAGCATCCCAGCGTACTCTACAAAAGCACACATAAAAAAGGAGTGATTATGCATATAGAGATGCTAGTTCTTTGCAACAAAAACTTGTCTCTAGAGGAATTATAAATCTGCTTGCTGAATGGGAACACTCTCAGCATACATATGCATGACACTGATTGCAAAGGGGGTGTGGATCCGAGCAATATCTGATATGTGAACAATGAAAATCGAGCTCAATTCTGGTTTCTGGTTACTTGACAAGAGACACATTTTCTTTGTGAATTTCAAAGATGTTAATATTATGTTTAGTTGGGCTTCCCTGGTGGCGCAGCGGTTGAGAGTCTGCCTGCCGATGCAGGGGACACGGGTTTGTGTCCCGGTCTGGGAAGATCCCACATGCCGCGGAGCGGCTGGGCCCGTGAGCCATGGTGGCTGAGCCTGTGCGTCCGGAGCCTGTGCTCCGCAACAGGAGAGGCCACAACAGTCAGAAGCACGCGTACCGCAAAAAAAAAAAAAAAAAAAAAAATTATGTTTAGTTAAGACTCCAAATGACAGAATATATTAAATTTTAGAATTATTAATGTAGTTCAAAACTACTGTGTCAGCTATTGTTATTTTCTGATGTAAATCTAAGCCAAATGAGAAGAGAAAGATACCTTTTCCATTAGGTTTTATAATCGTCTGCTATCTAGGACTTTAAGAGAAAATTACCCCAGAGAGTCAGCTATATTTCCTGACACATTAGAAGCATTAAAACCAATAGAATCAAAGACTACAAAGAAATATTTGACAATCCTCTTTAAAAATTTCACAGGCAAATGATTTATATGCCAAGATAGTGCTATTTGGCGGCACATTTATCAAACTGACAAATGAAGACTTTCGGGTGTATTTGCAAGAGTCATAAAGAAAATCTTACGTCCTTGGGAGAAATGGTGACATTTCAGACTTATGAAGAGGGACACTGTTTTTCAATGTGTCTCATGCTGTATGCAATCTGTGCATCTACCACTATGAAACCACACAATTTGAAACCTAAACTGCACTCAAAAGAAAAATATTCGACCGAGACAGGTAAGTGAAGTTATTTTCTTCACTCAACATATATTGAACGGCATGTAAATAAGACCCATCATTATTATGAATTTTTTTTCATAAGAAACTCTTCAAAAACAGGAAGCCCTATGGAGAATATTGGGAGTAAACAAGAGGAATACAGCATGGGAGCCTGTCTATCTTAACAGTTGAAACGTTAAATAAATGTTGTCAGTATGATTAACTGCCAAACACATGACTTTGAAAACAGCTGGAGGAACATGTATTAAATGGGGTGACACTATAATTGATTATCCCACCTGGGACACTGTGAGAGGGGAATTAGGTACTAGGTACACTGGGAGTGGTGAAACCAGGATTGTCCTGGTCAAATCAGGATTGGGACATTCTGTTACCCTATGTTTTGATTACTGGATCTCAATTATCTTAAGATCCTAGGAAACTTCTTATGGTTCCTTTGATCTCCGCTCCAGAAACAGCTTACACTGGCTGGGCATAGACACTCTGGGTGGTGGAACAGTAGGACAAAAAAGAGACCGAGTTTTTAAAGTGTATTATATAACAGTAATTACTGTTATCCAAAGAACACCTTGACAGTATATTGGCATGAATGGCATGGAGACCAATTTGGCCCCTGCAAAACAAGAAACAAATGCCTGATTACCTGCATAAACTCCTATCCCTATAGTCTTAATATTACCAGCTTAGATAATTTGAATTAATTACTCTAGAATAACATCAAATGATTATATTATGTGAGCTTAAGGACCATTTTAATGCACATTTCCATGAATCCATGGGCAATGCATACTGAGTAGATAATACAAGGTTCTGTAGTTTCAAAGCAATTCATTTCATTCACACTAGAAACAAATGAAAAAGCCTTTCTTCATAAATAGTATCTATGGTTAAAACAGTCTTCCATTATGAACATAGCTACACAAATGAGCACTTTTTCCATTTCTTCCTAGAAATCATTCAAAAGCAGCAAAGGAAATGGAAAAATTAAAAGAAAACTAATTTTTAGCGAAGTTATTGTATAATCCCTAGATTACATCATGTGCAAGGGTTACTTTAAGCAGCCAAAATCCAGCTGAAGACAAGTGGAAGAAGCAGAGACAAGAAAGAGGATATAGGAAGAAATCTCAGTAGTGAGATTGCCCAGAAGCAGGAGCTCTCAGAGCACCAGCCAAACTACATTCCCATAGTTATGCAGATAAACTCTTTCACTGAAAACAATGGAAAATGCTAGAATATATATATATTTACATTTTGACACATTATAAGTATTTAAGAGCTGAAAATCCAGTGGGGAATTTCCAGGCCAATTTTTGGATGAAAGCCTGTAACCAAAGGGGTAAATAGAACTTTAAAACACCAACTCTCCTGATGCCCTTGGGATATTTGCTAATGTTGCACAGGGGCAATGGCTTCAGGGGCTAGAGGGACTGAAGTCTAGCCCTGGAGCTAACCTAGGAGGGGAGTTTTACAAGGAAGTCTTCCATATGTGATAGATATTATGCTTGCCAATACAATTTCTCCTTTTTACTGGGAATATAAGAGGTTAAATTCCCAGCTCCCTTGCATTTAGTGAAGCCATGTGACTAGCTCTGGCCAATAAAATAAAAATGAGCAGAAATGATATATGTCATTTCTGGGCTAAGACAGTGAAAGCTCTTATGTAATTCTCAACTCTTTTTTTCCCCTGCCAGAGCAATTGATGACTTTCTAGATGGTGGAGCCTCAGTCAACCTGAGTCCCAGAGTATCTATGTGGAGGAGTGCCTACCCTCCACCAAAAACCTAAAGCAGACTCTGTGTGAGCAGGAAGCAAATCTTTATGTGTTAGGCCACTGAGATTTTTGGAGCTGTTTGTTAACACAGATTAAGCCTAGCCTATTCTAACACAAAAATAAGTACCCGAAGTGGGGTAGGTGTTATTATAGCAAAAATCTAAAATACATGGCACTGGCTAAAGACCAGGCAAAGACAATAGGAAGCTGGTATGAGAGGCTGGAGAGGTCAAACATTTGATAGCCTCAGTAGGTTAAGAGTCAAACCAGGTACCTAGTGAGATCCGGAAAGAGACTGGAAGACAGTTGTTAGTTCTACATGCAAATAGCTACTGATAATTGGTTTTGCCAAAGTATTTTAAAAAGAGAGAGAGATAAATTCAGGAAATTGTCTAGTTTACAAGAAGATAGAAGGAAATGAGAGATTCCAGAAATTTTGAGCCTTGAAATGTTAAAAGGGCCAACAACTTTTATATCTCAAACAGAGAGATCTCAAAAAGAGAGAAAACTGAAAAAGACTTTTTCAAGACAAAGTTCCATTAAAGCTTTGCCTGGCAGCAAAGTTCATCCTATTGTTAGACCCTCCCAGTGAGTTAAGTTGCATTGGAGCAAGCATATGCTTAAGGAGAGAGTCAAAAAAAAATTCCCAGGGTCTCTGATTTCTGTAACTACAATAGTATCAAAGTGACAGTCAAGGTATTACAAGGATAAAAAGTAAAGAAATATAGCAAGTCTGAGCACTTTGTCTAGAAAGAATTGAGAATGAGGTTACCAGCAGCTGGAACTAACTGGATTCAAACATGTAAGAAACTTCCTAAGCTTTAAAGAATTGTACTTCCAAGTAAGCCAGGGGTGTGCATTTAAAAATCCTTTAACTGTTCAATACTTAAAATAACTTTTGGCCCCCAAACTTCTGGGAACAAAAGGTGAACTGAAAAAGCAAAACAACCCATAGAAGGGCATATTCTACAACATTCATTGCAGGTGTGGTCAAAGAGAATATTGGAAACGAAAAGATGATACACAGGGCAGAGCCAAGGGCCATAAAGAACAATGGGAAAAGTATGCTGCCAGAAAACAGAATCAGGGTCTAAGCAAAGAACATTTCTGACACCAATGTAGGACTCCCTAACAATGTCTGCCTGACAGGATTTAAGGACCATAGACAAATGACTGCCCTTTCCATCATTCCTCTTTCTGAATCGGAGTGCTTATTACAGTTATCTTGTCTCTGTCCCGCCACTTTATATTGGTTATATGGAGACCAAGCAGAAAAATTTCCTGCTTTATAGATTTTTGAACCAAGTAGAGCCACACTAGACTTGGTAGAAAAACAATAGCATAACATATGGAGATCTTGGACTTCTGACCTATGACTAGATAGAATTTGGGTCATTTTCCTTGGGTAAATGGGTAAACATAATTGGTCTGCATGTGGAAAGAGTAAAACCAATATTTGGTGACCTGCCTAAAGAACACAACTTCAAGTGCACGTGGAACTTTCATAAAAATTAAGAAAAAATATTTCAATATGTTTGAAAGATATAAATTCATAACACATTTAAAAAGAGATCCTTCTTCAATCTGGAAATATGTAAGCATTTTATCAAACAACTCTTTAATCAAAGATCAATACAAATTGTTGAATTTCTCAAAAATACCAATAAATAGAAATACCACTTATAAGAATCCATAGGATATAGCTAAAGTAGAACCCAGAGAAAAATTCAAGTTTTAAGTACTTATATCAATAGAACAGAAAAAATGAAAATAAATAAGTGAAATATCTAATTCAAAAATATTAAAAAGCACAAGTAAGCCAAAAGAAATCAGAATGATAGAATAATTCAAAATAAAAGCAAAATTAAATAAGTTAGAAAACAGAATAAATGAATAAGTAAGCAAAATAGACAAACTCCTATCTAAAAAATCAAGGAAAAGGGCAGGGGGAGATACAAACAGAATAATATTCCATACATAGGAACATATATTATATGACTCCATTCACATGAAATGTCCAGAATAGGCCAATCTGTAGAGACAGGAAGTAGATTGGTGGTTGTCTAGGGCTCGAGGGCAAAGGGAGGAGGATTTCTTTTAAGGTTAATAAAACTGTTCTAAAATCAGTTGTGTTGATGGATGTACAACTCCATGAATATGCTAAAAGCCTTTGAATTATACACTTTAAAAGGGTGATAGTATAGAATGTAAACTATATCTTAATAAAAATAGGATATAACCATCAAAAGAAGAAAACATTTTAAATCATTAAAGACTACTTTCCATAACTCGATGCAAATATATGTGGAAAACTAGACAGCACACACAACTTTCTAAAAAAAACAATTTACAATTGTTCTCAGTAGAGACAAAAAGTCTAAACACACAATTTCCAAAGAAGAAATAGAGAAGCTGTCAAAGGAAAAAAGAGCTACTGCCTGAAACAGTACTAGGTCCAGATGGTTTTACTGTGGGAGGAAATTCTTATCTGTGCCTGAATGTCTAGCAGGACATTTGAACTGCCTTGAGCTGCTCACTTGTCAGAGGTACACAGGCATTGGTGGCGTCAATAACACCTATAATAAATCACATTACATTCACTATACTCACTTTGACATAAGTGTAAACCAAGCTGAAGTGGTCTTTCCCAACTATTTATATTTATTACAGGATTGTTTTAAAATACCAAAAAATTTCCGTAAGTAAAATGAATTTATCTAGATGAAATTCTTCTAATTCATACAACACACATACTTATTATTTTAAGGTCTAGGTAGAAGCCCACAATATCTTAACCTCTAGATTGCCTGCAATGAAAATTTGGTTGCTTTGTTGGCATGCACCCCTACAAAGAGAGCAGGTGCCAATGAGCTCTGAAAGCTCAGGATTCTTATACGAGTAGGGAATTCCTTTTCTGTGAAGATCTTTCAGAGACTTTGCTGATCACACCTTTGCTCTGAATGGCCATATGCAAACTAGCTAACGTATATCTGTTGTCCCTACCCATATGACTGTAGGTTTATGGATATGTAACTTGGGCATCATCTAGATAGATGGATAAATGCTATTAAGATGCTGTGGCCACCCCAGGAATAGGAGTCACAATTCTTGCAATCACACACTTGACATCACTAGTTATCAGTCATTGTGCAATCAAAAATGCACACATATTTTCAAACACTCTGGGGGAAGGAACAGTAATGCCCTCAGTTGAAAACTAACTAATGTGCCATCTTTAGTTCTTCATGTGAATCCTAGGAACTAGAACAACCTCCTCTAGAAAACTTTTCCTGGTCTAATAGTCTGTGTGCTCCTCTTGGATGTCCCCAGAGAGCTCTGCTTAGCCCAATCCTAGCACGTATCACAGTGCACAGTAATTGCCCAGCAAGCCTCCTCAACTCCCATCTCCTCAACTCCGTATTTTAAACTTTTGCTATAAAATTGGGTATTTGGAAATTCAAATTCATTCTACACTGTAGTAGCTCTTTATAGGATATAGCAGATATCTATAGGATAGGATGGGATATAGTAGATATCTATAGGATTATCAGCCTAGCTCTCCTTCTTTCTCCTGGATAGGTCCATTTTGCCCCATGGCTATTGGAAAGCTGTCATTTTCTACCAAACCTTGCCCAGTCAGATGACCCCAAACAAATACTTGGCCCAGAAATGGACATCTGACCTGGAATTTTTAAATTCAGAACTGAAAATACCTTAAAAACAACATTTTTGGTGGATGAAGATGTAAGTTATAAATTCCTGAACCACAGCAGCCATGTTTCCTATAGTCTTCAATGATAAGATGAGGCAAACACAATGAGGAAGAGAGAGAAGAAATGAAGCAAGACCCAGATGCACTAGCATCCCTTATGCCTGTTGTTCCTGAGGTCAAGCTGCATCCGTGCCCTCCTTCTTATCTAGTGATCAACCATTCCATGAATATCATGAACTAATTCATTTTCTTGCTTCCTTAGGCTAGTGCAAGCCGAGTATCTGTCAACTGCAATCAAAAGAAGCCTGATCAGTACACACAGAAAATAGTACCGATGGGGTGGCTTCCAAGGCCAACTAAGAGAAGTTTATCTGACAGTGCTAATTCTAGTGCTATTGAAAACCTTGAGTCTTGAGCCTGGGTATCCTGTGTCCATAGACTGAAACTCTCCTTATCAAAATGTCACCAAGCCCCACATTCTTCTTACCTCCTCCTTCACTCCTTACATCCTTACCTAGAAAGAAAGCTGATGAAAAAGTAAGAGAAAGAAAGCTGATGAAAAAGCACTTGTGACTATCTGTGAGGAAGACTACAGTAGCATTATGACAAGCCTTTGGTGACTCCTGTTGCCCAGGAGAGAGATGGTCTCAAGGACACATAGGGAGTTGGCTCAGGCAGAGGTACTTGTATACAGCAATGATCTTTCCTAACCCAAGTGCACCCACATGAGGAAATGCCTGTCCTACAATACTCTGCCTTGCAGAGCAAGGGTTATCTTGCAAGTAAAGCTGTTTTATTTTGGCCACCAGTTAAATTGAGCAAAACCTCACGAAAAGGTCAAGGCACAATTTTATAACCACTGGTTTTCAGAAAATGAATTTGGTTGGGATTTCATTAAAGAGAATAGCATTGAAAGAAAAATACAGTCATGACAAAAGGATGTAGAATGTCCTGCATCATCCTGAAAAATAGAAAATAAGGTGCTCCCCCCCGCAAAACTACTACATTCAAAAGCATTTGTGGATATGTGTGTATGTTGAGGAATAAGAATGTAGCACTATATTAAAAATAACCATGGCATAGGATCTACCATTATAGAACACAGACAAGAATGAAAGCGTGGTTAAACCAAATGAATGTGAATAGCATCATCCTTTTTACCCAACATAAACTAGCAATTAAAAAGATATTTAAAAAAGACTCAAAATAAACCATGCAGAATGACTCAGACTCTGAAAGAGATGAAGTATTCTGTTTAAATCCTGATCATTTAGAGAATGCTTGCTTCAGGGGAAGAGCTGTAGAAAGTGATATCAAAGTTTTCAAGTAATTTTACTTGAAATAATACACATTCATTATGGAAAATGTAAAAGTGGCAAAGAGGAAAAAAGAAAATGACAAATAGTCCATAAATCCACCATCCAGTAATAAATATTTTGTGTTACATGGTAAATATCCTTTCAGTCTCTTTTCAATACATACAGACATATATTTTTATCAAAAGAATTCATAACATGCTGTTCCTTTTTTTACTTACTTAAAGTGAGATTATATTTTCAAATATTAATCTTTGCACTTTTCTTTGCTTAACTCTTTAAAATAACCTTTGTTCTAATAAATCAGAGGCATCTACATTTGCCTTGGGAAGATATAGGACTGTTTTGCCAGGAATATGAAGAAAAATAAAGTGCTGGTGATTAACTTCTGACTAACAATAAAATTTTTTAGTCCTGAGTGATGTTTTTCTTGAAAGTCAGGACCTGCTAAGAAGTAAAATGTCTAAATTTCTCAAACTTCTATTAACAACCAGATCCAGAAGCTCCCAAACACGGCATAAGTAGGGTGACCCTATCATTTATTTTGTAAAGAAGATCACTTTAAAAAATGAGAGAAGGGCTTTTAATAAATCTCAGGCCAATGGGAGTAAACTCTACTGGGCAAACCACAGCATACGCACACCCTCTCTGCAGGGCATTTGATGAAAGCTGAATTGAGTGTCAGTGGGCCAGCTACAGGGCCACCATGTTCAGGGATGAGGTGCCCCTACCACAGTGGCTACCACCAGCCTAAGTCAGGGGCCAGGAGAGGATGAGCATGACTTAAGGATCTACAGTCCTAAGGAGAGCCAAAATGGAAATGAGTCTGAAAGCAGGACCTCAGGTCTTTAACAAACCAAGTGGATTAGTCAAAAGTTCACCAGCAGCAGGCACAGAAGTTGGACAAAGGATAAGCTGAACAAGAATAAGGACCCACATGCAGATCTGGGAGCCTCACTACCCCATCCCCCAAATGTCATATAACTTCAGTCCCTTATGCACACACACACCACTAGGAAAAGGAGAGGGTGGATGAGGTAGGATTCAGAAGAGTGGGCACTGTTCTGAAAGAGACTATTTTAACCCAAAACAAACTGTTTAAACTCAAAGAGACAGAGAAACCCTTCAATTGGCATGTTTGAACTTTTCTCTGGTAATCAACAGTTGAAAAACCATGAGGATCAGTTTCAGAAAACAAATTTTATATATGCATCTGACTTGAATGCAAATTTCTAATTCTGCTACTGACCAGATAGTAAATATATTTCCATGTCTTTGGTCTACTATCACATCATCTTAAATGGTCACACAGTATTATAATTTACAATGTTTTTTAAAGTATGAGTTAAGAAATTAAGATGTCTCTTTAAAGTGTGAATACCATTTGTCCCTATTTAACTCAAAATTTCCTAAGTACCCGTCAGTCTCTAGTAAGTCATGTACCGCATCTAGGAAGAACATGAGTTTAGCTCCCATTTTTAAATTCTTTACCATTCTAATCGGAAGCCTAATGATTTATACCCCTCTAAATTCACCTATACAGAGGTGACCAAACATGCTTCAATGTCATCCTGTTGTATCAGGATCAGGGCTGTGCATTTGCAGAAACATGGATGGACCTAGAGATTATCATACCAAGCCAAGTAAGTCAGAAAAAGAAAGACAAATACCATATGATATCTCTTATACGTGGACTCTAAAATATGACGCAAATGAACATATCTACGAAACAGAAACGGACTCACAGACAGAGTACAGACTTGTGGTTGCCAAGGGAGAGGACACTGGGAGAAGGAAGGATTGGGAGTTTGGGATTAGCAGATGCAAACTAATATATATAGGATGGATAAACAACAAGGTCCTACTGTGTAGCACAGGGAACTATATTCAATATCCTGTAATAAATTATAATGGAAAAGAATTTGAAAAAGAATATATATATGTATAACTGAGTCATTTTGCTGTACAGCAGAAATTAACACAACATTGTAAATCAACTATACTTCAATAAATTTTTTTAAAAAAAGGATCAGGGCTGTGAAAATCAGCTCTGGCTTTATTACAGATTTGCATTATCCTGTAGTCCTTACCTCAGGGTCTTCTTAAAGCATAAAAAAAGAGGCCCCCAGCCTGCAGTGCCTTTTGTGTTTGTGTGTGTGTCCTTTCTCTCCATTCATTTGTTAATTTCTTTGATAAACATTATTTGAGCACCCACGGTGTTCTTATCCCTTGCCCCAAGGCTTGCTCTTCTCACTTCTCATTACTAACCAATAAAGCTTCTTTAAAGTCTCTTCTCTCTCCTTTCCACATAACCAAATATTTAAAATGCACAAAATAAGAGTTAAAAGCTTTCGATTGAGGGCTTAAGTTGTTAAAACAGAAGGATGGAGGCTTGCTGGAAGGGGAAGCATGTATGGATTTCAACAGAGGCAGGCTGCAACATGTGTTTACTAAAGGGCTTTCTTATTTTCTTTGCCTTTTTATCCTGATTATGCGTTGGAGATGTGAGAAGATGGGATTGCTGGCTAGAGAAGATCTATGTAACTCTAGCTTGGTCCTTAGTGGTGTGAAGGACTCTAAATACTTCCAGGTTAGTCCCTGAGAAAACTGCTGTATTTACAGGATGAACATACAGCAAATTAGAAAATTCATCTCTGTTTTCTAATAAGTATACTAATGATATCCTAGTGCCTTGAAACTGGATTCTCCTCTGAATGTGGAGTACCTTGAATACATATGAACTCCCTGTTCAAAGAGCACAATAGGGTATAAGTCTGAAGAGCATCATAGAAAGCTCTTTAATTTCTTTCTCCAGCCCAAATGATTTTCTGTAAAAATCTTTAAAACTATCAAGTTCCCTACCCCACAATTATCACCGGATTTTAATTTTACTTCCTTTTCCCCCTTTCTCTTTCTGTTTTCTTCCTATAATGCAGACAGGGTTGGGGGAGGACAGTAAAATGCCCAGGCTCTTTAATTTTGGGCTTACGTAGGAGAGAGAAGTAATTGAAATTACAAATATATAAAATTAAGCTAAGTCCTTAAAACTCTTAAGTGTCACCATGGAGACCAGAGCGTGAACTGTTTCATGGAAACTCGAACGA
Source organism: Orcinus orca (assembly GCF_937001465.1). Classification (NCBI taxonomy): domain Eukaryota; kingdom Metazoa; phylum Chordata; class Mammalia; order Artiodactyla; family Delphinidae; genus Orcinus; species Orcinus orca. The sequence continues at coordinate 71,413,472 of NC_064564.1, read as the reverse complement.
ATTTTCTGGCTCATCAGTTATTAACAGATGTCAATTTGGCCAAGGTAGAAGAGATGAGAATAAATAAATAAATAAATAAATAAGAACTAGCCTTACACCAGAGAATTTATTAAGGGCAAATGTAGTTGTTCTGGTTCTTAGTATTCCATTATTCCAGTGAGTGGGAAAATACCCTAAGAGAAAATTTCCCCTTGACTCATAATTCCCGATGGAAACATCTGATGATATAGCTCCATAAATGCTGTAGGAATGAATAGAGAAAGATAATTTCTAGAAAAGGCCTTTCTCACTCAGAAGCATCAAGGTGTGATGCAGGTAATATGGCTCTCTATCCACCACTCTAGCTACAAGGAAGACATGGTTCCTAGGCAACCTCTTATCCAATAATGGACCAGAAATATCTCTAACAACCATTCTGGGTATTTCACTTTATCATGTCTATTATACACAACTGTTTTTAATATGTATAGTGAAGTCAAACAGACTTCAATGTGGTATTACATTCCACATAAAGAGTAACACAGGAATTATCCAAATGTTTACTGTATAAGCAGAGGTACCTCAGAATTTCTCCCAGTTAAATTCTATTTTGCAAACCTATAGGCACAGTCCCTTAGCTGATCAAATACTCAGTTGGGAGGCCACCCAAATGGTGTATTAGATAGTAGGCATTCATTGATTAAATAACCACTAATAAAAGGTTAAAATTCAATAAATTTTTAATATATAATAAAATAACTCAATAGAAAGCAAACAATTATGACCAGAATGCATAAAAACAAAATGATCAATGACATTTATTCATTTGGAAGTTTACACAATTTGAACTTTACGCAGTTTTCTAGGACAGACCTTGGTGACTGGTTGAATACAGAAGGAAAACAAGGATGCCAGTAGCACAGCCAGCTCAGAGAAATGCAAGTGCTTCTCAAATCTTACAACTGATTCTCATTATTCAAGGTTGTTATGTTCTATAAAGTCACAAACAATTAGCAAATACTGAATCATTGCTCCTAGGGGAAGTACAAGATTAGGTTCCTGTGAGCCTCTGGTCACACTTTCAACAACCAATTAATACATGACCCGGTTTTATGTGTGCTTCTGTTTAAAGACATCTTGTTTAATATATCTTGTTGACTCACTAACACTGAATTCACAGCCAACAGCACTGTAACTCATGTCTGAATGAAGCTTATGTAATGCACATATTTTCTCCATAAGGCACATCACAGCCTTCTTGCACTTAGGAACACTAGACAGCACTTCAGCACTATGTTTGGGGGCCATCTGAACAATGATATCAACAACAAAAAGTAAAAAAATACAAAAAACATGGCACTAAATAGACCATGAAAAGAATACTTGTTTACAGTAAGAGGAGCTGAAACAAGAAGGCAGAGTGTCTGACATCAACTGAGAATATGTGTGTGGGATGATTCAAATTTTTTGCCTCTCTGCACATGTCCATAAATGACTATGAAAGTGCTGCAAATATTGATGTAGCGTTCCATATAAATTTTTGCAAGTAGATGAATTTGCAAATACAGAATTTACAGATAATGAGATCAAGTGTATTTATCAACTATAAAGAACTCTTTCTATTTCCCTATGATGCTGCTTCTTACTATTACATTGTACTTGCCTGTTCTCTTTTGTATACCTATGGAACTCCTATTCTTCCTTCTAAACCTTGCTCAGAAAACCATATACACACTAACCTCCCCCTCCTGTTACTTTTGCCTCTTATACTCATCTCTATTTTGCACAAATCAGATTATACTGAATTTACTGACGTTTTTCTTTACTGGCCTATGAAATTAGTTGAGGTCAGTGACCATGTCCTAGTACATGTATATAACCTTTACTGTGCTTACTATGTGCCAGGCTATATGTCAGAAGATACTTCACATACAATACCTTGTTTAGTCTTACAAGAATCCTATCACCCCCATTTTACAGTTGCAGAAACAGAGGCCTAGAATAGTCATGTCACTTGTTATATCAAAAGCTGCAGAGTTGGTATTCAAACCTAAAGCTCAAGCTTTTAACCATTATGTTATCCTAAATAAATATTAGTTACCATATATTATTGACTGCTTACTATGTGCAAGGCATGGTATTAAATGCTTTATACAAATTATCTCACTGAATCCACTTTATCCATCTCTGTGTCTCCAACACACGGCACAGTGCATGACACAAAAATGTTTGTTGGGTTAAATTTATTTCTTACTGCCCCCAAACCTTTCTAAAACCAACAGCATGAGAACTCTCTACATTTCCAGCAGTGGCCAGAATGACTTTGTGTTACACCACCCTTTTCTCCTACCAAGTTCCTCATCTCCTTCTCATCTATATTCTTCTGTGGTTTTGCTATTGATGTCTATGATGTCCACAAGGCAACTTTTCAAAGCAAAGGTAGTACAGAAGGGAGCAGAAGCACTGTCCACTTGAAAAAGGTCTTTCTCTTTAACAGTAATTTCTGGCAGTGATTTATATTATGACCTAAATCCTTATGGAGTAACAAAATCATGAAAGAGCTAAGTGTTTTGCTTGAGGGCTGTGAGGTAAGCCCTGTATGAGGTTAAAGGAGGATTTTCTGCTTCCCAATGTAGATTTTTATTCTAAATTAATATAGCCTCTCACAGTGAGCTCAATATAGGCAGAGAGTTGGTTTTAGGGATGAGAAGTAAAAGGGAGAGAGTTCATGGGAAAGTGAGTAGGCTGTAGCAAGTTTGCAAGACAGAAACAACGGGATTCACATATTATACATTACATGAATGAATGGGATCAAGAGGACTTAGCCTTAGGGCTAGAGTCAAAATCATCTTCTTTCAAAGGTGAAAGTATAAAGAAAACAAGATTTGAGATTTCATTTCAAATCTTCCTCTTTCCCAGAATATTCCAAATAGTCCAAAAACAATTACTGTCAATAGTACAGCCAGGAAAATTGACCCAAAGGATAGAATTCTAAATACCCTAAAAGGCCCCACTGTTCTGCCAATTAAATGTCATGGTTTCACTATCAGTCACTGTAATATTTAATAAACAGGAGAATCTCTAAGTGAATTCCAAACCCAAAGCCTCATGCAGAGGAAGTAAATGTTTCCTGAAGCCAGGAAAGAACCTGAAATTACCACAGAAAGAAGGAGTAGACTCATCTTAAGGAGTAGCCAGTGTTCAGCTCCAGTACATTCATAGTTGGCAGAAAGAATAAAATCCTCTGTTGCCAAGCCTTTCAGATTTTCAAGAGAAGACACAATCCTAGATTTCCACGTGAAATCTCCTGGTTTTAAATGTGGGCAATTAATTTAAAAGAAAAATGTAAACACAGTGCATGTCAAATAAACTGTGTCTGTTGGTTTACCCAGTGAGGGATGCCGGTCTGCAGTCTCTGGCCAGAATAGTCCTAGTAGCCTAGGGAATATTTTAACGACCTCTTTCAAATCATTCATTGTGCCTCACTGCCCCCAAGAAACGGCAGTCCTGGAGGCCATCCTCTGAACAGACATCTCCTCCTCCTGTGCCCTCAGTCTCCTAACAGACCCTGCCTTTTGTAAGTAAGCACTTGTCTCAGAACATGATTTCCAAGCCTCTGCAGACACCCTCCACCTACACTGTGTGGGTGATCTATGACCTCTGGTAGACAGGGTCTGGCTGCAGCAGGTCTCCGTGTGTGCTAGGGAGCTGCTCTTGGAGGGCTTTCCTATCTCATCCTCCCTGCCCCTACTCTCACTCTGACCCTCGCCATCTCTCCTTTGAAGATGTTTCCCTTTCCTTTCTCTTTCTTCTCTCCCAGTTCTCTCTCTTGTATGATCTTTTTCTTTCTTTCTCTGCTTTTCTTTTCCTCTTTTCTCATTCTTCTCTGTTTATTTTATCCTCTCCACCCTTTTCCTCTCTCTCTTACTCTCCTTTCCTCTCCTCCCCCATCCCTTCCCTTCTTCTCCCTCTCCCAGCACCTAGAAACTGCAAGAGAGCTCGCTCACCAGGAATACACCAGCACTGGCTTCGAGTATTTCTTGTGATGGGAGCGGAGGGTTAGGGAGCCCTTGCGCTCCATCAAGTCCGTGGGTCCAAGTTCAAACCAGTGTTGACTACCGCTACACCAACCCTGGCAGGAGCTGTCACAGCTCCCCATGGCTGCCCTCCTGTTACAGATCTCAGAGGATTTCTCTCTGCACCTATCCTGTTGCCTGTGCCGACACAGCCCAAGATTCGGCTTCTCTCATCTCCTAAGCAACCTGGGGCGGGGTCAATGTAAAGGGCGGGGCCAGTAGAAAGACGTATCTCTCAAGCCTAAAAGCCCTGGTTTCCTAGACAGTGAACGCAGATACTGCTTAGAAACTACACTTCCCAGAATGCAATGAGGGGAGCGAGCGGGCTATATAGAGGTTGAGAGGGACACCTGCATCCTGGGATCTGTAGTTTCGCTCTCCTAACAGTCTACTCCTCAGAGTGGGCGGAGTTAAGGGGGAGCGCTGGGTCACTTAAGGAGGACTAAGTGGACCTGAGCCCGGAGCTGGTCTATTGGGGCTGTCCTTGCGGAAGTTTCTTTTTACCATTCATCATCTGTTGCCACCACACCTTCTGCTTACAAGTTATGTAAATTTAACTAAAAGGGAGCAAGAGAACACCCCTCAAACCATAAAATATGTCTTTTCTATATAGCTTTTCTAAATAAGAAAGAGGAGCAGAATTGTTTAGCAAATCAGCTAAAAAGTTTGAGGATGAAAAAGGCTTGGCTGGTCCCAGTTTCAGCTGTTCTCTCAACCTTTCTGAGCACGAATTTCTTCCTCTGAAAAACGAGGGAGGGAATGGGATCGTGGAGGGGGCTGAGAAGGACACAAGAATCAGAGGTCCCTTCAGGCTGTAATGGCTGAAAGACTCAATCTCTAGGTACAGTTTAGGGCTCTAGGGCATTCAGCTCCCCAAGATTTGCCAAATTCTTCTCGCCTTAACATTTAACAGTTAATATGTGGTGACAATACAAACTCATCACATTATTGTTTTGTAAGTTATATGCAAGAAGGAGATTTTAAAAAGATTATCTACAGCATTGCCGTCAGGAAATCTTGTGCTTATTCCACTTTTGAGTTTCCAAGAAAAGAGTATTTAGCACATCAGAATTCTCCTCCCCAACCTCAGCTGAGCACCTTAAGGGCATTAATGAACTTAATCATGGCCATCCCTCGGACCTGGCATAGCGCTTAATATATACATACCATATATACATACCATCAGTGAACTAATGAATGAATATTATGTTTGATTACCTTAGATTTATCCAGGCTTCCATAAATTACAGAAGTTTCTTACTTTAAGAAGGCCACATTACACAAAAAATTCAAATGTAAAAACACAAATTAAGAGATATTTTACATTACAAATAGATTTTATAGTTCACAGAAGATTTATTATGGCACTCCTATAGATAGCGAAGTGCTCTTCTGGATCAGATTTCACAAATTTGATTACACACAACTACTAAGTGCTTTTTTGTGGCCTGTGGTACTCAGTGTGGGCACCTGTGGTACCCAGTGTGGGCACCTGTGGTATGCTTAGGCCCCTATTTTACTGACAGCTACAGTTAAGCCATATTTTTTAGAACCAAATAGTCCACTGTCACCAGCTTAGTGCTAGTAGAGCGCTGACAGCTATTTTTGCCCTTTTCTTCTTGAAAGAATGAAAAGAAAAATAGAAATTAAAACGGTAAACAAGATCCAAGTTAAGCTCAATTCTGTCCAAAGCATAGCACATTGCTGTCACTCCAAAATTATTACCATCATACTATCTTTCAGTTTATTTTATTTTATTTAAGCTTAAAGTGTATTTATTTTACTTATGCTTTAAGTGATAGCAACATAATATATGTGCAACCAAGATGTCAGGTCTCTGTAGCCAATCTGACTCAGAGCCAAGCCCTTTCTCTGGTGCTGCTGAGATTTAAAAGCTCTTTAGCACACCAAGTAGCAATATAGTATGAAAACAAACAAAACAAACATAATTTGTTATTTTAGAGTTCCTTAAGCCAAGGTGACAGCCTTTTGAAGTCTAAGAAAATGCTTTTTCCCTCTTTATATCAGCTCTTTCCTCTTTCCTCTTTATATCAGCTTTATAAACTTTACTGTCTTCTGTGTCTACTAAATACTTTTCAACATCCTCAAGCTGAGATGTAGGAAATTAACTCTCTGATACCCTCAAGTTCAGACGTATTCTATTCTCTTTGTATACATCAGTACATTCTGTGGAATTTTTCGTTCCTGATTCCGTCCTTACCAGTAATAGAACAGTATTTATTGCAGAGGGGTTTTGTGAGAATTACATAAGATGATAAATATATTGAAAGCAGAAGGAACAGTTCCTAATACATGCTCAGCCCTCAATTAAATTTCAATTACTAATGCTATTACTACATCCCAACTTTGTCCTTATCATTTTGGAAAAGTATTCTAAAATGTGCTTGTTGTTTGTGTAGAGTTTCCTAACTATACTTCACTGTTCTTCAAGCTTTGTCTGTCTACAAGGTCTATTTAATGAATATCTTTTAATCATATTTTAATATGAAATTTAATAGTCTGAATCAGAAAAATGTTGGCAAGATATTTTGATGTTATCAGTGATAACAATGGTTTCGTATTCATATGGAATCTTTTCAAGACCATTATTAATAAGCTTTATTCTTTATAAAATTACTGATCCTCAACATACTTGAGTTATTCCTATTTTCCTCAAGCTTCATCAAACCAATGTAGTGTAGGGCTTAATGCAATGCCTTCTATTATATTAATCTCTTTTCACCGTAACATCCTTGGGGTTAGAAAATCACAGCTCAGGTGGCTGAAACAGGACTTCTCTGTAAGATAATTGCAGGCAGACCAACTCGGGAAGTGGGAATCCCTTCATCTGAGCCTACTCTAGTATATTTCTTTATTAGCTTTATCAGATCCTTAAAGAGGTTGCCAGGAAGACCTGACAAGAACAGCAAAGCTAAAACAGATGTAACCCAGCCAGATGTAAATGCCTACAGAGGTTAACCTCTTTACCATCTCCTTTCCTTCCTGTCTTAATAGTCTGCTCAGTTCTTGGAAAAGCCCCTGCTCAGGACCTTCCAAAGTCACCATCATTGTATCCTCTCCCAGCATTAAAATTCTTCTACCAAATGTCATGCAATTACCTGAGAGAAAAATTTTAATTATGTAAGAAAATTAATTTGTACCATCTCCATGTTGAATCTAGTTTAAGTCTATTGAAAACTTGTATTTAAATTGTATAAAACTTAGAAGCTTAAAACTGAGTATTTATGTCCTAATCAAGGGTTGCATAGTAATTTTTTAGTTCCCCAGAAATAAGGACCTCCATATATACATCTAGGGGCCCACTTTCAAATATTTTGTATAAAAAAGTTAGAGTTCACCAGTTTGTCAAAATGAATGAGAGGTGTCTGGTCCTCCCCGCTCCCTCTGTCCCCCCTATCTCCTGACCTCTCTCCCACCTCTCCCTTCTTCTTTTCCTTTTCCCCACTTTTCCTCCACTTATCCCTTCCTCTTCCATCTCTACTCATCTTCTTGCCTTCTTTCCTCTCCTCTCTTCTGCCTTCCCTCTCCCTGCTTCCTGTTCCTCTTCTTCCTTCTGTGAGAAGCGGTATGGATATTAGAACCAGAATCTACTGCTGAGCACCCAAGACAATCTGGTACAATTCAGTTACATGAAAAATATGAAAGAAAAATAGTAAAACCTAGAAATCAGGACCAAAGTTTATATGAATAAGCTCATGTTTAACGACCCAGGAACTCTCAAAGGAATCAACACCAATGAAAGCTTCAATCTTCTTTCCTTTCCTTTAACTATTCATAACTACCAACAGTCTTTTCCAGAAGAATTTAACCTTGAGTATGATTCCTCTGTGCTTCTAATTTGTATTGCAAACATATTAGGCATTGATCTGCCCTCAAACCATTATTAACTAGTACTGATTAAGTCCTGTCATGCAAGAGGCATTACTTCTGGAACTGCAACTCTCAGCATGGGGATTAATTTATTAAATATTCAATTCAGCATTTCCCTTATTTTTTAATGTCTTTATTGAAGTATAATTGCTTTACAATGTTGTGTTAGTTTCTGCTGTATAACAAAGTGAATCAGCTATATGTACACATATATCCCCATATCCCCTCCCTCTTGCGTCTCCCTCCCACCCTCCCTATCCCAACCCTCTAGGTGGTCACAAAGCACTGAGCTGATGACCCTGTGCTATGCAACTGCTTCCCACTAGCTATCTATTTTACGTTTGGTGGTGTCTATATGTCAATGCTACTCTCTCACTTCGTCCCAGCTTCCGCTTCCCTCTCCCCATGTCCTCAAGTCCATTCTCTACGTCTGCGTCTTTATTCCTGTCCTGCTCCTAGGTTCATTGGAACCATTTTTTTTTTTTTTTTTAGATTCCATATATAGGTGTTAGCATACAGTATTTGTTTTTTTCCTTCTGACTTACTTCACTCTGTATGACAGACTCTAGGTCCATCTACCTCCCTACAAATAACTCAATTTCGTTTCTTTTTATGGCTAATATTCCATTGTATATATGTGCCACATTTCTTTATCCATTCATCTGTCAATGGACACTTAGTTTTCTTCCATGTCTTGGCTACTGTAAATAGTGCCGCAGTGAACATTGTGGTACATGTCTCTTTTTGAATTATGCTTTTCTCAGGGTATATGCCCAGTAGTGGGATTGCTGGCCATATGTTAGTTCGTTCTATTGTTAGTTTTCTAAGGAACCTCCATACTGTTCTCCATAGTGGCTGTATCAATTTACATTCCCACCAACAGTGCAAGAGCGTTCCCTTTTCTCCACACCCTCTCCATCATCTATTCTTTGGGGATTTTTTGATGATGACCATTCTGACTGGTGTGAGGTGATACCTCACTGTAGTTTTGATTTGCATTTTTCTAATGATCAGTGATGTTGAACATCCTTTCATGTGTTTGTTGGCCATCTGTATATATTCTTTGGAGAAATGTCTATTTAGGCTTTCTGTCCATTTTTGGATTGGGTTGTTTGTTTTTTTGATATTGAGCTGCATGAGCTGCTTGTATATTTTGGAGATTAAGCCTTTGTCAGTTGCTTCGTTTGCAAGTATTTTCTCCCATTCTGAGGATTGTCTTTTCATCTTGTTTACAGTTTCCTCTGCTGTGCAAAAGCTTTTAAGATTCATTAGGTCCCATTTGTTTATTTTTGTTTTTATTTTCATTACTCTAGGAGGTTGGTCAAAAAAGATCTTACTGCCATTTATGTCAAAGAGTGTTTTTCCTATGTTTTCTTCTAAGGGTTTTATAGTGTCTGGTCTCACATTTAGGTCTTTAATCGATTTTGAGTTTGTTTTTCTGTATGGTGTTAGGCAGTGTTCTAATTTCATTCTTTTACATGTAGCTGTCCAGTTTTCCCAGCACCATTTATTGAAGAGGCTGTCTTTTCTCCATTGTATGTTCCTGCCTCCTTTGTCATAAATTAGGTTATCATATGTGTGTGGGTTTATCTCTGGGCTTTCTATCCTGTTCCATTGATCTATATTTCTGTTTTTGTGCTAGTACCATACTGTCTTGATTCCTGTAGCTTTGTAGTATAGTTTGAAGTTGGGGAGCCTGATTCCTCCAGCTCTGTTTTTCTTTCTCAAGATTGCTCTGGCTATTTGGGATCTTTTGTGTTTCCATACAAATTGTAAAATTTTTTGTTCTAATTCTGTGAAGAATGCCATTGGTAATTTGATAGGGATTGCATTGAATCTGTAGATTGCTTTGGGTAGTATAGTCATTTTCACAATAGTGATTCTTCCAATCCAAGAACATGGTATATTTCTCCATCTGTTTATGTCATCTTTGATTTCTTTCATCAGTGTCTTATAGTTTTCTGAGTACAGGTTTTTACCCCCTTAGGTAGCTTTATTCCAAGGTATTTTATTCTTTTTGTTGTGATGCTAAATGTGATTGCTTCCTTAATTATTCTTTCTGATCTTTCATTGTTAGTGTACAGGAATGCAAGAGATTTCTGTGCATTAATTTTTATCCTGCTACTTTACCAAATTCATTGATTAGCTCTAGTAGTTTTCTGGTGGCATCTTTAGGATTCTCCATGTATAGTATCATGTCACCTGCAAACAGTGACAGTTTTACTGCTTCTTTTCCAGTTTGGTTTCCTTTTATTTCTTTTTCTTCTCTGATTGCCATGGCTAGGACTTCCTTATTCAACTATGTTGAATAAGAGTGGCAAGAGTGTACATTCTTGTCTTGTTCCTGATCTTAGAGGAAATGCTTTCAGTTTTTCACCATTGAGAATGATGTTGGCTGTGGGTTTTTCATATATGGCCTTTATTATGTTGAGGTAGGTTCCCTCTATGCCCATTTTCTGGCCAGTCTTTGTCATAAATGGGTGGTGAATTTTGTCAAAAGCTTTTTCTGCATCTATTGAGATGAAAATATGGTTTTTATTCCTTAATTTGTTAATGTGGTATATCACATTGATTGATTTGCATATATTGAAGAATCCTTGCATCCATGAGATAAATCCCATTTGATCATGGTGTATAATCCTTATAATGTGTTGTTGGATTCCATTTGCTAGTATTTTGTTGAGAATTTTGTACCTATATTCATCAGTGATATTGGCCTGTAATTTTGTTTTTTTTGTGATATCTTTGTCTGGTTTTGGTATCAGGGTGATGGTGGCCTCGTAGGACAAATTTGTGATTGTTCCTCCTTCTGCAATTTTTTGAAAGAGTTTGAGAGAACAGGTGTTAGCTCGCCTCTAAATGTTTGATAGAATTTGCCTGAAAAGCCATCTGGTCTTGGACTGTTGTTTGTTGGAAGATTTTTTTTTTTTAACATCTTTATTGGGGTATAATTGCTTTACAATGGTGTGTTAGTTTCTGCTTTATAACAAAGTGAATCAGTTATATATATACATATGTTCCCATATCTCTTCCCTCTTGTGTCTCCCTCCCTCCCAACCTCCCTATCCCACCCCTCCAGGCGGTCACAAAGCACCGAGCTGATATCCCTGTGCCATGCAGCTACTTCCCACTAGCTATCTACGTTACGTTTGTTAGTGTGTATATGTCCATGACTCTCTCTCGCCCTGTCACAGCTCACCCTTCCCCCTCCCCATATCTGCAAGTCCGTTCTCCAGTAGGTCTGTGTCTTTATTCCTGTCTTACTGTACGTTCTTCATGACATTTTTTTTTCTTCTTAAATTCCATATATATGTGTTAGCATATGGTATTTGTCTTTTTCTTTCTGACTTACTTCACTCTGTATGACAGACTCTAGGTCTATCCACCTCATTACAAATAGCTCAATTTCGTTTCTTTTTATGGCTGAGTAATATTCCATTGTATATATGTGTCACATCTTCTTTATCCATTCATCCGATGATGGACACGTACGTTGTTTCCATCTCCGGGCTATTGTAAATAGAGCTGCAATGAACATTTTGGTACATGACTCTTTTTGAATTTTGCTTTTCTCAGGGTATATGCCCAGTAGTGGGATTGCTGGGTCATATGGTAGTTCTATTTGTAGTTTTTTAAGGAACCTCCATACTGTTCTCCATAGTGGCTGAACCAATTCACATTCCCACCAGCAGTGCAAGAGTGTTCCCTTTTCTCCACACTCTCTCCAGCATTTATTGTTTCTAGATTTTTTGATGATGGCCATTCTGACGGTGTGAGATGATATCTCATTGTAGTTTTGATTTGCATTTCTCTAATGATTAATGATGTTGAGCATTCTTTCATGTGTTTGTTGGCAGTCTGTATATCTTCTTTGGAGAAATGTCTATTTAGGTCTTCCACCCATTTTTGGACTGGGTTGTTTGTTTTCTTGTTATAGAGCTGCATGAGCTGCTTGTAAATTTTGGAGATTAATCC